>NC_142081.1:25310883-25613913 GCF_054644295.1 Miniopterus natalensis | reverse complement strand
CAATAATAATGTATTTTTCCCCCCCAAGGTTTTATGGACTAGATCAAATTCTCATATGAAACAAGTATGTTAGATACGAAGACATAAAAAATAATAGAAGAGGGACTTGCCTGCTTTTTTGTTTTTATTTAAGCCTGGCTAATTCTTGTTTATCCTTCATCCCAGCACCTCCTTCAGGTAGCCTCCCTGACCCTTCCTGGGCTGGCCCTGTACCCCTCCCATGAGCTTCCAGAGTTCCCTTTATCACTGGCGTACTATTCTGGGCTATTCCGTGCACATTTTGGTTTCCCCCAGGTAACTTTTAGTGCCTTTATGTCAGAAGTATGTCAGTTGTAGTCTCCAGGTTCCCAGAATTTAATAGTGTTTGGTAAAGGTTAAACACTTAAAAAATATCTGTTAGATGAAAATGTACAGAAGGAAGGAAAAGTTAGCTAATTTTACTAGTCAAGTGTCTTCTCCACCCCACCCGACCCCAATCAATAGAGAGCATTTATTATATCTTTGAAATATCTTTGGAGTCATCTAGCATCTTGTTTCCATAGCTGGACAACTTTTATAGCTTCTTTACCAGCCTGCTGAACTGTTCTTTTTTTCAGACATAGGAACCATCCAAAAATGTTGATATTCTTGTTTTTAACTGTTGTGGCTTGCTGAACCAAAGCAGCTAAATTTCACACAAGTTTAATGTTGTTTCCTTCAAGAATTAACTCATCTTTCCGGGCTTGAGATACCCTGTGTATGTTTTTTTCCTCCCAGAAAATTTTGGACTTGAGCAAGACAGCTGTTCTTCTGAATAATGACGTTGATGGGAAGGTGAGCATACAGAGACTTCGCCTTCTAACGGAAGCCCAGTGTAAGGCCCTTGGTCATGTTCCATACATGACTGCAGACTGCGAACCATAGCTAGTCATTTCTATTTCCCCACCATTCGTTGACATGGAGCCTCCTTCCAAGGAGACTGAGTTTGACACTGATGTGACTGAAGTCCCTCCTCAGGGTTCCTCTGGGACCCTTTACAGTAACTGTGGTCACTTCAGAGTGACACCTACATTTTCTAGGATGTCAAGAGTCTGATTGTTGAGCATGGTATTCTCATGGTAGATGCAACAAAAAGAGGTGAAGTGTTTTTTTTAATGTTATATAACACGATTTCTATTGTACTGAAATTGTTTTTAGCTGGAGAAACTGTAACTTGAGAAAAGAAGATAGATTGCTTTGTTATGACTTTCCATGTAAACTGATATATATCCACCTACCCCTCCGCATTCACATACTCCTTTTCAGAGTCAGAATCATTTTAAGTCTTTAAAGGTTACCTGTGTCTGAGAATGTAAATCTTTCTCAATATCAAAAATTATTTCTATTGGCAAAAAGGGGAATATTGTGAAATCATTTTTGTAATGCATGTTCAGTTTTGTCATAAATAATATTTTATTTTTTATGTTTTTTCTTATTTACTTTCAAGTGAATGTATTCTCTTCTGATTTTTAAATTTGTTCCTTGAGCTAGAAACACTATTTAAAAAAACAAACCCTGCTTAATTTAATTTTAAAAATGTCTCCAAGGCCTGAAATTAACCTGCTACTTTATAAATCAATGTGGCAGGATAAACTGAGGCCACAGTTTTTTTGGGGGGTAACAAACAGCATTATCTCATGACTTAATAATCATGGCAATATACATAAGGGAAAGTCAAACTGTAAGTTTATGTAGCTCATTTTTAATGACATGCATTTTGCTTCGCTTTAGATTGCGTCTTTTCTCTGAATGCTATTCATAATATAAGTTTCCAAGTTTATTTTCTCAAGGCTTAACGTTTTAGATAATTACTTAAACTTATATGTGAATTTTTTATTACAAAGCAGAGAGAGAGAACTCATTATAATTCTTATCAAGTCCTCATAAAGAAAGGGATTGGGCACAGCCAGTGTGGCTCAGTGGTTGAGCGTCGACCCATGAACCAGGAGGTCAGGGTTCGATTCCCAGTCAGGGCACATGCCCAGGTTGCAGGCTTGATCCCCAGCAGGAGGCGTGCAGGAGGCAGCTGATCGATGTTTCTCTCTCATTGATGTTTCTATCTCTCCCTTCCTCTCTCTAAAAATCAATAAAAATATATTTAAAAAAGAAAGGGAAAGAAAGAGAAAGAAAGAAAGAAAGAAAGAAAGAAAGAAAGAAAGAAAGAAAGAAAGAAAGAAAGAAAGAAAGAAAGAAAGAAAGAAAGAAAGAAAGAAAGAAAGAAAGAAAGAAAGAAAGAAAGGGATTAATGGGAGCTGGAGGGAGATCAGTATGTTGGCTGAGACGGAGCTTAAAGGAACGCTGATTTTGGGGGGCAGGACACTGGCTGGATGGGAATGGGACAGTTGGACACTTGCCCTGACTCTGCTGCTCTCTGAGCATTTCAGCAGATCACTTTACTTCTCTTAATGACTACTAGCTCTCGTCTGGGAGAGGAGGCTGGGCTAGATGGTCTCTGAGGCTCCTTACATATCATCTAATTCTACAGTTTGTTTTGTACCCTTGTCAGGATTTCGTGTTCTTGAAGTCCCTGGTTGACAAATACGGTGTGGGAGGAAATGACACAGTCTTGGATAACCAGGATGGATTTTGTCCACACTTACGTGCTAATCCCCAAAGAAGAAGAAAACACAAACGAGCCAGGGGCCGAACACGAAAATGGTGACAGTGAGGAAAACACTGCAGCAGACAGCTGAGAGCTGCGTTTCCTGGCCCGCCGGCCATGAGAAAGGCCGAGCCTGCCAGCGCCTTCAGGCAATCAGGGCCAGAGCTTCGGCTAACTCTTATTTTGAGCTCCCCTCGTACCACACACACAAACCACACAGGAAAACTGTCCCTCTCCCTTCCTATTTGTGCCTGTTGGCTACCCTTGTGTTCATGCCAAGCCCTCCCCTAAGCGCCTTCCTTGCAGCTGCTGCGTATTCTGTGTGTTGCTTTCAGGGGCCGAGGAGCAGCTGCGATCTTCAGCGGGAGCCCGAGGGTGGCTGCCTCGGCGGTGGGCTGTTGCTGGGGTGTGTGGACTCTGGCAGAACCCACAGTAACTCTTACCTGGTTTATAGGCAGTCTGAACAGTGCTCTTACTCTCTGAACTTGGCAAATGTCAGAACTGATGGCTTTAATTTTTCCCCCCTCCCTTCCTCTTTGGGGACGTTCCCCCCCCACCCCACCCCCCACGGTCCTCGGCCTTTTTGTCTGCACACATCCTGTGGAAGATTTGGTTTGTCTTAAGTTCTTCTGCCAGGCTGCTCATCTTTTTCTTTCTTTTTCCACATAAAGCATATTTATCTATCTAGAGAGCTTAAGATGGATAACCGGAGCCTCTGTGCTCTCTCACGAGCCTAGACGTTGGGCCCCCTTCTCATCTCGGACAGAACGAGCGTCTCCCAGGCCCAGAGGGCTCTTGGCTGCTCGCTCCCTGTCCTGCCCCAGCTAGTTTCCGTGCCCTTTCCCCTCTGGCCTGTGATGTTTTCCCGTGGAGCTTGCGTGCACCTCCTATTGGCTTTTAGTGATGGCAACTGTGCAGAGAGGCACTTTGTTCTCATCATTTTCGAGAACGGAGGAGGAATCAGGAAATCTGATGGAGGAATCTCTGCTGAATAAGGAGAAGCCATGTCTTGCGAAGGTTTTAAATCATTGTTCTGTGACAGACTGACCTTGCTGGCCTGAATGCTGAGAGCCAAAGAAGAGAAAGTCCGCAGTAATTGCCTTCTGAGGAGAGCGTTGTCTCTGACATAAGTTGTTCTTCTCCGCCACTCTTTCTGGAAACTCCGTCATTTCTCTTGCGCTACACCAGGCAGTGTCAGCCTGCACTCCTGTTTATACAGGAGGGACCCCTCAAAGTCTTCAGAACCTTGTGGAAAAAACAAGACTCTGTGTTTGGGTTTGTCCGATGGTTTCTCATGTCTGCATGTATTTTGAATTTTTTTCAAATGATTTAAATGTTAGTTGATGCTAAATCTAAACAGGTGAGTCTATCTGATAAAATTCTTTGGTGATAGGATCTTGTTTAACTTTATATATACTATATATTTTTATTCATATTGGGAATATAATATTACAAAGCCATTTTTCTTCCATTTCTGCCTATCTGTCTTCCTCAATCCCAGACTTGTGTGGCTATGTTGTTGCTACTGCCCCATTAATCCTCTGTCTCTTATCCTTTCCCCCTATTCCACATTTTTGCATCGTCTGTAATTTATAGAATAGTATGGTAGAACATTGGTGCTGGAGGGGCCCTTAGATGTCAGCTACCCAAACTCTTCATTTTATGGACAAGAAAAAGGAAGCCGACAAAAGGAACATGATTAGGCCAAGGTCACACACTAGCCAGAGCCTAGGCTCACAAGTGTTTTTTCCACTCTACTAACCCAGGCTCCATGTGTGAGGAAGTTTCCAAAGCACTAGACTAGTAATAAATACTTAAATGGAGAGGGAGTGCATCCTACTGGAAAGGACACAGGTTTGGGAGCCAGACAGATTTGGGTTTGAATATATTGCTCTGCCACCTATTGGCAGGGTAAGTGGGGCAAGTCACTAAAGCTTTTGGGAACTCCATTTTTTCCTCTGTAATATGGGAGTAATGATAATAATACTTTAGTATTATTGTGAGCACTGAATTATATAATCTGTATAAAGTGGCTGTTATATATTATGTTCAATAAATTATTATTATAAAAACATATTAATCAAGGGAAATGTTATAGCATATGTATAAATAATAATTTAAAATAGGTATTTAATAATTGGCTATTGTGAGCCTCTCTTATTCAATAGTATTCTCCTAAACTCAGCATTAAAGTATGAATGGAGTGAGTTGTCGGGAAATGAATTCCTGAAAGTTATTTATACTATGACTGTGATTCAGGCATTTCCCTTTCCTTTATGGCTTTCATCTGTACTTAGCTGCAGTGTATCTTCTCCAAAAATTTTTGTACAAGTTGAACTCATTCAAAGAAGACATCTGGAGTGTCTTTGGGTTTGGTCCCTGCTTTTCATTTAGCTAAACACTAGGATATAAATCTAGAATATAATCTGTAAGGAATGTTACATTCATAGTTTTGAAACTTGAGATGTTTGGTGTTATTCTGAAACTCACTGAACTGTGTGATGAACAGCTTCAACATGAAATTGTATGTACCTGTTTGAAGTATGAGTAGACGTTATCTGACGTTCAACGTAAAGGGGCCCAAGATCGTTCTGTTAAAAGGAAGCAGAACTACTTTGTTGAGCCCAATAGTATGGGGAGAAGGAATGAATTAGAAACAAAAGCTAAGAATGAACTAACAAAGGCCAGAAGCAACAAAAGAAAGTTCGGAAGCTTCAGAAGAGGTGATTCATGGGGCATTTCAGTTGAGGGCTTTTCAGATCGCCTAGGTGTCGTTGGCTGACTGGAATGCACTTCAGGCTTGAAGTGGATGTAAGGACCCTGAGAAACTAGACAGAAAGAACTTTGCTTCTCTAACAGAGAGGGCTCAGGAGAAAGAGCTTTGGCGTAAATTGTAGACAGTAGTGCAAGTAGAAAGAGGCACTATATACTTTTCTCTTTTTGGAACCCTTAATTGCCAAGGAACTTTCAAGCTCATATAATTTGGTCCGTAACTGTGATTAGATATATAAAAGCTGTAAACACTCTTAGGGGTTCCTTTTTAATTTTTTCAGTAAAAGAGAGTGTAGCAGTGATGGAGAGCAGAATGGGTGCTCCTTGTGCATGTTCATACTTAATAGCACATATTAGATTAAGAAGTGTAGGCCAGGAGTTTCTTAAACATAAAAGTAGGCATGCTTTTGGAGGAATATTGGACAATCAAATATAGCCAGGAAGTAGAGGTGCTATTTTGCTATATTTTGGGCTCATTCAGCTGGGATTAAACCAGAGGAATTTGGCAAGCATTGGGACTCACCGCTTAGAACTGCACAGAAATAGTTGTGGTAGCAAAATAATTTCTCCAGGAGTCTTATTCCACTTGAGGCGGAACAGATTCCTGGTCTTTGAGGGAAGAGTGCCAAAGCTGATGAATTTTAGAGTAACCCACTGAAGGCTATAAACTCAGGAAAAATAGTTCAATTAGGTGATATTGGGACTGTGTGTTTCCATCATTTTCGTACAGAAGGGCATACTCTGAGTAAATGTGTCCTGGAATCCACTGTTTAAAATGAGCTCTTCCCTAATCTCATATCCTCCCATTGAGATTTAATATATTGCAGTTTATTAAATGAGAAGATTATAAAAGAATTTGACTTTAAGAACTTGTATTTGGCTTCTTTTGTATTCTGTTTGAAACTCTGACATTATTAACCTTGCCATTTTTTTAAAGCTTTCTGGCAAGAGCTCTCTATGACTTCACACTTGCTTTCCTGTTTAATCACCCTCTGAGCCTTTTTATACTCTAGCAAAGTAAACCACACCTGCCACTACACTTCATCATTGGTATTACTTGTCCCTTGAAATCCGACATCTACCCTATATCATCCAATTTTATCCCCTTTAGGTACCCAGTCCACTGACTTACATGAAGTAGGTTTTCATTAAATGTTTTTTATTTAATGAAGTAGTACTTTATATTTTAAACAACGGACTCTTCTGGAGAGAGACATAACTATATTTATGTGAGTCTATTTCTGGACTCTCTATTCTTTTCCTGATCTAGTTATCTGTTCTTTCACTGATACCACACTGTATAGATTATTGTAAGTCTTGGAGTTAGATAGTTTCAGTCCTCCAACTCCCCCCCCAAATATTGTGTTGACTACTCTGGTGGAGTTTTCTTATCTTTCCACATAAACTTTAGAATCAGTTTGCCCATGTCCATAAAGTAACTTGTTGGAAAAAAAATTTTTTTATAGATATTTATTGATTTCAGAGAGAGGAAGGAAGAGGGAGAAAGAGAGATAGAAACATCAATGATGAGAGACATCATTGATCGGCTCCCTTCTACACGCCCCCAACTGGGGATTGAGCCTGCAACCTGGCATGTGCCCTGACTGGGAATCGAACCATGATCTCCTGGATCCTAAGCCAATGCTCAACCACAGAGCCATGCCCGGCTGGGCACTTGTTAGAAATTTGATTGGGATTTATGTTGAAGCTATAGATCAAATTGGGAAGAACCAACATCTTGACAATATTGAGTCTTTCTGTCTGTGATCATGGAATATCTCTCCATTTATTTAGATTTTCTTTGATTTCTTTAATCAGAGTTTGGAAGTTTCCTGTATAGATCTTGTACATACTTTGTTAGGCTTATACCTCAGTATTTCTCTCTTTTCTGTGGAGCTAATGTAAATGGAGTTATGCTTTTAATTTGAAATTCCAGTTCATTGCTAGTATGTAAGGAAGTAATTGACTTTTGTAAATTAACCTTGTATCCTGTTCTCTTTTGGATTGATTTTTTTTATTCTACTTTACCTCCTTTTTTAAAAAAAAATATATCTTTATTGATTTCAGAGAGAGGAAGGGAGAGGGAGAGAGAGAGAGAGAGAGAGAGAGAGGAACATCAATGATGATAGAGTCATTGATTGGCTGCCTCCTGCACACCCCCAACTAGGGATTGAGCCCCCAACCCGGGCATGTGTCCTAACCAGGAATTGAACCTCAACCTCCTGGATCCTAGGTCAATGCTCAACGGCTGAGCCACATCTGGCCGGGATCCTTTATTGCCTTAATAGCTGTAACTCTTTGTTTAATTATTTTTGTAGAAGCATACATCTTTAATTTACCAGTCTATCTTTAAGTGATATTATGCCACTTCACATGTACTATAAGAACCTTACAGAAGTTGTCATACATTTTACTTATACATGTTATATGTAAGTTATAAATCCTAAAATACTGTTTTGTTTAAATAGCCAATTATCTAAAATATATTTAAATAATAAGAAAAATGTATATTTACCCAGTAGTTACCATTTTCAGTGTTTTTCATTCTTTTGTATAGATCAAGATGTTATTTTCCTTCTGCCTGATGGACTTACTTTATCATTTCTTATAGTATAGGTCAACTGGTAATGAATTAGTCCAGCTTTTATACTTTTGAAGAGGTCTTTGTTTTACCTTTGTGTTTGAAAGATAGTTTTGCTAGGAATAGAATTCTAGGTTAACAGTTTTTCTTTCCATTTTTTAAAGTTGTTGCTTCATTGTATTTTCATTTTCATTGTTTCTATCTAGAAACTGCACTCATCTTTATTTCTCTGTACATCACATATCTTTTTTCCTAATTTTTAAAAAAAGTTTTTTTCTTATTGGTTTTGAGCAATTTAATTATAATGGACTTTTGTTGATATGTGGGTTTATAGTTTCCATCAAATTTGTAAAAATCTTGGCTATTATATTTCAAAATATTTTTTCTTCTTTCTTTATCTCCTCTTCCTCTTCTATTACACCTATATTAAGCCACCTGAAGTTGTCCCATGGCTCACTGATGCTCTTAACTTTTGTTCTTTTTTTCTCTGTGTTTCATTTTGGAGAGTTTCTATTGTTATGCCTTCAAGTTCTCCAATGTGTAATTTACCATTAATCCCATTCAGTGAATTTGTCATTTAATACATTGTAGTTTTTATATTGACTTGGGTCTTTTTCATATTTCTACCTAACTTTTCAAACATATGAAATATAGTGACAATTTTACGTCCTTGTCTGCTCATTCTAACATCTGTGTTAGTGCTGAGCCATTTCAATGGTTGATTTTTCTTCTCATTATGGGGCTTACTTTCTTGCTTCTTTGCCTGTCTGGTTATCCTTGATTGGATACCAGACATTATGATTTTACTTTCTTGGGTGCAGTGTCTTGAGGTTTGTTTTGGGATGCAGTTACATTATTTGGGAACAGTTTGATTTTTTTGGGGATCTTGCTTTTAAGATTTGTTTTGGCAGGACCAGAACCATTTAGTCTCCACCATTAAGATAAGACCTTTCTGAGTACTCTTCCCAGTGCTGTAAGACTTGTGAAGTTTTCCAGTCTGGTTGGCAAGAATAGGCATTATTCCTGGTTTTGAGTGAGTGCTAGGCACTCTTCTCTCTGCTCCTCTTATATCATTCTTTCCCCAGCCTCAAGTAGCTTCCTCACATGCATGCACTAATCAGTGCTGAATATTTGAGGGAGACTCTCCACAGATCCCTCTTGTGAATTTTAGCTGCCTTGTTTTTCCAGGACATTAAGCTGTATCTCCTCAAATCAGGAAGTTTGCTGGACTCTACCTGGGTTCCTTCTCTCCGCACCATAGCTTTCCAGTAAGCTGGGGCAATGATAGCATTCTCCTTGTTTGTTTCTTATATTTAAGGGATCACTGTCATTCATTGCCTGATGTCCAGTGTCTTGTAAAAACACACACGTTGTTTCATGTTTTGCCTTAAAAAGTTTGGGGGGGTTGTTATAGGTGGTAGGGTAAATGTGGTTCCTGTTACTCCATCTTGGTCAGAAGCAAAAGAACTTCTTTTATGTTTTCAATGGTGGTTATAGAAATGACCAATAGCAAAACAAGGAGTCTCTAACTGAAATAGCTATGATGTTTCATCATAAATTGAGAGTTTGGAAAGAGAATGAATCTTAGAATGACCATTATCTATTCTTCCTGCCACTTACATCCTTCACAAACATTTGCATAACTAAATTCCTTGTACACATTGTTGACCACATCAATGGGTAGATAATTGAATTTGGGGGGAATAGACACACAAGCCACTAGATTTGTAACTTTCTTGGAACATATAATATAAAAAGGAAATGATGCAAAGGGAACCCAGTTGGTGTTACCCTAATTTCTTTATACCAGTAAATAGCTGTGAGATTTTTGTTTTGTTTTGTTATTTTGCGTCACTGGGAAGCCAAGTGATTTTGGCAAGAAAAGAAGAAGGAAAAAATACCAAAAAAAACCCAGAGAAATTTCCTTAGGTTATTTCTGGCCTGTTCTTATAGCCCCTATAGCCAACTCAATAAATGCTTGCAAAAATCCAACTAGAATGTGATAAGATAGCTCCCGTAACTGCTTTCTCCCTTTATAGATAGTTTGAAAAGTTCATGGATAAACAGCAGTGATTAGAATGTAATTGTGAATTTAGGGTTCAGTTTGCTAGCGTGAGTTTCATAATGACTAGCCCCACAGAGTAGAAAGAGACCCTTCTAAGTTTGACTAGTAATGCACAAGATTTGGAGTTCATCGGCCGAGTTTTATGTGGCTAATTAGCACTTAGAGCTTCTTCAATAAGGGCTAGTGAAGTAATAACTAGATAATATCTTGTAGGATCTTCCCTCCCCCCCTCGCCTGTACTTCTTAAAAGAGGGACTTGGACTGTTGAATTGGAACGGAACAATTAAACAGGCTTAAAAATGAAGCCCTGACATGCTGGCTGCTTGCCTGCTCTGTCGAGGCAGCTCTGGCTCCAGGGGGAGAGAATGCTTTTTTTGTTTATTTGTTTGTTTCCAGACAATTTCTTGCGTCATCACATTTTTTTGTGAGCCAAGTGTTGGAAGTTGGTGATGTTGACAGAGCTCTTGGAGAATGGAAGGAGTTCATCTCCACAGAGAAAGGCTTTTATGTTTCAAGTTTTAAAATTTCAGAGTATTTTTCTATTACATTGTTATTTCTAGTCTTTTTATGTCTCTTTGTGGGGGAAGACTCGTCTCCCCTTTACCTAGTTATCAGGTGGATCCCTCTTTTAAGTTGAGAAAGCACTTTAGAAAAACTATTTCTTTTGGCATTTATGAAACTCGCAACAGCATATTTTGCTCTGCATGGGTCTTAGTTTGGCAAGTGGTGCATGCAGTATACCCTGAAGGGTTAGAAGAGTATTTTTTATTGTAAGTTCTATGTTAATTAATATTTAATTTCAATATAATGGGGTCATTGCATCCAGGGTGACATTTATTCATGAAATATTTGGGAGAATATAAAAATGTTTGAATTATGATGATTCTCATTTATTTACAAATTTCCCTTTATTAATAATGTACCCAAGTTCATTCTTGACAATTTGAGAACAAATTTTCATACTTCTGTTTTACCGGTAAGATTTTGAACTCTTTTACCTAAAGCTTTAAACTCTTACTCATAAGTGAGTCCTCAGTCTGGTTCCATGGCCTCTTTGATCTAAAGAGGGGGTTGTAGTTTATAAAAGTCTTACTTTCAGTAGTGGGGGTGGTAGTGTTGGGAAGGTGGGGATCAAGGAGGAGGGGTTAGGTATGCAAATATTTATCTAACATCTATTATGTGCCAGGCGCTAGGCCAGGCAGCTATATATTATCATTTTATAAACTGCCCTTTGTGAATCGCAGAAAATGGCCTGACTGGTTACCTGGGATTTGGAGGAAAATTAGGGAATATTCTAATTTTTTTTGAAACTATTCCTATAAAAAAGTATTATTAAAAGGTCATCTAATAGGAATGCTTCTTTTTCTCTGCTTCAGATTTAAACTGTTTTGTGTAAGCTAATCAATAAAGAGATGACTCACATTTTTAATCATGTTATATGAAAGGGGTGGCATTATGAAAAATGGGGACACTACACAGGAGTAATAGAATAATAGGCATAGAATTATGTAGATAGTCTAAGAATTTTAGAACTAAAAATAATCTTTGCCCTAACCGGTTTTGCTCAGTGGTTAGAGCGTCTGCCCGAGGACCGAAGGGTCCCGGGTTCAGTTCAGGCCAAGGGCATGTATCTTGGTTGCAGGCTTGGCCCTGGTCGGGGCATGAGTGGGAGGCAACCACTCGATGTGCCTCTCTCACATCGATGTATCTCTCTCCCTTCCACTCTCTCTGAAAAAGCAATGGAGAAAATATCCTAGAGTGAGGATTAAAAAAATAATCATCTCAGAACTCACTTGAACCATGTATGTCCTCTGACAGATAAGAAAACTATTGTCCGCAAGGATATAGGTCTTGCCCAACAGAGCTAGTTAGTGTAGAGAACCTAGGTTGCTTAGCCTACCAGTTCACTATCCTTCTTACTATATTTTAATTCTGCTTTCTGCCTTATTTTAGAAGCAGCAGTCCACATGAGCTCTGCATCCTGAATAAAAACAATAATAACAGCAACAGCAAATTATTACGTTAAAGACATAGTTTATCCCGATTTATTTGTTGGTTGGTTTGTTTATTTTTATTTGATTTGTCAAAAAGCCTTAGGGAGCCAGGTGTTGGGTAGGTCATGGCCTCTAAAATTATTTTCAAAGTTGGAGAGAAATAATTGGAGAAGACTCCCCTTCTCATGTAAGCATTTAACTATTTGTTTGAATGTTCAGGTAGTTGTGACCTCTGCTGCAATGGTCCTCGAAAACTCTGCTCAAGCTGCAGCTGGCTGTTCCTGAGACCATAGAAAGAGAAAGAGCCTCTGCTCTGGTGTTTTCCATGAAGTGAGTAATAGGCAACATTCAGGGACACCCAGTTCATGGCAGACTCTCATCACTGTACTCTTCCCTCAGCTTTTTCCCTCTCCCCTATCCCACCCCACCCCACCCCAACCTGCCTTGACTAAATGCAATGAACAGGAACCATGGTATGAATCGGAAGGAAAATGTTTTAAATATATGAAGTTATAATGACTTGGTAAGTGCTATGAAAATACTCTGTAACTGAGTTGGAAGTTGCATCATCCACGCCTGTGGCACTATGGACTGGGCCCAAATGGTATAATTCTCAAGTGTAATACTGAAGTCATTTTTCACCTGCCAAGTAAATATTTTAGATTTCAAACCTACGAAAAGGCAAGCTGTAATTGTTCAATGCCAGTGAACCACAGGTGCATTTAACTTGCTTCCTTTGCTTTTTGCTGTCCTCTTTAGGTAGGGTGAACCGACCAGCCAACTAAAGTTTGTGTTCTTGCCTTAGCCGGTTTGGCTCAGTGGTTAGAGCGTTGGCCCACAGACCGAAGGCTCTCAGGTTCGATTCCGGTCAAGGGCACGTACCGAGGTTGCAGGCTTGATCCCCAGCCCCAGTCTGGGTGCTTGCAGGAGGCAGCCAATCGATGTGTCTCTCTCACATCGATGTTTCTCTCTCCCCCTGACCCCCCTCTGAAAAGCTAATGGAAAAATATTCTCGGGTGACAATTAAAAAAACAAAAAAAAAGATTGTGTTCTTGTATGAATCCACAAGGTGGGCCTTACAGCCAGTAAGTATATTTAAATGCCTATGTATTATATAGCATTACTCCTTTAAATCTAAAAACTCCTTAATAGAGTACAAGTCTATTTCATTGAGAGAAAACCATCATTTTCATCCACCTTTGTTGTAATAATGATAGAAGCGGCATATCTTAATGACAGAACATGGGGATCAGAAAAGAGGATTTATTTTTGCGCCAACTGTTGATTTTTCATTTGATCTGGTTTGAATCATTTCCTTTTTCTTTAATTTCAGTATCTCCTAACGGCAAATAATAATACTTTTATTTGCCACACAGAGGTGCTGAGAGAATGAAAGATAAATTCTCACAAAGCACTTACAGCTGCTTGAAAGAAATACTTATTTAAACAAAAGTTGATTCCATGATCTATCTTGTTTTTTCTTAGGTTCAGAAACCACAGTAAGTGTTAGAAGGGGCTTAGAAGTTCTGGTTATTTTCCATAACTTCATTTGTAGATATGGAGGTGAGTGTAATTGCCCACATTTTACAAACAAGGAAACTAAAGCCCCAAAAGATTTGTTCATTTTGAGGCTTATAATGAATAGCTCTTGATGAGAATTGGGGAAATTAGTGGGACTATAGATGCAGTAACGTTGGCCATGAGTTGATAATTATTGAAGCTGTTAGTGGGTATAAGGGACATCATTATATCATCCTGTATACCTTGTCTATGTTTGAAATTTTGCATAATAAAAAGTTAAAAAAATATTGATTAAAAAATAGCCCCTATTTTTATTTACATAGTCCTTTTAAAAAGCTATGGAGTCCCTTTATCTCTGAGGCATGGAGAACTCTTTATTTTTTAGGGTTCAGCAAAATAATTTGAAAAAAATTATATGCATGGACCTGAGCACATACATTTTTGTTTTTCATATTCAGTTTTCATATTTCCAGTGTTTTTTAAACCACTTGCTACTTTTAGCAATTTTAACTTAGTGTGCTATTTTTTAAGAGATTACTTTTTTGTTTTAAACTCCTGTTCCAGATGCTTGTCATCTTCTCTTTGTCGTTGTCAATTTTCATTTTTCTATTTCTGGAAATTGTTGGGAATTATGAGCAGTCACTTATTAAGCCGATTACTTTATGCTTCAATGGACTTGTCAGTGGGTGGCCATGTGAATTATTTCAGCTTTTAGAGACACAGATCAACCATGCTACCCTCTGCCCACAACAGAAAGTCGCCAATCTCCCCATTGTAGGATCTTATAATCGAATGGCATTTGGAACATGTGACAGCACTCATATTAAACAACGAAAAAATCACCCACAACCTGGGTTTTTTCACTGGTGGAGCCTAATGGTTAAAACTTGACATTTCATAAGCTCCTAAATAACACAAATGCTGACCTTAAAATATAACATATTTGGTGTTCATTTGTTTTTAGTCATCAAAGGAAATAAAATTTAGAATGTAATCATAGAACTTCAGAGTTAAGAAAGATCTTAATAATCATCTGGGATAGCTCAGTGTATATATGAAAAAACTAAAGATTAGAAAGGTCAAGTTATTTGCTCAGTTATAGACCTTCGTACTGAACTTGACTAGAACTTGAATTTGAACTTGAGTTCCTTAGATTTCTATTCAGAGTTTTTCACTAGGTTTTCCAAGTGCATCTAGGTTCCTGATATTTGCGAGCACTAGATATGTCTCTGCTTCTTACAGCTTAAGAAATTTTGCTCTATTTGCAGTGCCATGCTGAGCCATCTGGGAGTCTGAGGCAAAATGAAAAATCAGTGACACTGATCCTGCCATTATTAAAAATTCTGTTATTTTCTTCATTATGGATTTTTGAATTTTAAAAATATTGCATTAAAATATCATTTATCTTGATTGCTGAGCTTTTGGCAGCCTCTAAAATTTTGCATCTGAGGCAGATGTCTCACTTGATTCATCGTAGTCCCAACCCTGCTATTTTTATTTAATCCACTGACTATAAATTCCTCTTTCAGCCTTTTGGCAATAAAACAAAATCAAACTCTGGAACCTTTGTACTCAAAGCAAACCCTTACTGTTCACCACCTAAAAATGATGGTAACAAAGAAAACAAACCAGAATTTGCATGTGCAACTCATTGACTTGACTGTAGGGAACTTTAAGTATAGTAGTATTTGGTTCCATGAGTTTGAGCTGTTACAACGTCTATCAGTTTATTGAAAAGAGCTCAAAGCTAAGTCATGGGTCCTGTTGTCTGATCCTTCACTGTATTGTCTTTTGAACGCTTACATAATTGTGTTTGTTTTGATTTATATAAATTGGAAACCAATGGAAGGAAGCACTTTATAGGCCTATTATGTTCATTATTTTACTTGGTCCTCTCAACAATTGTTTGAAATAGGTAATTTATAGGATAGGACTCTTGTTTCCAAGTGATGAAACCCAACTCACACGGACTTAAATTAAAATGGAATTCCTGACATAACTGGAATTCCTGGAGTTAGCTGACATAACTGAAAAATCTGACAGGTAGACCTCACTTCACGTAGTACATACTGATCATTTCACCAGGCCTTGGTCTCTTTGCATCTCCTGAACGTGTTTTCCATTGAGTTGGCTTTTCCCACACAGCAGGTCCAGGCTTATGCTCTGTTTAGCAACCTCAGTAGAAAGGGAATGAATCTTTCCTGATTGCCCTAGCAAAAGCCTTTTAATTGAGTACAGTTGGCCCAGCACAGGTCACATGCCCATCCCTGAACCATTCACCTATTAAGGCCTGGAGGATGCAATTATTTCATTGGCTAATCTGGTTCACACACTCAACCCTAGAGCAGGGGCTAGGCTGAGGGTGGAAGAACCTAAAGGAGGGAAGGACTTCTTCCCTCCTTCCCCCCAAAAGGGATGCTGGATGACAAAGACAAATGTCTCCTAGGATGTTATTATTCCCATTTCATTAATGAGGAAGTCAAGGTTTCATTAAGTAATTTTTATAAGGCCTCACAGCTAATGAGTGAGAGTCCTGATTTTAATCCAGTTCTGCCTAACTAAGCCCCACCCCCTTCTCTCCACACCTTGTTGAATCTCAGAATACCACGCTCCTCCTAAATGAAGCTGTGATGGTCGCCATTCCTTTATAGCAACAGTTTTCAACTGGGGGTGATTTTGCCTCCAGAGGAAATCTGGCCATGTCTAGAGACATTGCTGGTTGTTAGAACAGTGCAGGGAGGTTGGGGGGGGGGGGGGGGGATGCTATGGGGTAGAAACTAGGGATGTTGTTACACATCTTACAGTGCACTAGACAGCCCCTCACAACAAAGAATTACCCAAACTAACAAGTCCACAGTGCTGAGGTTAAGAAACCCTGCTCTATAGGTCCTGTTTCCAGGTTATTACTATTAACATAAATTTCAAAAGAAAGCTGCAATACAAAGCAAGACTGAAAGAATTTCAATATCTAGGTACAATTAAGTAACCTCAATTCAAGGAAACTTTGTCTTATTTTCATAGCAGCCAGTTTTAGAATACTGAATGCTTTTGTTTAACGGGTAAATTGAAATAGCACCTGCGTTCCTCTTTCTTTTTAAAAAAATATTGTTTTATGCAGGCTTTAGCTAACTTCCCAGGTGTAATTTTTTCATTCCAAAGTCATATAAAGTATTCTCAAAATATAAATCTAAGGATATTATAAATCAAATACTGAATACTTTTAAAACAAATATATGTTTATCTTGGAAGCCTTTTAAACATTTCAAATAGAAGATCCTGTACCAGGGGAAATAATTGTTTTTAAAACTCTTAGCCAAAGCATTTTTTAAAAGTCTGATGATAATAGATTTAATGCACTAGAAAATATACAAAAATTTTCTTTCTTGAAACAAGTGCTTTGTGAACAAATAATGAACACAGAAGAGTGCATTTAATGTACCATAGCTGTTAGCTTGGGGTTTGACACTTTGGAGAAATCAACCTTTTTGTTAGTGACATGAAAATAGTCTGAACTGCCGACCTCCTTGAGACTGCAAGTGGTTTCTGAATCGTGCAAATCTGAGTAATCCTCGGAAAGTTGTGCTTCTATAGTCAAACCGCAGATAGCATTCCCGTAGAATAATTGAATGATTAGAGGGATACTACAGATGGCATTCGCATAAGAAACCTTTCACAATTCAGCAAATCAAATTTATTATTGCAGTTGGAAGAGTTGGGACTTAGTATTTTCTAATTTTGCCAACTTACACGAATCATTTTTCAGTATTATGTTCCAGAGGCCTCCTTGACACTGTGCACGCAAGGAATTACAAATCCATTCCTCACTTGGGTTCTTTTCAGCCTCATCAGACCCAGCCCAGATCAACAACATTTTCTCTGATTTCAACCAAATAATTCCTACTTGCCTTGAGATCTCACATGGAAGGCCCTCCTCCCATCTCTCTTAATCACTTGAGGTTCCTCCGAATCATGCCTGTCATCCCCACCAGCTTGGCTTCTCTACTTCACCCAACCATACTGCCTAATTCAGGAAATACTCATGGCTTTTTCTATTTCTCCTGTTTTTCTTTGGTCTTTCTTCTCTCCCCTGTGTTATATTTCCTCCTTACTTATTACTCCTACCCCCTTCAGTTTCCCAAGCCTTATTTACTGACCACATGTCCTTAGACTTCCCCATTTCTTAGTTCATGCCCTCCTCTACTAAGGTGTCTGACGCCTACCCACCTAGCATGTTATGGTAAGGCGTTGTGTACAGGAAAGCCATCTATTATTCATTGTTAGTGGATCCAATTTGCAGTTTCCTTGGAAATGCAGCTGCTGATCATCAAACCACCCAAGATCTTAGTCACTAGAATGCAAGTTCCTTTGTCACATTAGGAGGGGCAGTGATACTTGTCTACAAAAAGATGTTGGAAAACTACCTTGCTAAATGGTACTGGGTAAAATGTTATGTTATGATTAACATAGTTCTCTTTTCCTTGAGAAATGTTCTTGGAGATTTGGAATTTCTTCTCTCTCTCTTTATAAGCATTTTCCTGGTGCTGTCAGAAGTTTACTTCTCTCTTTGTGATGCAGGCTGGTATTCCCAGTTTTATGGAGCAGAGAGATGAGAGGCTATGTTACCAATAAACAAGTCATCTGACTTGTTTAGAATTTCACAGCAAGCTAATTGCAGAGCCCTTGAGTTTCCTGTCTCTTAGCTCCTGGGACATAAATAAAACATGATTTATTTTGCATTGCTTATTTATATGAGTGCCTTAGAGCACTTACTTTCCTTTAATAAAACTGTGAAAACTATTACCTGGTAAGTAAATTGTTAGGCTAGAAGAGAAATGAACTAGGCACAATGTGCCTGAATTTGGTTACTGCCTTTTCCACTGGCTTGTAATGGGTTGTTGGTTCCTAGGCTCTTCTTTTTAATTTGTTTGGTTTTTTCTTTCTTATCTTTTTCTTCTCTTTTATCTTTGTTTTTTTAATTCCCTTTTGAATTGAGAAAACTATACTCATTTTATTCTTCCTTGATGATGTTCCTTGAAGTCCTTTGAGGGGGGGGGAAATAGAGCAAACTGTTGTTACTGATTAACTTAAAATGACCGTGTTTGTTTGCAAAACTGGCAGCGCTTGCTGGGGCAGGTGATCCCACTGGTGAGTTTTGTGGAGTGTGGTGGGAACCAACCATGTCTTGGTAATTTTTTTGGATTTCTAGACTCTTTTTTTCTGTTGAGTCGAAGTGGGAAAACAGTTTGTGGAACTGCTTTTGGTGCTACCATGAATGTGTTTGGGAAGAAAGAGTACATTCCGATGGTATGTTAGGGGGATATTAACTGTTCAGGAAAAATAACCCTTACCAAAGTTAATGGCTCCCACTAGCATTTTCAGTAACATGTACCAGATGTGGATAGTTAATTATTCTCAGATCTGATAAGTACCTGCCAGCCAAGGCTAATTTTATTTTCAGTAAACAGTGGCCAAAGGTCCTAGCTGTTCATTTGATAGGATAGGGCCTGTTTGCACTTATCTATTAATAAAAGCACAACACTCCTTTAGTTTTCCTTTCCCAGGGCCAGATAAAACATTTCAGACACTCAACGTATTTGTCTTAGTAAATCAGACAAAGTAAACAAATCTGGTAGATTAACTTGGTAAACAGAGGGTGGTTAAGTGTTACCTTTCGAGTTTAGCTCAATGCCATATAAATAGCATTAATTGTATGATATTTTCAATAACCCTTATGGAGCAAGGCAGAGGTTTTTTTTCCCTTTCTTTTTTTTCTTTCTTTCAACCACTAGGGATATAGCATGTTTCTTAAGCACTTTCAGATGTCCTTCTGTAGGGGGATTTGAAAATCACTCTGAAATGAAATTTATTATTTTGTCCCATTAGTAACACATTGGGAGCTTTGCATCAGTTAGTATATAAACCTGGAAACCTCTGTGGTTCATCTCAGAAGGTGAGTAGGACTGCACAGTGGCGTGCAAGCTTTGGCAGACACACATAATGACCATCTAGAGGTTATTGATTTGGATGGAGCAGTGAAAAGGGGATTAGCTTTCATGGTGGGGAGAAGGGGTAGATAGGTGGAAACTCCGACTTCATTCATCCAGATTTTTTCTCTTGGGAAGAGTCCTGTTAAGGTCAGAAGTGCTATTTATTTTGTGATATAGATGCTTGTCTTGTGAGAACTGGTGTGAAACAGACCAGTTATTTCACACTAACCAACAAAGCACTATTCTATCAAAATAATTTCTAGTTGCACCAAGCCTGGAGTTAGATTTGTGCTGGTGTCCTGGTGGTACTGGGCTTCAAGTCTCACGCTAGCTCTCTGTATCATCTCGCCTCCCTCATTAAACTTTCCTCTTTAGTAATGATTGAAAACAGTTCTCTATTTATATGTTATCATTTGCATTGACTTTATACTTGAGGTTGCAAGTACTATAAAATTTTGTTTAGTTTTGCATGCTATATAATAATCCACTTCATTTAGTAATATGGTACATAAGAAAAGTAGTTGAAAGGCCATAGAGAAAAATCTCTACTTACACCTTCACCCACTCCTCTAATAATCTCTACATTAATATCTCACTCTATAAAGGGTGGCCTGGCATAGTGCCATGAATGTAGTGCCAGACACCCAGCTGTAACATCCTTTGGGTAACTGATGATGATGATAGTCCAGAGGAGAGAGCGAAAACCAGGGTCTGGATGTCTGTATTCTGTTTCCAGCTTCACTTTAATGACCTACTGGGAAATCACAGGCACGTTATTTCTACTCTTTTTTTTTAAATCCTCACCTGAGGATTTTATTGATTTTTAGAAAGAGGAAGGGGGAAAAAGAGGGAGAGAGAAACATTGATCGGTTGCCTCCTATACCCTCTCTGACTGTGGAATCAAACCACAACCTAGGTATGTGCCCTGACCGAGCATCGAATCCACAACCCTTTGGTGTGTGACCCGATGCTCCAGCCAACTGAGCGACCCAGCCAAAGCTATTTCTACTCTTTATGTTTTTGTTTCTCCAGCTCTAACATGAAGATAAAAGTCCTAGTTCATTTGCCTACCTGACAGGCATGTTGTTAAAACTAATGAGAGAAAATATAAAGTTCTTATAATCTGAAGGAAAAAAGGTGCTTTAACCAATGGATAGAAAATATTATTTATAAAGTTCAGAATAGTAAGCCTTTGGAATAAACATTTTTTTTTTTTGCCAGTCTTGTATTTAACAATCATTTGCCATATTTAATGATTTTTCTCTTTTAATTGGACCCGGAGCATAATAAATCCATAGCATGACTTTCAGAAGCAGTTATTTTGTTATCTGTACTAACTCTTCAATTAAATAATATATTTTTAGCTATAAATCAAGTTGTATCTTCAAAGTGTTTTTGATTTTAAATGATCTGAGAATACTTAGCTGGTGGCATAGGCTAAGTAAAGTAGGAATGAAGGGAGTGTTCGAAAAGCATTGCTGAATTCATAATTCCAAATAGTCCCAATCTGTTAATTATTCTCAAATCTATATTTCTACTCTAGATCTTTTCCCTGGGTTCTAGACCCATAAGCCTAAGTAAGTAGACAACTTCTCTACCTGGTTGGCCTATAATAAGTACAAAACTTAAGTTAACGTACTATTTTCTGAATTTCTTCTCTCTCTAAATGGAATCACCTACTTCTCAAGCCAGAAAACTCTTACCCCTTACCCTCAAAGTATGTCAATTTGACTACGTGTTATTTCATGCACCTTTCCTCTGGTGTATACTTTTCTTCTTCTATCCTAAGCTCTAAGGGTCCCCACAAGACTTGCACCCAGGGGAGCAATGGGCAGCAGCAGCTCATCCTGCAATTACCCCCAGTCCTGTCTCTAGGAGCCCTTCCTTTGCCTCACTGTCCCAAGCTTTAATAAATTTATTTTACTTCCAAAAAAAACAAGTGCCCAGATTAAGATTTGGTAGGTAGGCTAGGTCTTTACTTTATTGGTATGATTGAAGAGTCAACAAGAATGCTCCCATAATCCCTATACCTACCCAAAGCTTTCATATACAGTCTTATATTTCACCATGAAGACTCATTTGTTAGGGTTCTGATATTCCACCTGCACTCACTGCCTTCTTTAGAAGTTTATAGTTACAAAGTCCTCCCATAAGCATTATTTAATTTTTAAAACAACTTCATGAGATAGATTTTTATCATATATACTTTAGAGATAAAGAAATACAGCTTCAAAGCAAGTCACTGATCTGCCGAAGGTCATTCTGTTGGCATGGTGGAGCTGGGGCCTAGTCCACTGACTCTCGAGGCCTCTTTTCCTTAGCCTCTTGCCTTAGAGGAGACACAAATTTATTAGCAGCTAAATACCTTAGTGTATACTAGTCAAACAGATCACTTTCTCTCTGCCAGCTCACCAAGAGCAGAATTCTGAGGAAATAAGAATTCTGATTTCTACACTGGGAAGAAGTAGTACATATATAGAAAGGAGACGGAGGATGATTTTGGAGACTGAAGCAAGCACAGTGGCCTAGGATGGACACTGTCTTAACATAAATACCCAAATTTATATTTGTCAATTCACTGCTTCTTTGCTAAACTACGCTTAAACTTAATCATAATAAAAGGTGCATTGAAGTTTCATTCATTGTTATACTGATAATCATTCAGGTCTTATCAAAGTACAAGTACTGAATATTGAAAACCATATCCTTAATATCCTGAGAAGTGTTCTTCAAAAACCTTTAATTATTGCATTGGGAAACACAAGCTATTTTTGACACGGGTGACGCTGATCGGGCTCTGATTTGTTCTTTGTCTTTTCAAAAGTCTAGTGTCTCTGACAATCTGTTCATGTTGACAAGCAAGAGATGCCCATGCACATGCATGCACACAGACACACACACACTCTCTCATTGGTAGCTCTAGGTATATGGTTAGTTTTATTGATTGGCATCTTCGTTCGAAGGTTTTTGGCAGAAATCTCCTTTTGTTGGTGGACCTCCAGCTGTCTGCAGATGTATGCCTGTTCTCTATAGCTCATCTCTTTGTCCAGGGAAGAATCTTCTAATTTTCTTTTGAGGGTTAAACAGCTGGTCCCCAGAGTTTAGGGAGCCTAAAGAGGATACAGGTGGGATGTTGTCTCCCCCAGGATGCAGGCTTTTCCTTAATCTTTCAGTTCAGTTCAATTCAGTTCAGTATCTGATTTTGTATCTTCTCCAGCCCCACCCTCTGTCTGAGTCCAGAACCCTTTGGATCCATTTTTCCAGGGGGTAAGCCTCTGAAGTATGTGTAGGATGTCACATCTAAACTAATAAAGTGGGGGTAGGATTTGAGCACACGGAGGCGAGGAAATCTTCCTGCATCAGGACTAGTGCAAGCAAAGACAGGAAAAACAGGGAATGGAAAATAGCCAGTGATTGACTTTCCCTAGCGTGAAGCTTACATGAAGCTGTATTAGAGGAAAAATAAAGGTGGGAACAGAGACTGAAGCTTTTCAGACTAAGACGCCTGGACTTTCTTTTGGAATTAAGGAGCCAGCTTCTGCATACTCATTTATTAGTTTATTAAGATAGTTTTCCAGTACCTGGTAGAGCACTAGTGCGGGTTTAAAAATGAATTAGATTGGGCTGCTGCTCTGTGACTTTGACACAATTCACTAGTTTTCAGTTGAGTTCTCCACATGGGACAGACTCCATATGTAACATAAGCTCACAGAGCCTAAGAGGGTTGTTATGCCTGGGAGGCTTGACGTTCTTTTTCTGTGATCTGCACCTCTCTGATAGTGAATCTGTTTAGTTAGAATGTGAGAACTTGGAAATGTTTCCCATCATCTTGGCAGTAGAAGCTATTAGTTGTAGCACAAGCATCTCCCTTGTGTAGGCTGCATGCTTGTGGAACCAGAGACACTCAGGTGAAAGGACATTATCACTTTGTGAATGAAATTTTATTAAATATAACAAAAATGGACTTCTAGGATTTTATGCCACCTAATTAGGACCAAAATACAAGACAAAACTTTTGTATATTGCCTAGTATAGTGCTTAGTTCTGCAGAGGCCCTTTATGCTTTTGATGATGGTGGTGGTGATAATTTAGAAGCAGTTTTTGCCCACATATGTTTACCATGGAAGGCAATTTTCTTCCTTAGCGGTCTAGGAAGAACATTACTTTTATAGACCTTAGATACAAATTCTGTCCTTCAGCCTATTTGCCTGAACCTTAAAAATATGGCATGATTACACAAGCATTCTGGAATTTAGATTAAACAGCATTCAATTTGAAAATCTAATCACATCATCTAAATATCGTTAAGTTATAATAGGCTGATTGATAGGGACCAAAGCTGTTTTTGCTTGGTGCTGCATGCCTTTCACTCAGCCAGCCTTTTCAAACCAAGATGTTGATAAAGGCGTCTATAAATCTTAATAGTTGGAGACAGTTTAAAAGCATAGTTCACTGGGTAAGGTCACACCCACTTAAGTGACCTATTTTGTATACTTTTCAAAAATAGGTTAATTAAGTTAATAGAAATAATAGGACTCTCGTATTGATGTGCAATTACTACTAAAACAAGTTTTTTCTTTCCAAGTGAACATGATGTTTGTGAAATTGAGGGCATAATAGCTATGACAAGAACCAGGCTTAGCAAGGCAGGTCATGTTCAGTGAGCATATTTCAGACTTGCCTTTTAAAACCCTCTTTTATTCCGGTCCTGGGACGTGGGCATACCTCCACCGAAGCATTTCGCTCCTGGCACTCTCCTATTTCAGTTTTCAGGAGGGATTATTCTAGCTGTTGTTGTTTTCCTGATGACGACAACAGCAGTTTATATAGCTCCTGCTCCCTGAAGACTACAGCATGCATAGGAAACTCAGTGAATTTTGGTCTTTTTGTTTTTCTTTATTTTTAAATATGTTTTTATTGATTTTTTTTTTTTTTTTTTTGAGAGAGAGAGCAATGGAGAGCGAGAGAGGGAAACATTGATGTGAGAGAGAAACATTGATTGGCTGCCTCCTGCACACACCCCCTCCTGGGGATGGAGCCCACAACCTGGGCATGTGCCCAGACCCGTAATTGAACCTTTGACCTCTTGGTGCATGGGATGACATTCAACCAGCTGAGCCACACTAGCCAAGGCTGGTCTCTGTTTTTTTTATTTTTTTATTTTTATTTTTATTTTTTAAAAAATATATCTTTATTGATTTCAGAGAGAGGAAAGGAGAGGGAGAGAGAGAGAGATAGAAACATCAATGATGAGAGAGTCATTGATCGGCTGCAGCCCGCAACCCGGGCATGTGCCCTGACTGGGAATCGAACCCCGATCGCCTGGATCCTAGGTCGATGCTCAACCGCTGAGCCACGCCCGGCCGGGCTCTGTTTTTTTTAATCTCAGGTTGTTTTCTTCCTTCTTCGAATAGGTGACGCCTCTGGTACCCTGGGAGAAGCATGCTTTCTGAGGAGGCCGTAGTGTAGGAGGCACAAGAGTACACAGGCCAGAGTCATATTTGGGATAAGTTGTATTACCCTAAAGTACCTGGTTTCATTTATTTGTTTAGTGCCTGATTCAAATTGTTTCCTCCCAAATCATTTCACCCTATTCCTCAGCCTGTTGTTGATGGTTACAATTGTCTTATTCTGTTAGACACTTAACTTCAGATAATTTTATTTTTCTATTCATCTGTTTCTTAAAATATACCTCACAAATATCTTATATTTTAAGTTGAATGCATGGATGTTTACTATGTTATTCTTCAGAACTTTTCAATATATTTTAAGTAGCATATTACATTTTAAAGAGTTATTCCCCTCAGTGTGATATCCTGTGTCACGACCCGCTCTCCGTGGATGTTGCTGAGTCCTCATGGCTTGAGTCCGCCTGGGGCCCAGGTGGTCTGAGAGGCAGGTAGTGACACACTTTCACAGAAGGGAGGTTCTTGCAAGTCAGTCACAGTGGAGGCATTTTCAACTGGTGGGCCTATTTTGAACTAGAGGACCTGGATGGGCTCCTGGTTCGCCTTGTAGCAAAGACATTTCCCCATTTGCTTGCACGTCTCTGCCAACACAGCCTTTTCTAAATGGAAACATCTTGTTTGTATGTATGTGCGCATGTATGCAGAAAATAGAAGATAATACTATTCCATGGAATCTCAGCCATGTAGAAAGAACCTTTTAACTATCATCTCTCTGTCTTAGGGCCTTCATTAGGGAAACAGTTTTCTTACAGAGAGTTGTAATGGTTGTGAAGTTCTGTTTTCTGAGTTCTTGGTTAGAGCACAGGCAAATGCGAGAACTCGGGTGTTCTGTTGAGCGATGGAGCTGTTCACTGTCCAGGGCAGGATGGAGACCATCCCATTTGAATACGTGTTCCTCTGTTTCCCAGGTTAATGTTGGTGGTTTTCCCTCGCAAGCATTCTCTCTACAGTTAGCTGCATCCCTTTCTTGAAAGCAAAGACCTCATTTCTAGTTTGCCTACTACAGGGTCCAATTCTGAGCAAGCATTCATTAAAAACTTTTTAGTTAATTAACTCCAAAACATCTGGCTTGGGCTTAGGAGAGAAGGAGAGGTTGGGTAAGGTAAGTATTGGCATACAGGAAAATTAAAATCAAGAGGATTTTTTTGTTACTCTTTTTTCTTTGATAATAAAAGTATTATGTGTACCTTGTAGAAAATTTGGGAGCACAGCAGTGTTTTAAAAACCACCCATCTCCTCCTAGGTGTATGCCTGAGATAATTAAAAATAAATTGTACAAATGTTCACAGCATCATTATTTATAAATACAAAAAGTGGAAATAGCTTAACTATCTATTAATGGATGAATGAGTAAACAAAGTGTGGCATGTCTGTGCAATGGAATATTATTGACAATAAAAAGAAGTGAAGTACTGATACATGTTACAACATGGATGAACCTTGAAAACCTTATGCTCAGTGAAAGAAGGCAGACACTGAACACCACACATTATGTGATTCCGCTTATATGAAATGTCCAGAACAGGGACATCTATAGAGATTAGTGGTTGCTTGGGGATGGAAAAGGGGGCTCTTGTAGGTAATAGCTAAAGGGGACAGGATTTCTTTTTGAAGTGATAAAAATGTTCTAAAATTGATTGTAGAACATTTTTGGTAATGGTTGTACAACTTGGTGAATATATTAAAAACCACTGAGATTTTTTCAGTGGGTGAATTATTTGGTATCTGAATTATATAAAATATTAATTACCTAAAACCACACCCTGAAATGTCTACTGTTAATAACTTCGTTATATTTCTTTCTAGTCTTGTTTTATATAAATTTAAATTTTACATAGTTTAGCTCATATTTTATGTAGTTTTTATATAGTATTTTCACTTATTTTATCATAAATATTTTATTAGCCTATTAAAAATGTTTCATAAAAAGACTTCTAATGCTAGCATAATAATCTATCTCATGATTGTAGCAATTTCCATATCTATTCTTCTAGATGTTGGACATTTATATTGTATCTGTTTTTCACAGTTGTAGATAGCGAGTTGCATTTTGGAATGGCCATGAAACCTTTTATTCTCATTTCTAAGCATAAAAGGTTTATGTGAAAGGAAAAAAAATGTGCAGAGAGTAAAGCATTCATTTGAGTTTTACATCAAGGTTTCCCAAAATAAAAGCTTTGTGTGTTGGCTTTAGCCTTTGGGTGGCACAAAGTCAGTTTTTATCAGGAGTCACTAACCGGGCAAGCCCCACCTGCCCAGGGGGAGTTCTAGGTGAGCATACAGGTGAGTTCCTCCGCCACACCCAGCAGGGAGCAGAGGTCTCCTGCTTTCCTGTGTGCAAGGTGGGCAGGCTCTCAGCCTGACACAGTTCATGTATTTATATGAGTTTCTCTTTTTCTTAAGGGGGGTTCTGCCTTATTTGACCCTTCATCGGTTTCTCTATTTGTAACTCTAGAGTGTGACAGAATGAAAAAGAAAAGAGACATTTCTGCAGTAGAATCTTCTCTCGAGGAAAGGATTATAGACCACAGTCTTTTTCAGTATACATTAAAAAAAAAAAAAATATATATATATATATATATATATATATATATATATATATATATATGTCTTTATTGATGTCAGAGAGAGGAAGGGAGAAGGGGAGAGAGAGAGAAACATCAATGATGAGAGAGTCATTGATCGGCTGCCTCCTGCACGCCCCCGACTGGGGATCGAGCCCGCAACCCGGGCATGTGCCCTGACCGGGAATCGAACCCCGATCCCCTGGATCCTAGGTCGGTGCTCAACCACTGAGCCAGGCTGACCAAGCGCTTACCATATATTTTTAATTTATTCTTTTCTAAATAAAAACTTAAAGGCAGTGTTTTAGGTGGTGATTACCTTTTGTCTTATCATATTTCATATTCTTATTTTAAGCTAATGAAACTATTTAAAACGTTAACTCCTGTGTATCCAGTGTTAACACGCTTCCTCCCATTCGGTTCCGTGTGGCCTTCAGTTCACCAGTACCCCCCAGTGTCACGGGTGCCTTTCCTCCTCCCTTGTCTTGCCCAGTGCTCACTTAGAAGGAGTGAGGAAATGCTCTGTCGGCCGTTGGGAGGATGTGGTTCCCGTATGTTTTTCTGTCATTCCATTCTTCACCTATTACATATATATTTGTCCTGTCCTTGCTGACTTGACCTCTGACCACATTGCCAAGTGCAAACATTACTTAAGGAAAAGAGAGCCAGGCGCTAATGGGCTGGTCCCTGCAGTAGCCAGGGCCCAATTCATAATTTCTGTTTTCCGACTTGGGGGAAGAGAAGCTTAGCCAGGTGAAGAGCCTTGTCTAAGTCACATACCAGGAGGCTTGATTGAAAACTCTTGCCAAGCTTTTCCGCAAGAACTCATAAGCTTGTGAGGACTTATTTGGACAATACGTAAGAGGTTGTGTACGTAAGAAAATTGAATATCTATGTAAATGGGTTGAACTGATGTCTTCCCAATTTCAAGTGAAGAAAGTCCCTTAAAAGAAGAATTTAAGAGAATTAAAATGATGTGACCTGAACCATGGTTCCTTTCCCACTCGATTATTTCCTTTTAACCACCCGTAGCTTTCTGTGCTTGGCTGGGTATGTTTCTAGCTAGCCAAGCCTGTGTTATGAAAGAGAAATAAGACACTTAATCCTGTGAATGATTAACCTGCACTGCCCTCCCTCCCCAGTAGCTTGCCCTTCCTGTATTGTAGTCTGTTTACTCATTGCTGAGCCAAATCTCCAAGGTATTTTATTATTGAGTGTAGAGACACCTGGATCACAGGGAGTTGGGCCTTTGTTTTAGTCTGAAGATGATGTGACTGATCATACAGCTCTAAGCATTTGCATTTTTCAAAGGCATTTTATAGTTTATTGCTTGTGAAAACTCAGTTAGTGAAATATCATTTTAAAAAATGTTACAGATGAGGAAGTTGAACTCAGGGGAGTTTTGACTTGCCAAGAGTTCCACACCAAGTCAGTGGCAGAACTCAAATGGGTGTACACTCTCATTTACTTAGCTCAGTGTCTAACTCACTGAGGCACATTTTTGTTTCTTATTTATAAAGCCAAGTAGGGCTGGATTGAGTCATTTATGGTTAATAAATTTTGGTGTTTGATCTGTTGCCACTGAAGCCTAGGTGAGCCTTAAAGATAGAATTATATTCTATGCGTTCTTTACAAAAAGCAGATTGTCATTTGGCCACACTGTGGGAGAAACCTGACCTTAAAACTAACTTTATGCTCCAACACAGCAGTCAGTAGGTGCACTGAGACCTAAATGGAGGATTTTCCTTTTGTGAACAGGAAGTCCTAATCAGGATCCGAGGTGACAAGGACGGAGTGACTGATCACTCCTTGATTTAGATTCCAGGGTCGAAGCACCTTTTGTGGGATAATATGAGTAATTTTGTGTAAGGCTCTAGAACCTGGTCTGGGGGCCCAGGCAGTTCCTCAGCAGAGGGACCTTAGAGAAGAGATGACTTTTGCATTGTCATAATGAAAAATAGTAGCAGGATATGGGGCAGTATCCTTGTTTCTTGGCTTCTGTCCTTGGGCTGTAACCACTGGGCGGCATAGATAAATATTTACTCAAGGAAGAATGCATAGCACTGAAAGAGTGAAGTCTTAAGGTGGGCAAAATATACAAAATACTCCTACACAGGTCATTATATTGACATTTGTGGCCACATATTCGTCCATGAAGGGGAAAGTTGTAGCCACTGAAACCTCAACCGCTAGAAACTGACTCTGCAAGGTGTCTTTGTAATTATGGCACTGACTAGCCCCAGTCTTGGGTTATTTCATCATGGTATTTCCAGTGTAGCATTGACTACACAATGTGATTAGCCACTGCCTATTATTTCTGCTACCCCCTTATCTTTCTAATGACCCTTACGTATTTTCCTACCTGTTCTTATTCTGCACATACTACTAGATGTTATTCTGCATGTTTAGACTTCAGGGGAGGTGCTGGTAAGTTCTATTTCCTGGTAGATTTTAGGGTCTAGCATAGTCAAGGAATAAAAAAACATGAGCGGGAAAGAGAAAAACATGATTTTAACTGAGACAAGGATATAATTTTGATGGGCTTCAGTGATCCCAGGCTAAGATAAGAACAACTTAGATTTAGTGTTTTGAGCCTTAATGAAAGATATTTAAAAATAAAGCCTGTGGGCATAGGCCAGGATATATTGTAAAAATAGAACAATGCTGGAGTAGCCAAGAGCATGTGGTGAGGCTATTCAGTGGGGGCAAGACAGGAACATTGGGTTGAATCTAGGTTAGTGATTCCCTCACCCCTTTCAAGTCTGCTTGAAGGTTACCTTCTTAATAAGACGTACAAGTTTATTCTGACCCACATATTTAAACTTACAATTAATTGAATGAGTTTGTTGAAACCTTATGTTGATGAGTAATCCTGCATTACACAAGAAAATTTAATGCTATAGATGGTGAACTTAGTGGTATAATCCACATCTTAGTTTTTAGTTTAATGTTCTTTGCAAATAATGGTATGTAGCTGGTATAAATATTAATATTAGTCCCTGAGAGAGCAACAGGGTGCTCTCTCCTTCTCTTCAGCTATACTTTGAATCCTGGTGATCAGGATTCCCCTGAAAGATTAAACTAAGATTAAACAAAGATTAACCTATGAAATAGAGCAATAGATCAATTTAGTTGAAATATGTGATCTTTGTATATACCAATATACTAATTTTGTTATTTCATTTGTTTCTTTTCTGTTTTTGTTTTTTTTCCTCATGAAAGTTTGCGACTTCAGACTCCTTTTTCATCCTTTGTCAGTGATGAGGGCAAGAATTCAAGGTGCATTTGTTGAACTTAAAGATACCTGATGTGTTTATAGTTGAAATAAAGCATACCAAAGAGGCACAGTATTTGACTTTCATCAGTCATGCAGGGTAATTTAAGTATTAAATGCGTGAGACTGATTATTTCCACTCTCTTCATTGTAGGCATGGCTGATAAAGAGTAGGTAGGTGCACTTGTCCATGGCCCTCCCCCTGCGTTTGGGCGGGACTCCTCATACCTCATAAACATAGCTGACAGCAGTCTCTACATAGAACATAACTAGGAAGCACCTGTTAGGGGTTGCATGGGATGAGCTATTACTGACTCATTCTGTGACGCTTTTCTGTCCGAATCAATGCCGGGGCATGACACACAGTGAGCCAGTGCCTCACAGCAGGACCAGGTTCGTTTATGGTTCTCAAGCCAAATTCAAGTTCTGGAATCATGGTGTCTGTTTAAATTTCAGGTGGCTCAGATAAGTTCTCAGTTAACATTTTACACATTGGATTTTTATTTCCTTGTAAATTCAGAGTATTGGTAGAAAATGCAGATCGGTCTGACTTGGTTTCAAATCCTTCTACTACTTCATATGGTATGAATTCTGAGTAAACCTGTCTGGGCCTCTGCTTCCTCCTCTGTAAAATCTGACAGTCCCACGACAATGTCTGCACGATTTCTCAGCTACATAGTCACTTTTTAGAATAGTTGCAAAGAATCTGTAGTATCTATCATCTGAGTTGCCTGTTCTCCCTCGCCTTGCTTGGGTGTCAAGGTAGCCGACGTAGCAGCCTGCTCACTGCAGTCATCAGACACTCGGCAGTGCTAGCTAGTGGGTGGTCTCCCCCACCGAGCTGGGACTCCATTGGGTGCCTGTTCTGTTAGCTGGGCTCTCAGAGTGTGTGCCAACTTGCCAATTTATCTAATCCTTAAACTACCTCTAGGAGTTGAGGAGGCGGTAGATTTTATGTCTTAGGTATGCATTTTGGGAAACTGACCAACTCACACCCATCTGCTTTTCTGGGACTTTGCGTGGGTGGGTGGAAAGCGAGGCACAAGAGGTTAAGTCATATCCGAGAACCACAACAGTGAATAGTGGAACTGGGACCCCAACCAAGGCCCAGCTAATTCCGAAGCCTGTGCTCTTCATCAACATGCCATTCTCTAGAGTTAGCTCTCAAATCCTTTATCATTTCTAAAAATAAGATAGTAAGACCTAGGGCTGTGATCGTGGATCAGGAAATTCAGACTCGACGTCTCAGCTTCACCAACTTCACCTCCGGCAGTTCAGTGACCCTTGGATGATTTCTCCACAAGGGAAGTGAGGATCATACTGTCTGTCACTCTGGGGGTAGAATAAGCGTAAGAAACTGAAACAAAATAGCATCGGTAAAGCCCTTTGGTCTCCAGAGAGGATGAACATTGTATGAATTTACAGTGTTAACATTTTATATGGAAGACTTCTGAGCATGTCCATTTTAAATATAAAAAGGTGAACATTGGACCATGGATATCCTGATTCTGGGAATTCAATGGTAATCAACCTTGAAATAGTTGTAGCAGTGTTTAAAGAGGATAGGCTCATGGGACAGTATCGCCCAGGTAACTAGCAGAGAAGCCTCTGGATTGTTTCAATTAGCAGCGAGAGATGTATTGCATGGGCCCAGGGCATATTAATCAACTGCACTATGCCAAGATCGAGTTCTGCTTTTTACTACAGATCTGTTCTAAATCAGTTTGTTCATAATATTGTCATCAACTTTGCCATCCACAAATGAGTCACGTCACAAAATGAGCAAAGGAGATTTTTTCCCCAGAGTATAACTACCAGAATGAGCCAAGAAAGATAATATTGAGGATTAAAATGTGTTTCTGTGAAAGGTTTCTCTTCCGGACTCTAGAGTGCCGCTGAATGTACATTGCCACATCCACACGCAAGGGCAAACAGCACAAACATACCCAGAGATGTTTCCCCTGGAAACTTTGAAAAGTGCCACCTTTTCCTCAGTGCCAGAAAGGCACTCAGCCCACAAGCGGCTGCCTCCGCTTGTGCATGTGCGCGCACGCGTGTGCAAGCACCTAACGTGTTCCATTCCTGTTTTTAAGAATAATCCTTGTTGCTGGCCAGTACCAGAGTGATCTAATTATACATATGCTTTACCGATCCCTATCTACCAAAATCCATTTTTCAAGTTTAACTAGGATTCCTCAATGGACTTCCCCTTAAAAATATACGATTAATCCCATGTGACTGTCTTTCCTCTTACTAGTCTAGAGCAGAAATTCATTCATAAGGAGAAAATATATAAAACTGTTCAAATTTTTGCTGAACTGTTTAAATTATTGTTGAAGCTTCTCCAAGCAACTCTAAATTTATGAGAGACAGAGAGAAAGAGAGACAGAGAGGAGGAGGAGGGGAGGAGAGGAGCCTGGTGGGGGGGGGGGGGCGCGACAGGACAAAGGGAAGAAATGGAAACAAAAAGCAAGTAAACTTTTAAAAGTCAGCTGGAACTCCTGGCAACATGTATAAGTAAATTTGCTTTAAGAAAGTCTTTTAAGGGTTTAAAGAATTTAACTCTCCAGCCAAGAGGTTCAGACCTTCTGACCTTTGACTGACCTTTCACCCTGCCCTCTCCCTTGAACCCTGAGCCTCTGTGGAGATGAACAGATGACCAGGTGTTAGCACACTTTAAAGAAAGTTACTTTGCTGGGAAACATTGCCCTGCTCAGATATCTTTAACAGCTCAGTGCACATGACCTTGGCATTACCTGAAAGGAGGCAGCTCATCAGGCAGGTAGAACACCGGGTCTTCTTGGCACTGCTTTTATTCCTGATGCTCTTTCTCTGATACGGAGCTGGGGCCTGTGCTGCCTCCTTCCCTTTGCAATAATTAGGGTCTGCTTTTTCCCTTCTCGCCTTCCTTCCCCGCCCCGAGGCTGTTTTGACAACAGCGAGCTTAAGCTCGAACCCCTATCTCTGTGCAGAACAAAGACCTACAATGAATTCATTAATAAGTAGCTTTTTTAAAGTATTTAACCTTTGGACGCATTTATCCAAATTCTATATAAAATTGTTTCCCGTCAACCCAGTTAATTGAACTGTTCTTTCTGAAGCGGTAGGAGGAAGACTTGTTATTTTAGATGCTTTTCTCCTTGGTCTAGTTATAGACCACGGTCCGTTTTGCAGCGTTCTGCGCATATTTTCCTTTTGCTGTCATTGTCCTCTCTGGTCTCAGATGGAGAACCGGTGTTGGCGGTTTCACCGGAACCGCTCCGGGAGCTGGTACTGAAGAGCCCATGAAGACTTCAGTCCCTATGGTTGGGCCCGTTTAATCCCGTTCCTCCTCAAACCCTTTGTTAACAGCCCAAAGGTCAAGAAGTGTGACTTTCTCTTATTCCTTTTAAGTCAACAAAGGAATCCATAGGCTGTGTCTGGAGGGTTTCGACCCCTTCCCAGCTCCAGGCCATAGCTAGCACATTGGAAATTAGCAGAAGGTAGGGTCAGGGGGGTAGGGAGTTCTCAGTAAAGCACCATGAGAATCCCCCCCCCCCCCACTGTCACAACCGAGTCCTCACCCCTGTTTTGTAGGACTGGCTACCGAAGTTGTTTGGGTTGTTCAACTACGACAACAACACATCTTGTCCCATTTTTTCAGGCAGACTAAAGACAGGATTCTTGGGGTTCAGAACTAGAGCAAAGAATTTGGTTTTGTTGAAGAACCTGGAATAGAAAACACTTTGGAGGAGATGTGTAGATGTAAGTGTTGCCTTGGTCTGTGGCATAGAGAATGTCGGCTGTTTGGTCGTAGAGAAATTGTGGGGGTGCCTCTGGGGCGGCATTTTGACGTAGACACTGGTGAGATCAATGCGAAGTACTCTAAAACCCTTCAGGAACATTTCCCCTTGGAGATAAAGGAGCTGCTCCCAGTGTGTTAATCCTTCCACGGTCAAAGGACTGTTGACTGCTGCGTGATTTCTGTGGTAGAGCAGAATGGGGTAGCCAGTCTTCCTGTACAGGCCCTGGATCTCAGGCTTTGTTTTTAGGGGGCAGCTCTGTTATCTTTTTCCTTTTTTTGGCAAGAATCTGTTTGGGGATAAGACACATTTCATGCAGCAAATTCAAAATAAATATTTAAATTCATTTTTTATTTTATTTAAAAATTTCAAAGCACTTATACCCTCAGGTCAATCCTCTGAGATGATTGTGTTGATTTTATCATTGACCTACAGATAGAAAATCGAAATACAGAGTATTAAAGGCATAATCACATGACATACTTATTAGGTTCTTAGTACATGCTCGGAACTTACTAAATAGTAGGTTTCTTTCTGATACTAGGCTAGAGCAGTGCTTTACGACCTTTCTTATGTCATGGTAGGTATAGAAATCAATACTATTTATATGGCACACGAAATATATTTTTCAAAGGACACCTCTAGTAATAACATAATTTAGAGAGGTATACAACTTTGAAACATGTTATGCTACATTATTATTGCATTATTGTAGCTGTTGGGAGTAGTACTGCCAGAGAGCCCATGTGTCAGTTAGAGTGCTGGTCTGGGATGTGGGTAAGCAGACAGCACAGCCTTCACACCACAGGAGTGTGACGCCCCACATTGTGCTGGAGGTGCAAGCGGCTTATAAGGAACCGCAGACACTAGGACTCCAGCCAGTTCAGGTCTTGCTTCAAGACCGTGGGTTCTTGCGCAAATGGTGGAAATGGATGTGCTCCACGCTCTACCCTCTGTTGCAACCTGGCATGTTGTGTCTAGAGCTGGGCCTGTGGCACCAGCCCTTTCTCAGTCCTGAAGAACATGTATAGGTCAGAGCATTGTCTAACTCAAGTAGCCATCCTAAGAAGTTTTGCCCCCTTGAAAGACCCCAGCTCCAGGGAGATTATGAACCATAGCCTAGATTTTTAAAGCATCTAGTTTAACGGAGCACAGAGTGTTCTGACAGCTCCGTCTCCCTCATCATTATTTTGCCCTTGTGTAGTCTTTTGCCCAAACTTGTTTGTCCTAGAGCATGCTTGCAAATGCCTCCGTCTGCCCTAGCAAGTCGTGGTTTGGGAGGAGGAAGTCATCCTCCCCACTGACAGACAAGGGAGTTTTACTGTTAGAGAGGGCTAGCTAGAGTAGTACCTTTTTTAAAGCAAGTAGTTGACCTTGAGAATGAAGGTATTATCATAATGATCATCATGCTGAATGAGTGCTTTTCAGCATTTTAGTCACTCTTCTAGGATCGTATATTTAATCCTTACAATAACTCCATGAAGTAGCTACCATCGCTACCCCCATTTTATAAATAAGGAAACTGCGGCAAAGACAGGCTAAGTAACTTTTCCAAGGTCACACGGGTGGTGAATTAGAGCCAGAACGCAAAACAGGATCATCTAACTCCAGAGCCTGTGGCCTATGCTCTCCTTGTTCCCTGAGTGATGGGGTTGGAGAGAGCACCCTAGGGAGCAGATGCACAGAACACAGTGATCACAGTGGCTGGGCAAGCTCTGCGCTGAGTTATATTTCAAGAGGTACAGAAAAGAGATTGGGAATTGAGGGAAGACAAAGGTGTTTTCTGGGCGGGAGCAGCCATACCTGATGCCATGGAGAGGTTGGAGCCTGCCCGGTGACTACAGCAGGACTCTCCGTCCAGGTCGGGGCACTAATATGGAGAACTGGCAAGACAGGTGATGAAGGGGAAACAAACAGTAGAGGCCTTGGTGTTTTGTCTTTAAATGAGCACATAGCCTAATGCAAACCCTCACTCATAAGTTACATCAACATTGGATGCACTTGAAAAGGCTTCTCCGGGAGAGGTATGAGAATGATTTCAGGGTGCGTTTTGGTCCTGACTCTGTGCCACCGCAAACAAAATGAAACTTTTCTTGAGCTAAAGGTAATTGAGATGAAAGTGTGTTTACATAGATGAGTAGTGGGATTTATCCAGTGACTCTGGAAGGTAATCCCAGGGTTCAGCGCTCCATGAATCCCGTGCCGTGTTCCTAAGCTGGTAAATTACTGTGAGCTTTTACGAGGGTGGATTGTGGGCAGCATCTAGAGGAAACTCAGCCTGCTTCCCCGAGAGTCCAGGGCCCGCTAATGCAGTCCAGGTGTGCCGGCTGCCTGGGCTTTCTGCCTTGGAAGCCTCAAAGAGGAACTTTCATCCCCAAAGGGAGGCTTTGAAGAGGGCCAAGGGCCTTTCTATCTCTGCTTGTTTTTTGTATTCTTTCTGCCCACATTTGGTAATTGGAGATATTTGTGGTGTTAAAGCCAGACTTGTTCCTTCTCAGCCTGCCCCTCCGACAGTGAAATTTTAAGCCTGTGGCTTCGATTGTGCACAGCAGTGATTTCTCTGCAGTGTCCCTCGATGTAAAAGGAGAACAGCTGAAATACTAGAAAGGGGGATAGAGGAAATCACCAAACAACAATTTTCCACGTCTATAGATCCTTTCATCTGAGGGCAAAAGAAGCTGGAGTGGGAGCCTCCAAAAGGATTGGGGGGGGGGGGACACAATTTAAAACTCTGGTTATGGGCTAAGGAACTAAAGATCAAAGGGCTGTGTCCTCAGAATTACATAGTGAGTCACTGGAAAAACTCTGAGTAAAAGTCAGGCGTCCTGTTCTCCAATCTTATATGGCTAATAAGTACATTGGCTTTAAGCAGTACATTATTTTTTTCAGTTAGACCCAATAACTATCCTAAATAACATAATCATGTGTGCCTTATAGATTAACATTTTGAAGCCCCAGAGCATTACGAGCTATTTTGCCCTGATGATAATAGTGGGTGAAGTGAAAAGGTACTTGAGAACAAATAGGCACTTGGGGCCCTCTCGTCTATTGCATGGTCCCCGGGCTCCCATGGATATCGGCCCCCCTTACAAACCACTGCCATTATTCAGGCCAACTTGTGGCTTCCATTTAGAAAGGCCCCTTTAAGAGAGATTCCCCCCTCTCCCCAAAGCTAAATTAATAGCTGTGAGGTGTACTGGGTAAGTTTGTGATTTACTTTTTCTAATTTTGGCTGCTGTGAGCATTTCAGTCTGTTGCCCACTAGTTCAGATCAGCATGTTGGTTTTAACTTTATCTCCAAATGTAATAATTTAACCTTATAGACAATGTGTTGGCAGAGTTGGGGGCAGCAGGATTTGCTTGAATAGGGAATATGTAAGTTCTATAAATTATGTTTTAATATTCCATTCTGTTTGGATTCTGTTTCCTATGTCCTCTTAATACAGGGGTGGGCAAAAGAAGGTTTACAGTTGTTTATGTGGAAACATATAAAATACAAGAATAAATAATAAAATACAAGAATAAACTCCATGTTTTGCATGCTCACAACTGCAGACCTAGTTTAGCCCATTCCTGTGTATGTCAGTTTCTGATTGTGGGTGATCTGACTTGAAGGTCAGGTGGCTTGAAGTGCAGACTGATAAATTGTGTGTGTGTGTGTGTGCACGCGCGTGCGTGTGCACGCTCCTACATGTGCATGTGGCTGTTCATATGGTAAAAGAGCCAGAGAGATGTTAATCTCACCACCTACTAGAAGCTGGAAGAAACGTCACTGCAGAGGTGAATTTTCTAAGGTGCCTTCCCCAAACATGTTCTAAGATGCCACCTCCCAGGGTAAATTTTGAGTCACTTGCCTCTTTGTTTCTTAGAGATTTAAGGGGCATTCTCTCTAGCAATGGGCTTATGAAAATGAATTAAATTTAAGGGTGATGTTGATCTGCTCTGGAAAGATGGAATGAGTTATCCACCTAGAAACAAATCGGATCCAGTCACTCTCCTATTTAAAAAAACCTCTCTCAAACTCTCCTCTACAGGATAGGATCTAAAATTTATTAACTTGGTATGTCAGATTTTCTTGGCTCACCTCTCTAGCCTCAGCTCCCAGCATCCCGTTCCATGCACATATGCTCAGACACACTGCTTTTCTTGTTCCCTTTATCTTTTTGCATTGACTTACTCTCTGCCTGGATGCTTTTTCTAGCTTCTTTCCTTGGTGAAGCTCGTATGTTCCTTAGATCTTTGGTGAGGCCTTGCTAGGTTCCCTAGGCAGAACAAGGAGTGCCTTCTTTTCTCTCTTCCCCACTTCTGTTATGGTGGTCTGGTGCTGCAGTGTAACTTACCTTATCTGTCTTAATCCTTTCTTTTAATTTTTTTATTGTGGTACAAATCTTAAGTATATAGTTGATGAATTTGTCATGTCTGAATTTGTACCTGGACTGTGAGCCTTCAGAATTTGGAAGCCATGTTTTAGGCTTTCCTGTATCTCCAGAGATGCTCAGTGGGCGCTTGAATGAATAAATGAGTGGCCACTCCGATTTCCTCAGTTCATCTCATGTAGATTTCTTTATGGAAAAAAGATGTTAAAGGGTGTTTTTCAGGACTGTGAAACCAAGTAATATTTGTTCACTTCCTTGCCATTAGCCTTGAAAGTTAATAGATATAACCTAAAATATTATTGATTTCCTCAGTGGCAATCGTGGATCCATGAATAGAAACAAATTTCATGCATTTTTCTACCCATGTGATAAAGTTTTATTAGAAACTATAAATCTTAAGACTTGAGATATTAGACAGCAAAGAGATATGGTTAGGATCAAACTTCCTTTCCCTTATTATTTATTCCTGGTAGAAAAAAGCCACTAACCCCTCCCTTAAATTCCTGAATCTAGGTTTAGATTGCTTAAGACATGGAATTACATTTAATTTCAAAATTACTTCTCCCACTAAAAGTTGTTGACATATTAAAGAAAATGGTATTAATGCCTGTTTTGTGTTGTGTGTGGGTTTTTTTTTAAGCTAGACAACAGAAAACTTGCTCAGAGTAATTTGATTTAACAAAAGGGTTTAGTAGTCTTCCTTGAAAGATGATCCTGAAATCAATCTCCTTAATTTCATTAGGCCCTTTCAGGAAATAAACACATTTCCCTATTTTAAATGAGGCTGGCCCAGTTACCTCTTCTGTGCTAGAAAATCCAAGCTGAAATGTCATTACTTTGCACTGATTCAAATTTTAAACCCTTCTTTGGAAAAAAAATAGGCACAGGTAAATAATAGCACCAAATGGACATTTTTTCCTACTATCCTTAGTGACCTAGATGGTCTTATGCTTTCTCAGCTTATCTTAGCTTTATTATATAACTGCCCTTCTTCCATGAATTAATTACTCAGCCAATCAGCTCATTCATTCACATCATCAGCTGTTATTGAGGCCTCTCATGTACAAGTTACTCTGTACTCTGAAGATACCAAGATGACAAGTTCAGATTAAAATTTATTTCAACTCTTTTTTTAAAAAATTAGTTTTTTACTCCCTGTGGTTAATTGACTTAATTTAACGAGTATCCATTTAGGATCTAGTGCTCAGTACTATTGTAGATCATAATCCATAATCTCTGTAGAAGCTAGCAATTTACCCCATTGATTTAAACAGTGACTAATGAATTTTAAATTTTTCATGTGGTTAATGTTGTAAATTTCATTAGTAATAATGAAATTCAAGCAAACTCCTCTTTCCTGGGAAGTATGTATCTCCTTAGTTCCCAATATTAATTGTCTAAATACTTTCAGTTAATGCTATATCACTGCAGGCCTTTTAAAAAACACAATATCCTTTTTTAAAAGGGTATTGTAAATACACAAAGGATGTATTTGTGTTAGATAAATGTTATTATGACTCATTTTTAGAGGAACTGAGTGGTTTGTTGGCAGAGTTGGGGGTAGAAATGTGACTGTAAATCTTAAATTGTGCTAAGATGTGAAGCAGTGATGAACAGACAAAAACTAATCATATGCGTCTCCATCATTTTATAGAGTCCATAGGTCTGCTTTATGGAAACTTGAGTTTCTGTGTAACAGAGTTTAAGACTATTACATGATCAGGCCACTCAACAGGACAACCCAATGAAAGGTAATTTGAGGTCCTGTGATAAGAAACTGTCCAGGTACTAAGGGATACAATTACTTACCAACTGAAATGAGAAAAGTCAAGCTCTCCCTTTAGTTTTCATCTGTTACGGGCATGGGGAAGGGTAGTTCTTAGAATCAGGTCCTGAGCCCATCTAACTAAGACTTGGGGGGACACTGGCAGCTTTTCAGAGCATACTTTCTAGGGAGATAATGGAAGCCCCTGTCTTCGTCATCTTCTGTAGCCTCCATTTCGAGAGCCCAAGTCTTGCTCAGGAATCGATTCTAACACAGAAAACACAGATTGCTTTGGTCTTAGCCTATAAATCAAGAGGCAACGCCTTTTTCTATTCTCCTACAGAGAGTTCTGCCTTCAGCAGAGGGCAGAGAAAGAGTGTGTGTCATTAATCACTCGAGAATTGTTTACCAGTTAATCTAGAGGGCACTTGCCCATGGCAGGCAGTCAAGTTACCTTGGTTGTTTAAGAATAACCTGAGTGGTTTACTCAGACTGTTTGCAAATGTTTGGATATTATTCAAGGGCTGTCCTAGACGGACCAATTAGCTTTTATTTTTCACTGCTTTTCTCAGGTTCACCTTTATACCATCCAATCACATTGAGAGGAGCAGGGGTTCCCCTCGATTGCAACATTACTGACTTTCCAGCCATGTGACACAGCTTTTCAGACACCGAGTTAAATTTCAACCCAGACATCTCTCTTCAATTCAGGTCACCTACAGGCCAGACAAAACCAAGGTCATGCGTTGAACCAACAATATAAGGAGTTTTGTTGGATGCAATAACTATAATGTTATTCACTGTTTGAAATACTATACCACGGTTAATCATAAGTTGCTGCCGGGTGTCCTTTTATTTAGGAACCCTTAATCAGGACACAGCCAGGGCCCCTGTTTGAAAGGAGCCTTTCACAAGGTCTTCCTCTGGGTGCTCCTTCCCTTTCCGTGTGAAAAGAAGAGGCCCTGCAAAAAGTTATCAAAAATGATGTATTTGTTGACTTCTCTGAAAACAGATTTTTCTATTCCAGATTGAAAGGATCAAATTGTAATCAGTACGTGTCAGCTAACGACAGGAGAAACACTAAGCCAGTGCTCTCCGGACAATTCCTTTCAAATGGCCCCAAGCTTGATTAGTTCTTAAATGTCAGTCAGACACCAAAAGTTACACGTTGGCCCTCTGGAAACAGATTTTGTGATCCAGAATTCAAGTTGTCTGTTTCTAACCATGGGTTTCCGCTGATGTTAGTAAACAGACCAGATCTCTCCAGGCAGCACTGCCACCCAACCTGATGGATGAAGCCTTAAATGCCTGTCTGTCTCTTTATATCCTGCCTGACTTTATGAGAACTCATTTGTGAGTTACCCTTGGGGAGGGGTTTATATTCAGGAATTTGAACAGGATCATCATATGAACGAGTTCTGGGATAAATCATTTAAATGAATGGGTTTTCTAATCTAAGAATTTAGTAACAGTTTGTGTCTTCAGGTTTGTTGCTTTGTCAGCTTCATCCTAAACTGCATCTGTAACACTGAAGCTGGTGCAGCTGCTTTTCTTTGAGGCACTCAAAACATTTCCAAACTTTAAAATCACACTGACTTTTACTGGTAGCTGTTGTTGTGGGTTTCACTCATGTGGACCTTTACTCTTCACCTGATGATCCCTCACGAGCACTCTGCTTCAGCTGCACAGTTTTCATGTAGTTCCCTGGATATAGCACATACTCACACACCTTTATGGCTTGGATTATGCTGTTACTTTGGGCTGGTATTGTTTTCGCATCTCCTTCTACGATACGTAACATCCTTCCAGACAAGGCTCAAGTGTTTCTTCCATCGTTACATTCTGCCCCCTGCTTTCCGTTGGACTTAAACGCTGCGCCCTGCCCCACTGTGACCTGTGGCTGAAGCACTTGGTTCACTTGGCCTTGTGTTTTAATTGATTTTGCACACATGTTCCTCCTCTTCGAGAGGCAGGCTTATTGAGGACCGTCTTCAAGCTACATCTCAGTGACTGGCTTGACACAAAGTTGCATGCATCTCATTTTCTTATAAATATATGGACATAATGATAGATTTCTCAGAACTGCTGCGAGGAAGGGCTAAAAGACTATCAGTAAAACACTGGTCAAATTCAAATTTCTTCTAAAAGTAGTCAGTTTTTTTCTCAAAATGAATAAATACCCCAAGTTTGCAGTGACAGATATGTGGCATAACAATTTGTGTTTTTCTAAGATACCTAAAAATCAAGATGGCTAGTTGGCCATGATAAGAGGTGATATATGGCCCTGGCTGGGTGGCTCAGTTGGTTGGAGCATTGTCCTCTACACCAAAAGGTTGTGGGTTTGATTCCTGGTTAGGGCACATATCCAGGTTGTGGGTTCAACCCCTGGTCAGAGTGCATACCAGAGACAACCAATTAATATTTCTCTCTCACATCAACGTTTCTCTCCCTCCCTCCCCCTTCCTCTCTAAAATCCATTAAAACAATAAAATAAATAAAAAGTGATAACTGCTTTGAGTTCCCTTTTGACCACGTCAGGTTGAGACAATGAGCTTCTCTGACAGCATGTTTGTTTAGAGCCCTTCCAGCTTCTAAACCCTGGGCTTCCTCTCTGCTTGTATCTGCCTTTTCAATACCTTCTTGCGGGGGATGCTCCCCAAGAGATAATAGGGACCATACTCATTACACCAGCAATAGTCTATCTTACGTGATCACATTCAGTGGACAGGTTACTACCAGGACTCAAGGGGGAAACAGCGTGGGACGTTAAAACAAACAAACAAGCCGAGAGGGCTGTCTGGGACCAAAGGAGCAGTTACTGGATTTGTTTAAAGAATTAAGCTTATGAGTTACACTTTCCCCGTTTGCAGCACAGATAAAAATCTTCGCTTGAGGAGTATTTCAACATCCCAGCTGCAAGTATAGCTTATAATGGAAAATGTTTTTCATTTTGAAAAGAGGCCGTTGCTCTTTGGTAACAGAAGACCAGGGTGTCTGGAGATAAAGCTTGCATGCAAGACCAACCCAGCTTGATGAAGGGAGCAGTCTGGTGTAACCACCTCTAAATCAGGAGATCTCCTGGTAGCCCCGTCAAGAAATATTAAGTGTCTGCTGTGTTCAGGGCTGCTGAGCATCGTGGAGAGTACAGTAAAAGATGACGACGCAGTGTCTACCCCCGAGGGGTAGAAATGTAATAGACCTCTCATGTGTCCCAGGGCCAACAAAGGACGGTGTTAGGCAGGGTGTCGTCAAAGTGCCGCATGGCCCACTACAAACCAGAAGGCAAGGAGTGAATTACTGGGGGCTGTGATGCTCGGTGGCTTTAGATTTCTTGGATATTCTCCATGCCTCATTTATTTGCTTTTGAACTGAGGACTATACCTGCCCTCTATCTCTATACCAAGTACATGGGACTACTCTGAGTAATGTTTAGACTGTGAATTTAGAACTTTGAGTCTCTTGCAAACCTGTAAATGTAACGTGAGAATGAGAGATGACAGTGTGGTTGAAGAGGGCTTTTGAAGATTTATTAGTACTCGCTGCCGTAAAAGGAGTAAGAGTGCTTTTATAGTATAGTTATAATGAAATGCATTTTTCTTTTAGTTTTATAAAATGTGGTGGGGGGTGGAAATCTATCCCAAGTTCATGTACTCTCTCTTGATGTTAAGAAATACAGGACATTTCATTTCTCCATAAGGCTGATTACTTTTTCACTTTTATTTTAATCCACTCATTAACTCATTCAGTGGGTCATTACTGAGCACGTGCCCTGTGTCAGGTCCTGGGGTGGGACCTGGGAATACAAAGTTGAAGGAGACTTGGGCCCTAGCTCTAAAAAGCTCACACAGAGACCCAAGAAAGCAAGGGAAAACAAAAACTAAGTTTTTACTGTTTTAAATAGGTAGGCCCAGCAGGCATGGCTCAGCGGTTGAGCATCGACCCAGGATCCATGGAGGTTGTGGTTCGATTCCCGGTCAGGGCACATGCCCAGGTTGTGGGCTCGATCCCCAGTAGGGCATGTGCAGGAGGCAGCCGATCAATGACGACTGTCTCATCACTGATGTTTTTATCTCTCCCTCTCACTTCCTCTCTCTGAAATCAATAATGATATATTATAATTAAAATAAATAAACAGGATAGATTTTTTTCCCCTACAGTTAAATTTAAAGAGAACTATAATTTTAGCCAGATTTACTGTGCCATCTTCATTAACTCGTCTGTTCAGTCACCCATTCATTCATTTTTCAAGTTAATAGACGCTTGAAACCCAAGTCATCCTTGACATCTCCCTTTTGTTTGCCCTCGAAATTCAATCACGAGGTCCTTCCGAATGTCAGTCTCCAGGGCGTGTTGACTCTGTCCACTTGTCAACATATTTACCATCTTACTGCTTCATTCCTGACTACTTTATTTTCCTCCTAACTGGTCTCCCAGTTCTCACTCTTGATTCCCTCTAGCGGCTTTCTAACTTTTTTTTTGACTGCGAGTCACACACACAGAAGATACATTGATGTTACCCTAGTACATATACATATGTGTAGATACTGTGTATCTATAAGTAAATCTGAAACAAAAGATTCATAAAACGATACTCACCTTTACTCTGTGTGATGCAGCTTGATATTTAAAAATAATTCTACTCCTTTTTCATTCTGGGTGTCATCAACTAAGTTCATTCCATGGCCCATTAATGGATTAAAATATGCTTTTTCAATCCTTTTCAGCACAGCAGCCAGGGTGATGGTTTTCTCTCATTTCTCTGCTTAAAATCTTTTTATTGGCTTCCCGTTGCACTTAGGATTAAACACAGAAATAACAGTGTGGTCTGCGAGGTCCTGCGTGGCCCCCCTGCTTCTCCTTCCCCCTTGCCCACCTCGCAGCACCTTTAGACATGCGCTCTCCTTTCTGTGAAAAGCCTTCCTGCCTCAGTCCCCACCGGGCTGTCCTGTGCCCCTTCACCGCTCGGTGTGCAGATCACTCCCGTAAGAAAACTGGATTTCCCTTACACCCCCCCATGCTTCTCCATACTTCTGTTCACTGTGTTTATTATACTTTTACGTGTTTCTTTGTGTGACTTTTTGTGTAATCCTGGTGGCTCCCACTGGGCTGGAAGTTCCACGACGGCTGAGGCCGGGCCTGTCTGGCTCCTCGCTGTACCCACAGCACCGGCACAGTCAGCACGTCGTTTTGAGCACCTGCTTCGCGTCAAGCTCAGTGCTTGGCCCTGGGAGTACAAAGGTGACTAAAACAGACCCTGCTCTCAAGGAGTTTGGCTTTTTTGGCATTTAGTGTGTCTGAAGATGAGGCATCTGAAGGTTAATAAGCACATGAGAAAGGGTGTTGGAATGCCGGAATTCCTACAAACAAATGCTTTCTGCAGTTCACGGCCCCACCTGGAGGAGGGTTTTCCTGATTTACTCATGAGACAAACTCAAGGGACCGTAGTGGTATGATCGAATGACTGAGTGAATTTACCACTGATCTGTAGAAGGATTTAAGCAAATGATAGGCACCTTTTGTTTTTAATGTTATTTCTGTCTCATTCTGTAGTTTGCAGGCTTAGCATCGTAAAGTCTGAGAGAATCTAACAAGGCATTGAGACCCGTCTCCCACTTCATGTTGGAATACGCAGCTATGACATCCCTGACATTAGGTGCTCATTAGGCTCGACGCCTTCTAACACCGGGGAAGTAACTTATACGAAACAGCCAACTCCAGTTGGGAACAGTTTGAACTGTTAGAAAGTTTTTTGTTATGTTGAGTTACTTTCTGCCCATTTGTCTGCCCTTTGAGATCATGGAAATAAGTTTGCTCTCTTCCACAGAACAGCTCCCCAGAGATTTGCAGAAGCTAACCCGCCCGGGAAGTTCTTCTTTCCCTGTTGAAACAATCCTCATTTCTTCAGTTACTCCTCATACGACATGATTTCCACTCTTTCTCTTGCTGGGACGCCCTTGACATACTCTGTGTACTCTTTGAAGCTTGGCACCCAGAATGCAAGCAACGCCCCAGCTATGTCTAGACCAGTGCAGAGCATGGGGGACTATTTTTTTTTGCATACTCTGAACACTATACTTCTGCTAACCTCGCCTTAAATTGTGCTGGATTTTTCAGCAGCCAAGTCACACTGTTGGCTAATATAACGTCCACAGTCATCTAAAACCTCAAGATCTCTTTCACACGAACTCTTGTTCGGCGGGTCGTCCTCTCATCCTGCACGTAGGCATGTGACAGTTTCCTCTCCCCTATCCGTGTAATAGATTGTTACATTTATTTCCCTTCAGCCTTATCTTACTAACTTCAGACTAACCTCCTATTCAGTCGTTTGTGGAGTCTAAAGGCTTGGCCAAAGGGAAAAAACTCCAACTCCAGTAAATACCACAAACAGTTATTTGCTTTAAGTTCAGGAAATGAAAAGCTGCGCTGGCTTTAAGTTCCCGAGTTGCCCCCCCGCCCCCAGGGCTTTTGCCTGGGGCGCAGCTCTCCGCCTGCGCGCCCTTCAGCCGCGGCCGGGCTGTCTGGGCTGAGCGGGGCCCCGCGTCCCTGAGGCAGCCGCGGCCGGGCTGTCTGGGCTGAGCGGGGACCCCGCGTCCCTGAGGCAGCCGCGGCCGGGCTGTCTGGGCTGAGCGGGACCCCGCGTCCCTGAGGCAGCCGCGGCCGGGCTGTCTGGGCTGAGCGGGGACCCCGCGTCCCTGAGGCAGCCGCGGCCGGGCTGTCTGGGCTGAGCGGGGACCCTGCGTCCCTGAGGCAGCCGCGGCCGGGCTGTCTGGGCTGAGCGGGGACCCCGCGTCCCTGAGGCAGCCGCGGCCGGGCTGTCTGGGCTGAGCGGGGACCCCGCGTCCCTGAGGCAGCCGTGGCCGCCCGGCCGCACGGAGCGCGCCGCCTGCTTGTGCTCCCGCTCGGCCGGCCGGGTTGGGCCCATTGTCTCCCAGAGAAAACAGAAAGCCCCCCCCAGCCTCTTTTGTCCCCACACTGCAGCTCTGGGAAGTATCTGCAGGCCGCAGAAGCGGGAGCACCCTTTGATGTTTATATTGGCTGGCTGCTTTTCCTTTTCCCTCTTTTTTTTTAATAATCAGAGCAGTAGAGAATGTGGAGAATTAACCGCATGGCAGCAGCGGAGGAATTCGTCAGGGAACCCGAGAGGAGTCCGCTCGGCTGCCAGGCTCCCGGGCAGGAGGCACCGAGGCGTAATCGCCCGCGCGCTGTTTTTAACCGTTTCCCTTGTGGCACCTTCCTGGTCCGTGAAACCCGCCTGCGTGCCGGGCGTGGGGGGCCCGAGAGGCCGGCCGTGGGCGGGGCTTGGCTTTGGGGGTTCCGAGGCGACAGCAGTGCTCCCCTCCCCTCCCCCGACGGGCGGGACCGGCCCACCCCGCAGGGCGCGGCGCACAGCACGGGGTCACTGCTTTCGTTACCCACTGCAAATTTGCTTTAAAATTGTAAATAATGGGCATAAAACTTTACTACAGGGGGTTCTTAAACAGACCCCCGCATTCTGAGGAACAGAATTTGCAAGTGTGCTCCCCGACGTCACCCCCAGAAACCTTCCCTTTTGCGAGTCTCAAAGGCGGCTTCGTCATGGCTTTGCCCAGGACCTCATTCCTGCCTAAAATTTCCCAAGGAGGAAGTCAGTAAAATAAAACAGTGCTTTTCTCTGCACGTGTGTAAAGGCAACAGCCAGATCCCCAGGAGTGATGGTAGTGTTAAGATTTCACTCCAGGCCCCGGCGTGGCTCAGGGGTTGAGCGTTGATCTAGGATCCAGGAGATCGCCGTTCGATTCCGGGCAGGGCACGTGCCCGGGTTGCGGGCTCGATCCCCAGCAGGGGGCGTGCGGGAGGCAGCCGACCAGTGACTCTCATCATTGATGTTGCCCCCTCCCCTCCCCTCCCCTCCCCTCCCCTCCCCTCCCCTCCCCTCCCCTCCCCTCCCCTCCCCTCCCCTCCCCTCCCCTCTCCCAGATCAATAAAGATATATTTAAAAAAAGAAAAGAAAAAAAGATTTCACTCCAATGTAGTTCTAACTGCGTTGCTAAGTATTGGAGCTTTACCTCTATTCTTTCCTCATGAATTTGTTTTTAAAATGAAATCACACAGGAAGTTCCATATTGAAAGTGTTTAAGAGAAACATCTTTTCTCAAGCATTTCAAACACACTTTTGGAGTTCCTATTAATATATAATGTATTGATCTGACAAATATTAATCATTAGTACCTGTTTATTAAAGCAGGCTCTATAAAGCCCCTTCTCAGTTGACATTTTAGCATAGTTCTAATATGTACATCTTCCAGAAAGCAATGAAAAGGACAGTTCTTGAATCTTAGTGGTATTTTTGGAAAGAGAATTTGTTAACCTGAAGTATTCATGCATATAATTAATTTTAAACCATTTGGTTTTAACTTTAATCTAACCCAGTCAACTTGTGCTTTCATCAGGCGGTTAGGGCCTAACAAGGACAGGTCTGGTATCACACAAAATTTCCCAGGCTACACTTTTCTTGTGGCTCATCTTAGGTCACAGACTGTAGAACCTACTCAGGGACTCAGAACCTGACCATTGGCGAGTTAGTCACCTTTTCACATCCTGTTTCTCCTACCTGCCAAGTGGAGACACCGATACTTGTCACCTGCTTGTCAATGAAAGAAAATATATGTCTTTTTTGTATCAGTGCTAAGCAGGACGGAGTGATAACTATGGCTTGTAGAGGTGATAGGGAAGGCTCTGGCAGAGGGAGGCTTGTGCGAGGCCTGGAAGAACACAAAGGACGTTAGTCATTCAATGATCAAATGATTAAAAAAAGATCATTTTTTGAGAACTTCTGATACAAACACATTTAAGATAGGTTGCCCACTTCTGATTTGAAGTGGTGTGGAGGAGGCATGAAGGCGATGTGAGAGGGCGTAAAAGCACCGAGTGAAACAGCTCAGAGTGTGTTTGTGCACAGGACATAGGAGAAGGTGTGATTCAATTTAAGTTTTAAAAATACAGCAGTTTCTCCTAAGAAAATCATTGAGATGAGCACAAATATTTTTATTTGTGCTATTTATCAGAATGAAAAATTGGGGGGAAAACCAGAGAACTGATTACATTAGACTGTAAGTACAATAATAGCTCTATAGCTATTAAAAATCATGTATAAAAATATGTATTGAAATGGGGAAATACTCATGATATAGAGAGGAATGAAAAATGTAGTTTATAAAACAGCATGTACAGAATGATCACAATTTTATGAAATAGACTTATGAGGAAAAGGTCAGGGAGGCTACACAGCTGTTAGCAGTGGGTATGCTCGTGTCCTGAGACTGAGTTATTTTGATTTTCTTCTTTGTGCTCTTTGGCATTTTCATCTGTTCTCTACAATGAAAATGCACTATGTTGCAACTAATTTTTTTAAGTTAGGCTAAGAAGTTAGGCACTTGCCCGGCCGGGTGTGGCTCAGCGGTTGAGCGTCGACCTGGGATCCAGACAATCGGGGTTTGATTCCCGGTCAGGGCACATGCCTGGTTGTGGGCTTGATCAATGACTCTCTTGTCGTTGATGTTTCTGCCTCTCTCTCTCTCCCCCTCCTTTCCTCTCTCTGAAATCAATAAAGATATATTTAAAAAAAAAAAAGAAGTTAGGCACTTATTTGTTGTTTGATTATTTATTTTAGGTAATATAAAGTCCATTGTGAAAATTGGAGTGGATGAGTTACAGAATGGAAGTCGTATTGTCGGCGGACAAATGTGTGGCGTGAATGTAAGATGTTTTAGGGTAGAGAGCCTAGTGTTGGAGGGATGAATCTGCAGATTGTAGCAACACTATATTGTAAAGTGATAAATGTATGTAACAGGATGGTGGTAGTAAGAATTCAAAAGAAGGGAGAAATGTGAAACCTTATGGGGGCTGTTTGCAATACATGGTGCAGTGACTCTGAGGGGTGAGAGAGGAGTCTTGAGGACAAGTACAATATTTCTAGCGTGCTTAGGAGAATCAAGTCAATAGGAGATAGAGACAGCTTGCTTGGAAGCTGGATACACAGCTTCAGTCTAGGCTTGCTTGTGTAGTTGTTTTTTGTGGGGTTTTTGTGTGTATCTTTTTGTCCTTTTAATTTGGAAGTACAGAATAATTATAAGAATAAAAATAGTACACTCAAATACCTTTACTCAGATTCATCTTGCCAATATTTTACATTTGCTTTATAATTTATTCTGTCTACCTACCTATCAGTCACCTATCTACGTGTGATGTACATATACATAATATATTTCTGATCTCTTTGAGGATAAATTACATTCATCTTGATTCTTTACCCCCAAATACATCAGCATGCATTTCCAAGAAAGGGGGCATTCTCTTATATAATCATTGTAAAGTTCTCAACTTCAGCAAATTTGATTTAATGTACTATTTTTATTTCGGTTTTCTCAGTTGACCCAGTAATCCAATAGTGTCCTTGATAGCATTTTTCCCCCTTTAGCACAGGATTCAGTCTAGATCAGGTATTGCAATTAGTCGTCATGTCTCTTTAGTCTCCTTTGATCAGGAACACATCCATAGCCTTTCTTGATCTTTTATGACTGACATTTTTTAAGAATGTGGGCCCCTGTCCCCCATGCCTTTTAAAACTTTGCCTGATGTTTCCTCATGATTAGATTCAGGTTATGCCTTGTTAATTAACCAGGTGATGTTTTGCTCTTCTCAAGTTATCATTTATAGATATATAATGTCCACCCACCCCTCATTGGTGATGAAAATTTTGACTACCGGGTCAAGTATTATCTGATTTTTCTTCTGTGTAGTTACCACTTTTCCCTTGCAAGCACTAAGCAGTCAGTGGGAAGCAAATACCTTGCCCCCCCCATCCACCCAGGTATAGTTCCATTGATGATTCTTGCATAATGCAAGCTTTAAAAATAGCTGCAAAATCATGATTTTTTCCAACTCTAACATTCCCTCCACATTTGCCAGTTATCACTAGACATTTTTCTCTAAACAAGAGAGCTCTCTCTTCCCCTCACCTACCCATCTGTCCTTTCCACAGTCTACTCATCAACTCATTCCTCACCAATCTGTACTCATGGATTCGTATTCTTTTCTGTGGTTAAACCTGTACTGAATTATTTTGGTGTCCAAATTGTCCCATATTTAGCCAGTGTGTTCTTGTGTCATATTCCATTACTCTTTTAATTTTTTTTTTTTTTTTTTTTTAAGCACTTCCTTACTTCTTGGCATAATAGGTTATCCTAAGCTCATCTTGTACCTATCCTTTCTCCGTCCTCAAATTGCCCATTTCTCCAAGAATCCTCAGTTCTTTTTTAGTGGAAATGATAATTAGAGACCAACTTTTGTGGAGTAAGTGTGCTCATTACTGTTGAGGCGTCTTTGCTTCTTGGCCCTTTCAATACACAGAGCTGGGATACACACACACACACACATATTCGTATTTTAGAAATCATAAATTCATTTAGATACCTGTAATTTCAGTCCATTCCACTAGGGTTTTTTTCTTCCTTGATTCGGTTTTATATAACTTCCAAGTTTGAAATAATGATGAGACAAAATGGTAAAGATGTCTAGCATGCAGTGGAGGAGGTAGAAAATTGAAACTCACATGAGAAGGTCAAGTTTAGTGATGAAGGTTAGGATGTTATTCATGCAGAGTTAGGGGCAAACACAGCTAGAGTTTGTCGGGTCCAAAGACGAGAGTGTAAAGGAAAGATACTGAAAGAGGAAGGCGCAGAGGGTAGTCACTGAGTTTTGAGATTCATGAAGAAGTTGTGGTAGAAGAAAGAGACAAATAAGAGTAGCCCAAAGAAAATGTAGAAAATGAAGTCCAAAATGAAGGAGAACCATGCTGTGTAGAGACATGGTCAAGACTGGAAAGATTTCCAGAAAATACTGCAGAGAAAACTGAAGACTGAAACTGGACCTCTGGATGTGATATTTGCTTCCCAAAGATTTTTAAAACTGGATTTAGGAGCTCATTTGGGTGTACAGCTTTAAGGTAGCAACGCAACTCATGCTAATTAATATTTGATTAATGTCTTGGGGACATCTACATTTAGTTTTTAGCTATGTTCACCAAATATTATTTTGTTTCTAATTACATGCTTAGCAAGTTATGCTCTGTGTTTGACTTGCCGAAATATAAGAGGCATTGTAGACAGGCTATTTTAGGGAACGCATGTTTTTCTTTAAAAGCTCGGTTAACATTTGGAATCGATATACAGTATAATATTTAAAAGAAAAACAACATATTTCCTCATCCCCCAAGAGGTTTCTTAAAATAGCATGTAATCTTACCTACAGTGGGAAAAGTCTCAAAGTTTATAAATTGGGTTGAATCTAACTCAGATTACCTGACCAGGAGAGTCCCCAAGAAAAACACGGTGTGGTGAAGGTTATAGTAATGGCAATTAAGAAGTTTGTGTTGTGCGTTTTGGGCCTCCCTCACTAAATGCAATGACCCGGCTTGTGGCTACTGGCATCGTTTCTACTGCGGAGACATGCTGCTTTTTAAAGAGAAATCCAAACCAAATCTTTGCCCAATTTGAAAGCCAAAATATTCCTCTCATTACTTTCAGCCACGGAAAGGGCAAAGCTTTTGCTAATAGGATCCGTATCTCTGTGGCCTGTTGATGAGCAACCTGTTTTCTCTGCAGCACGTAAGCAATAAAAGGTTTAATTTCAGGGGCTGTTCTTCCCGGAGCCATGGAGTGTTGGAAGTGCTACAAGTTAGAAAGGATCTTCCAGGTCAACCACTTTAAGCCGCTCAGTTTCCAGATGAAAACACCAAGGCTCAGAGAGGTGAAACAGTGTGTCCCTAGCCTCTCAGCTGGAAAACAGCAGAGCTTAAACTCAGGCCAGCTGACCCTCCACCTGGGTCTGCAGCTGTGCCGTCCATCACAGCACCTCTGATCACCAGCCAGACCTCCCTGGTGTTCTACTTTATGCCCTAGACGGCGCGCGTCAAATCCGTGCTGTGACACGCTGTGCTGTGACAGAGCTGCACTGGGCGTAGCTGCGGTTTGGTATCCAGCACCCCACAATCTCAAAGTCAGCTCTTCTCTGGGTCGAATGGAATTTGTGTAGATTTTCGATAGGCTTGTCTTGGGGTGAAGCCTGAGGTGGTTGAGTGGTTTCCGCTCTTCTTAGGTTGTAGCACTTGGTGGAAACCCGTTCCTCTTGCATGTTGGGCGATTCAGTCTGGGGACTCTGACGGACCAGGAGGATTTTCGCATCGCTCACATTGCGAGACTTAAGGACCTTAGATTCAAGAGAGTATTTCTTTCTCCTTGCTTCCGATGGAGGACAATTCTACTCTGGTGTCTGACAGATGGGGCACAGGGCGCTGTTGCCACTTCCTCGGATTCTGGGCCAACACTAACAGCGCTGGGCGCCCGGCCGCAGGGCCAGGCACCTAACTTCAGGGCAGCCGGCGGTGTGCGGCGACCGCTGCTGGCCGTCCCTCCTTCGATGGGTGACGTGTCTGGCTGCCAGGGGGCCTCGCGTGTTTGCATCTTCACAGGTACTTCCTCGGGGGAGTTGCCCCGCCCGCTAAGTTTCCCTTCAAAAAGATGAGGTTTCCCAGAACTTCTGAATTTCTTTGTTGTCTTACTCACTTCGTGTTCAGCGTTTGAAAGATCCAAAGTGAGGACAAGTAGAAAGGAAAATATTTAGGTTGACTATGTTGAAAAATTTAAAAGTCCCCTTTAAATCTACTTTTGAGCCCATTTTAAAATATTGCATACGCTCGGGGTTCTACTGCCCTTTGGACACACGAGCCCTAACCCCCCTCAGGTTAGAAGGTGCTGGGTTTCGGCTTCAAAGAAAGGAATTCTACTGAGAATTTCAGTGATGATTCTTTTACTGGAACCTTCCTTTTCTTCCTGCTGCTAATCTTTTTAAATGGGCGTTGCAGGAAGCTGCTGGCTGGGCTGTAACAGACCTCCCAGGAACGTAGCACGGGATCTTTTTCCTTATTTGGCACTGAAATTTCATCAGGCTATACTAATTTGAGTGAAACACACTCTAGGAATATCTTTAAAATAGTTCTCTGGTTAGAGGAGGCAAGGCCACATAACAATGGAGCCAGTTTTTATAGGCTGTGCCTGAGGCTTAGGTGATCAGGACTCCTGTTGCTGTATCCAAATACACCGGGGGCAGATACGAGGACCACCCGAACAACATTCGCGCCCACGTGTGTTTTATTTTAAAGATGTTCGGGATGATAGTGCAGTGCTGTGCGTATACATGAATCATTACAGAAACTGGCCCTGCTCGTTTGGATGACTAGGCCTCCGGCTGATTACGAGTAGTGGAGAGATTGTGTGTGTCCCTTGGTTGCCTTCAGTGAATCTGGCTGGGGGTGGTAGCAGCCCCAGCTGCTGTAGTAATATGGGGGGGGGGGGATTGAATTTATAGCAACTTCTTTAGCTGTAACAAGTGGACAACAGTCTCCACCTCACAGAGTTTGTGCGAGGCTTCAGTGAGAACCTTCTTGGGAAGAGGCTCTCTAATCTCCACAGTGCTCTGCAAAAGCAAGGAAATATGCGTGGGATCATTACCACTGTGCCTCGAGTGAAGTGTTCCCTCGGTATTCATGATAAGGCTGTCACAAGAGAGTAGGTGGGTCACTACCAAACAGAATTCTGTGTGTGTGACAGAAACTCCCAGCTTGAGTCACTGAGTCAACTGGGGACAACGAGAAGTGCACTCCCTTTAAAATGTTCATTTCATTTTCACATTCCATTCTTTCCCAGCAGCGGTCTCACTTCATTTCCAGTCACTTTCGCTTTCAGGTTCCCAAGCTTCAGGTCAGCGTCAGTGGTGTTCCCACACTTAAATCTTTGCATTGTCTTCCCTGGCCCTCTCTTTGAAAAGGCTGTTTATCTGACGAATGATGCACTGTGGTCAGAATGAGAGCATCGCTCGTGGTGCGTGTCCTAGGTAGGAATGCCTAAAATCAACAAGTGGTGGAGCCAGGGACATCTTCCGTGACCCTTTCCCTCCCCTCCCCACCCAGTGCCTGGGGACTCTGATTTGTTTGTGCACAGGGCTACTTCCATTTTTAGTTCCAGGACCCGACTCCCTGCGCGCAGGGCCCTTTTTGTGTACTGTGGTTTGGAGCCCTTATTAGTGTCTGGCTACCTGCTTCTTTCTAGAAGTGAGAGTATTACAACGAGGCAGCGAACCCTTCTCTGACTGACTCTTGAGGACCCAAGGTGGTCTGGCTCAACCTCAAGAGTCATGGTCTGAAAAGATGTGTAACTGAAATCTTCCTGCCATCTTTCAGCATCCTTCTCATAAACACTTGAAAATATTCAGCCTACAAGAAAAGCTGAGCAAGTAGGGCACTTACTATGTGCCAGGCAGAATGCTAAATGTGTTACATGGATTCCTTCGTTTAATCCTCTGAGGGCTACACTGTTAATATGCCATGCGATAGGTAGATGTAGAGACACAGAGATAATAACTTATTTACTCAAGTCTCGTAGCCAATAAGAGGCAGAGCCGGGGCAGAATCCAGTTATCTAGCACCAAGCCTGTGCTCTTAACCATGATAATGCTTAAATTTCACAGAGGTCAGTGTCAACGCCGACACTTAGGTTAACAAAACGCAAGTAATGGGTAAAACTTTTAAGGATGTTCATTGATGAGAAACTCAAAGTGAGTCAACACTGTTATGCACTTGCTTAGAAAAAAAGTACCGTGACTGTACTCTGAGTGAGAGAAAAGGGAACAAAATTCACGCCCGCACAAAATCCTTCTCGGAATCCTTGGAGAGGGCTGCAGAAAAGGCGGGGATGTGTCTGTAGCAGGAGGCCCCTTAGGGCAGGGCAACTGTGTTACCCTTGATACTTGTCAACTGTAACTCCAGGGGGCAGCCAAGCCAGTGGGACACTCTTGACCCTGAAATGTGCGGCATTTGTGTGAAAAAGACTTTTTTAGCAATAGAAGTCCCCTCCCTAAGATTCTCTGACATGAGTTAAGACACACATTGAACAATAACAACTCGGAGTTAAGCAAGTGGGTGGTTTAAGAGCTGAGCTTGAGGAATGAGAGATGGTCAGTGTTCTGGGTGTTGTGGCTGGTCATGTTCTGGAGGTGGCTTCCTTCCAGCTGTTTGTTCACCAGTGTTTTGAGTTAAAGGGAATGACAGTCTACTAATTTATGTACATGACACTTCACAGAACAGAAAAGGCCAAATTCTGGCCTCGTGTCCACATGTAACAAATATAGCTTATGTCGCCCCCCCAGGACTCAATTTGTAAGCCTCTGTTGCATTGTGCTGTAGTAACAAGTTCCCAGGTTTGTGGGCATCTGGGAAACCATCTTTCCCTTTATTTCAACTTTGTTGTTGTTTTGCATTTGTACTCTGAATTAAATGAACCCTTAGTGGGTTCCAATTATATTATGGGGAAAAGAACTTGGAGTTCTGAGAACCTGAAGGACATTTTGTTTTCCTCAGCTAGATGTTTAGGACTTCTAGGATTTGGTTATCATTTTCCAAAAATTTCGAGAGGATTGATCATCCCTGTCACCTCACAGAGGTATTATATTCAATTCGCTCCTGATTTGAAATCATAATAACCCTATTCTTACACGGTCTTTTACATTTTAACAAAATGCTATTTTACACATGATAATCATCACAAATAATCCTGTTTGGAAGATAGAACAGAGGAGACAAGACAGGTATTATTGCCCCATTTCAGAAACTGAGAACATGAGACTCAGAGAGCGGTGGTGGTAACAATTGTAACAGATGTTTTCTGAGCACCAACTCAGTGCCAACTTCCTACAATAGTTCACTTAATCTTTGTAATAATAATTCTGTAAATTAGGTATTATTATCTCCACTGTGAGATAGGGAAGCTGTGGTTTACACAGTATCTTGTCCAAGGTCACACAGTAGTAAGTAGAAGACAGGAACTGAACCAGGGCTTTTTAATTCTGAAATCCATGCTCTCAATCAATAGATTATTATCACCAGAGAGGTTGTGAACCTGCCCAGGGCCATCTGGCTGCCCAGTGGCCTAGGCAGGGCCAGAATCTATGTCTACAGACTGTTTAGCCTATTTTCTACTATATACTGCAGCTGCCTTACTGTTTTTCATTAACACTTGGTTCTTTCCAATACCTAAAGAGGAAACAAAGGAAAGCTGAGCCACATTTTGCTTTTATAACAAAGAGAACCCACTCAGAACCAGAAAGAATTCCAGGCACTTACTACATTTTTAAGTGCCTGATGTTCTCTTCATATTCTGTTTGTTCTTCATCACCACCACCACCATCACCACCATCACCACCACCATCACCACCACCAGCACCACCTCCACCACCACCACCGCCATCACCACCTCCACCACCACCACCGCCATCACCACCTCCACTATCACCACCACCACTACCACCACCTCCACCACCATCACCACCTCTGCTATCACCACCACCACCATCACCACCTCCGCCATCACCATCACCATCACGACTTCCATCATCACCATCACCATCACCACCACCACCACCACCACTACCATCTTCAGTTAATGCGGGCGGTTCTTGTCTGATAGTGATTCACCTGTGGTCTTGTGTCAGGTACACCTATGTTACTATGTTTGACATTTGTAGAAGCAGTAAGTTTCCCAAATCAATGTTTAGGAAATAAGTTCTGATATTAACTGTAGCAGAAAATAAAATAGGAGAGGCAGTGAGGTTCAGCAGAAAGCTCAGACCAACCTTTGGTATCAATCCAAACAGAGTTAAAAATCCCAGCTGAGCCTCTTACTAAAGGAGGCACTTAAATAAGTTATTGAATTTCACTAAAAACCTATCTATGCACTTAAAAGTGGAGATAATACTTGACTCGGGTTTGTTATAAAGAGTGAATGAAAAAGGTAATTAAATGTTTATTGGGCATGTAGCGTATGCTAGGTGCTACATTTAACCTCATTTAATCACCATGACAGCCCTAGGACATAGGTATTATTAGGTATTATCCCACTTCTAACCATTTGACAGATAAAGAAACTGAATCAAGGAGATTTTATAACTTTCCCAAGGTGAACTCTAGTTTAGTGTCTAGTAAAGCTTAAGAGGGCATCAAATCAAACATACCTATTTCAGTTCCCCCAAAGCCATGAACTATCCCTAAGTCTCCCCAATAGATTTCCCAAATAAGCCTGTCAAGGTTTTCTTAAAGAATCCCATCTAAGTTCTACTATCCTTGCTGTTTCTTCACCTTTTTATTTGTTGTCATAAAATTAAGTCTAGAAATACTTCAAATGTATATGATACTCCTCTATTACATGGATTTATATGCTACCTCCTTCAGCATCAGGGATCAAGGGAGGTATGTATGCTTGGACAGGATTCCATTTCCTTGGACTTTCTCATCTCCATCAACAGGGGCCAGGGAATCCCAGTCATCCCTCTCTGAGCACACTCTCATCTCAGCCCAGTCACCAATCTCTGCCAATACACAGATCTAATCTCACTGTGCTTGGAGCATGGTTTAGATATCACCACAAGAGGCCCAACATATAGGAAACCCTTTATTTCCCAAACTAATTCCTCTCTTTCACCCCTTATTCCACTTCTCCTCAAGTTCTATGTCCCCTAAAATCCAGAATCCAGCACCAGCAAAATCTCCTGTGTTCTCAGCCTCCTCTTGGAACATTCCCCTCACCTAACTAACAGAAATGTGTCTGTCTCCTGAGCATACTGCCCTCTTAAGTGTTGACAGTTTTATTTCCCACAATATCCTACCACTGCCCTTTTCCTCATTGCTGCTTTCACACCAGGCTTCATCCCTTCTTCCTAAAACCCCCTGGATTTGGACTCTCATGTTATCACTAATACAGAGATTCCAGAGAGCTCATTCCTGGGCAGTGTAAAGGCAAATCTTTTGTAGTCAATTAATATAGATGTCGCGTCTCTTTTACAAAGAAGGAACCTTTATAAAAGGGCACTTGATCAAGAACATAACTGCTCTTTTAGTCACTTAGTTGTGTTATATGATAGGGTGTGCAGGACAGGGGAGTGGGTTCAGCTCCCATTAGGCTGATTGGAAGGTGGGGCCTTAACCCACTCACAGTGCAAGGACTGCTATATTAACGGGTAGATGCAATATCTGAAGCATGCTACTGGGATCTGTTCTGAACATTGAAAATGTACAATCCCAGCCCTGGCTGATGTGGCTTAGTTGGTTGGAGCGTTGTTCTGAACACCAAAAGGTGATGGGTTCTATCCCTGGTCAGGGCACATACCCAGGTTGTGGGTTCGATTCCCTTGTCAGGGTGAGTGTGGGAGGCAGCCAATGGATATTTCTTTCCCACACTGATATTTCTCTCACACTTCCTTTCTCTAAAATCAATTTTTTTTAAATTAAAAAATAAAATAAAATATATAATCCTTGACCTAGAGTGATATTCACAAGATATTTTACTTGGTGTCACTATGTGGCTATGGGCCAAATTAAATTTGACAGAAATCTCATAATCTTTGTGGAGGAATGGGACCTGAAAAAAATGTGTTATAGAGAGTTGGGCACTCATGTAGAAGAATATTTTTCTAAAACTGAGGAAGTCATGGAAGACTCAGGGTCTGGAGTATAAAGTGCTTGTCTACCCGATTTTAGAAGGACAACTCTGTGTAAATTAGCAAGGCTTTCTTGTTTAAGGTGAGTCTCAAACAAGTAAGAGAGTCTTGCTGGGTTTCTCCATAATTCTTAGTATTTCCCAGACGTCAGAGCTACTCCTTATCTGTAAGCAGCAGGTCTTTAGATTATAGACCTAATGGGGATATAACTTGAATGTTGTACAGTTAAACCGACTTCACACTATTTACAAGACATGTCATACAACACCAAAAACAAGAAATTAGAGCATGTGGAAACTATGCTACTAAAATTAAGCAGCATAAGGAAAATTAATATAAGCCTATAAGTCACAGCTTGACTTCTGTTTCAGGAGCTGACCCAGGGGCCATGGAGCCAAAAACAATTTTAAGACCTGTTCTGTTCTGACTTGCAAAGATCATTTCATGTCGTCTCCCCACCCCCATCTCACTTCCAAGTTAGTGCTATGGGTTAGGGAAAAGATTGTAATATTGCCTGATTCATTTTTGCTCCAACTTTGATTCTGGCTTTAGTAAGGTGAGGTGTCTACTTTTTGTTAAGTATCACTGGCAGTCGGTAGTACATTTTCTAACAGTTTATGTGTGGTCAGTAATATCTGTGATACTCTGAGGACTGGCACTGGAGAAATGTGTGCTTATCAGAAAGAATGCAGTTTGTCCATGAAGACATAATTTTGCTGTTACCTGCACATGAGTGCTAATGATGTGGCATCAACATCAACTTTATATTTATTTAATCAAGAGACAGACATTTCAAATGTATAATTATAACATCAGTATGTTGGTCTTTCTCTAGAGATGAAAACTACATAGCTAAGAACTATGAAAAACTGCCCTAATCATATCAGAAAAGCCTATGTTGAAAAACTAGGCAGCGAACATAGTTTACAACATAATCCAAAAGCTTGGATTTGTGGCATTTTCAGTATGAAGAGATGACACGTTGGATGGCGGTGTGTGTATACATTGTCAGGGCACAGTATTCCGTCCTGGCACTGCTGGGCATGGTGGGTGTGTGCGGTCAGAGACAGATGTCGCCTGGAGAAGGGCTGGGGAGCAGGTGCCTTCAGCTGAGCCCCGGGGACGTTCCTACAGGCTGACAGACAGTGGCTGCCGGGCCGCCAGCAGAGACACTTTCAGAATTCGGGAAAACTATAAAATTCTATGAAGATTAATAAAGAGAAAGGGAACTTGCAAGTAGGTAAAACTCCCACCAGGTGGGTGTGGCGGACAAAGCACCTGAACCTTGAATATCAAAGCTCCCAAGTCCATTTGGAACAGAGCTTGATACTTGTTTCCTTCTTCCAAGAGGATGCTTTATGAAGGAACACAGTCGGAAACTGTTATTATTCTGCAGAAATTTACTTTAACATAAACCTCATTAGGTCTCCCCTTTATCCCACTCACTGACCTTAAAATAGAAAGGGTACCCCCTAAAGAACCCCAATGACAGATTCCCAGATGGGGCTTTGAAAACATTCTTGAAAAGTCCTGAAGCCTCTGCCTTTTACAAGAGATCGTGGGAGGTGGTGGAGAGCCTGCAGCCTCCTTTGGCAGCACTGCTTTTTGCCGACTGCTCACTGTGAGTGTGCTCTTTCCGTGTCTGTCCTCAGTCCCTTCCTTCTCTGGTGAGCCTCTTTGTTCTCTCCTGTCTTCAGAGGAGATGGAAAGCAGCTGGTGGTTGCTGTTCTCGGCTTAAGAAGCCCTATATACTTGAAGAAATGGTTATTAAATCACCCACTCTGACTTGGGATTTTCAGGTAGACTCTTTCCCATTTCTTTAGGATTCCACAGAAGGCTTATTTTCCAAGTCTCCTCAGCTTTACAGCTGTCCTGAAAAGTGCAGTCCTGGGGCCTGACCGATCCATTAATAAAAAGAAGATTGTTTTGTGATTCCTACATTTTCCTTTTTATGAACCTCATTGTCTTGCTTGATTTTTTAACTTATAATTTTTAATTGAGCTAAAATTCACATACCATGAAACTCATCCATTTAAAGTCACAGTTTAGAGTTTTGTTTTGTTTTTAGTGTGTTCACTGGATTGTACAACCATCACTATTACCTAATTCTAGAACATTTTTATCACCCCGAAAAGGAAACCCCAGTGCCCATTAGCATCCCCTCCCTCTCCCCCTTCCTGTTGCTGGAAACCACTGATCTATTTTCTGTGTCTTGTGGATTTGGAAATTCTGGACATTTCATACAAACTGAATTATTTCTTTTTACGGCTGAACTTTCCTCTTTTTTGTGGCTTAATAATACTCGGTTGTATGGACACATCATATTTTGCTTATTCTTGCTTGATTGTTAAACTCAGAGTTACATTAATTCCAAATAATTGACTGTTTTTCCCCCAGGGATACTCTCCAATTTGAGTTTTTGACTCTAATTTAGCTTATTAACTATTTATTCTTCAATTTAATAAGATCCCTTTGAATCCCTAATTTTACTGCCCAACATGGTATTATTTGCACAGAACATTACTTGTTCTATTTTTTAAGTAGACATGTTCATATGTAATGGTAATGGGTACAGCAATCCCCTTTCATTTCCCTGGTTTTCACTCCTCAAAAGTCTGTACAGTCACTAAGTCGTCTTAGAGAAGAGCACTTCTCAAAGTGTGCCAGTAGTTTCCTAAGGTGGTCCCGGGAGTAGGCAGGGGCGGATGAGGGTGTTTGGTGGCAGATCCTCAGTTATTACAAAGTGCCCCTCTTGTCACCGATGGTGATCATTTGTTCCCTTTTCTTGAGGCATGGATAGAGCATGAGGACGTTTTGAAGAGCATGGATTTACTCCTGTGAACATGAGACAAATATAGGTGTCTTGGTTATGCCATGTGCCAGTGGTTGTACCCTAACTGTTGCATCTATGAAATGGAGTAGCAATATCAACCTTGCAGGGTTGTTGTGATGCTGAAGTGAAATAACATCTACAAAGCACTTACAAATAATGGCTGGACATGTTCTGTGCTCAGTAAGTAATGGTTATTACTCGCATGTAGAGTCTAGAGAATTTTAAAAGGAACTATATGGTATAGTGGCCCCAGTTATCAAGGAGCTTGGTATTCCAATGGCAGAGACAAAATTGACAATTGATAATCCTAAATTTAAGAACAAAACAAACTTAGAAAAATATACTGAGAAGGTATAGAGAGCTTAAATTAATATTTTCTTACATCACTTTAGTAAATCTGGGGGGCTAGTGTAGGAGAAGTACCAGATATCAAGAAAGAAATGTTCTCTTACTCAAATACTCGTAAGAGCTGCAATCTCCTTGAGGGCCGGAACTATTTTCTTTACCTCCCTGTGCCTGGAAGTACCTCGTGAAATGACTACACAGAATAGTCGCCCAAAGGTGTGTGCTGAAGGGCTGCCCGTTGCCGCGTTCTGGGTGCCGCCCTTGGCTCTCTTCTCGCTGCTGGTTCTTCCCTGGCGGTCTCTCCTGCCCTGGCCGGCCGTGATCTCTAATCGAGCCCAGACTTCTCTCTAGCCCCAGCCCGTGGGCCCACACGCTTGCTGGAACTCTCCTAGATAGTGAATAGCCACCTGCAGAATGCCCAAGTCTCAACGTTAGTCTTTCTTTCCGAAATGTCCATCTCACATTTTCCCTGTCTTGGTTAGTGGGAAAATCATTATCTACATAGTTTCCTAAGTCATAATTTGGGGGCATAGGAACTCTCCCTCCCCCTTACCACCCACGTCCAGCCGAATATGTTGACATTCCTCTTTCTCCTTCTGGCTTAGGATCCCGTCCAAGACAGGGTCTCTTCCTCATTACTTACTGTTATCCCTGCCTCGCCCAAGGCCTACTCCAGGATATGCATGTTTTTAATAAATGTCTAATGAAGAGGCACTTTTTTCTATAGCTTTTCGTGTTGTTGTTTTTTTATTGGAAGGACATATACCAACAAACACATGTGTATGCCTGTGAGCACATACATGTAGTATTCACACAAGTCCTCCGAGTCCATCGAGTCCCATCCAGTCCTTTAACTCCCTCCGTTTGTTGGTGAGATTCTTACACAGCACAAGCCTACAGGCGTGTCGTTGTAAAGGGGCTGTGGATGGAGAATTCTGCCGCGATAAACTCAGAATTCCTTCTGGCTAGTTAAGCCACGTACTCCATTCTGCCAAACCATCCTCACACATTTCTCACCCATTTTCCTTCTGCTTTGTTACAATTTTCCAAACATTTTTAAAAAGGGGGGGAAAGAGAGAAAAGAAAATTTTACCCCAAGAAATGGTCTTGGCCACGAGGAGACGATAGCTTGGATTCCCAGTTGACCATTTTCCATTCTGTCATTAAGATGTATTTGGAGAACAGCAATAAATAACCCCCGAGCCCTGCCATTGTTTCCTCATGGTTTATGTTTCATGCTCTGCTGCTCAGCCCGCAGGGAGGGAGGCTTAACTGACAAACCCAATTTCTGTAGCTGTGCTGATATCATCCATGATTCAAAGCCGCAGTGAAAAATTACAAATCAGCCTCAGCCACATTTTTGTTGTTGTTGTTCTTGCTGAGAAACACACATGCACAGACAAAGGAGTCCCACGTTTGCCAAGTGGGACCGAACAGGCCTGGTGTGGAATGGTGAAAAATTGTGAAAGCGTAGCAGGCGAGATTACTGAAACCGTAAAAAGCAAATGACTTTGTTTCCCTGCATTGCCCGGCCTTTGAAGCTGCCTCCTTTTATGCTGTCTCCATCCTGCACAAAGCCTGTTGCGTTAATTAGTTGTTTTCTTGTCCCGAGACTGCCCTGAAATGGCGTGACTCTCTTAACAGCACTTGGATGCCTTCGCAAGAACAGCTTTTAGTTGGAAAAGTTACTGTAAAAATAGCATCTCTGCAAAAGCCACTTTTGTTCCATCCCGATCACTTCTTTGGCCAGTGTCTCGTTAGCTGTGTAAGCGGTGCCGTCCTGCCTTCCTTTGCTCACTGTTAGTCCTGCCTGGCACATGTTTCTTCAGCTTGAGTGTCAGTGAAAACCTGCTCTTTCCTCAGTGTTCAGCTTCAGTGTCATCTCCTCTGGAAAGCCTTCCAGGTTTATGTTATGCTTTGTTCCTTCCACCCCATGCTCCCAAGTACCTCGTGTGTGCTTAGTTGATGAACATTCATGAAGTTGATGCTCATAAATGGCTCAGGAGATTTCTGCTTCCATACCACCATGATTTTAGCTTTTTATGTAAACCACAAAAGACATCCTAAAAAGTTATTTTCTTTTCAAGCCTCAACAGCATACATAGAAAACATAGGAGAAAAGTACGTTTGTTAAAGAAAAGGTTTGGACACACTGTTGAACAGTTTAGAAAAAAGCTTTTTTTAAAATATTATAAATTAGAAAAACTGTGGAAAGAAACAGAAAAGATGGATACACGTTAAGTAAGTGATGCTTCAGCAGCTCAGTGCTTCTCAGATGCCACTGAATTATCTGTCTGTACTCATGTAGGAACAGTGACACACAAAACCCAAACCTATTTACATTTATATTGATACAGTTTAGGGTTCCTGTTCTGCTAATTTACTTCCTTCTGTCTTACCTGGGTTCTTACTAAAGTTAGTCTCCCTGACTACTTGGAGGAGTAGCCAGAAGCATCTGAGAGCTGGGAGGTAGCCAGTTCAAGGTTAAGTTTGCAGTGTAGAAGATGCAAATAATCTCCTTCTAGCCTAAATTAGGGTGGCCTATAGTTTTACAAACCAAAGCGTGATCTCAGAATGCTAATTTAGGGAACGCACCTGTAGGAGCCGTGACACAGTCCGCTTGCTAGGCAGCATTCAAGTCATAGTTGGAAATTGTGCCCAGCTCTGTGATTAGTAATTAATGAGGAGGGACTGAGTCGAGAGGTGGCTGAGAGTTCAGCCGAAAACGTGATTAAAGGGCTGGGAAAGAAGAGCTATGAGGGAATTTAAGGAAACTGGGATCAGTCAGCTTGGAAAGACAGGACAAAGGCAATTCAACAGCAACCTTCGCATATGTGAAAAACACAGCAGGACATAGTGACCTGAGCTTTCCATCCCACCTGAGGATGACACAAGAGGCCGAAACTGCAGGGTGAAGGATTTGGATAGACATAAGGAAATACCCACTAACATGCAAAACTGGAGTAGACTATTGAGAAATACGGTAGAATTTTCATCTTTGAGGATTAAAAACTATATGCTCTATTCTCTTTAGGTGTTTTATGATGAGTCTTGTTCAAGACAATCATGTGTGTTGTTATTTTTAGAAACTTCTTCATGGACAGCAGGAGAGAAGCAAGTACCCTTAACAGGTCAGGAAGCAATGTGATGTAGAAGAAAGGCAGCAGGCGGACAGCCAAGGGGACGGATGTCGTCTTAGGTGGACTGTGATGAACTGGGTGATCTTGGACTGGTCCCATAGCTTCGGTGCTTTAGTTTCCTCATGTGTAAAATGAGAGAGCCAAGCTAAAGGAGAAGGGAGTTTATAAGAGGGAAAGCAGCACACTCAGTAAACAGGTTCTTAAAAAGCCTCTTCAGGGCCAGGCGTTGAGCAAAACTCCTGTACATTTTATCTCACTTACAGGTCATCTTATCCAACCTATTTTACATAGGAGCCAACCGAGGGCCAGAGAGAATAAAAGACTTGCCAGTTTTATACAACTGGATTCAGAGCTGGGTAGAACCCAAATCTCCTAACTCCCAGGCCAGTACTCTTTTAATGAGCCAGGCCTCTGATAATCATGCTATTTGAGAATCCTTTCCAGTTTTTCTTAACCTTCATTTCCCTTCTCTTCCTTCCAGGAATGGTTATCGTGTCTTATTCATATGGTAGGCACTGTGCTAGGTGCTGGTCGGATAGAATGGGACTTTGATGGAGCAAATCTTCAAGGATTTTCAATTCAAAGAAAAAGAGTTGCAGGTGGTGAAAGAGGCCTTTGGGTTTCTCCAGGCATGTAGATACCTTTAATGGCCCAGTAATGCCTCCTTGCCCCAAGTCTAAGGTCATAGTCAGAGTAGCTAGAAGTAGAGATACATGTCCTCCGTGGCTCTGGCTCTGCCTGAGAAGGCAGTAGGGCCCTCCTGCCTGTCTCCAGACAGTCCCTTCCTGTTTTTCTCTTTCTTCCCTTACCCTCTGATAGGGACCTCAGCAGGGCTGAGACATAGGTAGAATATTTCCAACTCCCAGGACCAGGGTCTAGAGCCCCAGGACCACACACCTGCTCTGCCCTTGGGGCCCAAGGCTGTAGCTAATCATTCACTCTATAGACTCCCTGGATTTAAATCTCTACCCAGCCACCCACCAACTGTTGACCTTAGATTAGTTACTTAAGCCTTCTGTGAAATGGGGGTAATATCAATATCTACCCTTAGAGGGTTTTTGTAAGATGAAATAATACAAGTGAAGTTATGATTACTGCTAAGAAGAAAGCAAGAGATGTTAGCATTCAGCCAGTTTTAGCAATTTTGATTTTCAAGACAGCAACACTACTCTTACCTCCTTACCAATGGTCCCTTCAGCCTGGTTCTAAGGAGACCAGCCCCCTCCCGAGTCCTCTCAGTTAAATTGTGCTTTCTTCCTGAGGGTTGGTCAACTAGAGTGTATTTCTGTTTGGAGACATGTACAGAGTGTACAGGTTCTATAGTCTGACCAACCTAAGTTCAAATGCCTGCTCTAATGTTTAATTGGGGAAAACTCTCCTTTAAGTATGGTGGGCATGCCTTTGTAAAGGTTTTGAAGCCTGTCTGCTGGCCATTCATGTATTTTTTTCATTCCTACAGAACTGCTCCACAGGTCATATTATTATACCATTAATTCTTCTTATTAGTGGTAATAATGATAGATAATATATATTAAGGACGTATTCTGTGTCAGCATCGAGCTAAATGATTTGCATACATTATATCTATTTTTTACAATAACCATCTAGGGTAAGTGGTTTCATCCCCATTTCAGAGATGAAAAAAGTTGAGAGTAAGGGAGGGTTAATAACTTGTCCAAGGTCACAAACTATTAATGGCAGAGCCAGGCTTCTCTATCTCCAAAGCCCAAAGCCTGTATTATTTTTCAGCATAGCTCCCTTTTGCCATCCTAGGCCACTCTAGAGGTCATAAAGGTCACTTGGCCTTACTAGGAATACTTTCTAGGCCTTAGTTTATTAATTTAGTGAAAATGTTCTCTATTGCTGGCAAAACAATTCACATACTGCTTAGTTGATGTTGAATATTGTTTCTAGAGTTGTACATTATTTCATCTTTTGTCTCAATTCTCTTGCCTTTACCACAGTGTGAAAATGTACTAAAAAATTGAGAGGTATCACTTTTAGAAACCAACTTTGATTTTTTTGTTTTTTTGTTTAAGAAACTTAGCTCTAGTCTTCATTTTGTGTGTACCTATAACAGCTCCTGGCATATCAGGTGTGTTTCATAAACTTGTGTTGAATAAATGAGTGAATGAGAACTTAGTAGCTTTGTTTTAAAGCACTTGATATAGTGAAACAAGCTCTGGGCACAAGTCAGATAATCTGTGTGCGAGATTTATTCCAGCCACTGGTCAGATGTGTGACTTACATCAAGTAACTACTTCTTTTTGGGAGAAGGTGGGAAGGATCAAGGTAATTACTTCTTGGTGGCCTCACATGCAATTTGACCTTTGCAAAATGATGGAGCTTAATCTAAATGATTGCTAAGTCCCTTCTAGGTCTCAGTTTTTGTATCTTTCTGTAGACTGAATGTGGGAATCAAGTATGAGTTTCTCAGTGACCTATCTGGTACCCTAGAAGCTAGCAGATTGGGGAGAAAACCTAATGTTCTCTAAAAATACTACAGAAGTCCTTAACTTATAAACATATAGGTTCCAAAAGTTTACTTGTTCCTAAGCCCCAAAATATACTATTCATGCAATACCTAATCTCTAATCTCTTTTGCTGATGGGCAAAGTTGACTGGCACATTTTGAGACATAGCTGTATGTTTTTGAAAGTTCATGAATTGAAAGCTCATTAGTAAGTAAATATCTATTGACAGCTGAGAAATAATTATTTTCTCTTACATTAAGTTGTATGTATTTAAATCTTTTATATTGATTTACAGTTGTCTTACCGGTCAAGCTAACATTTTTAATGGCCAGTAACTAGAGAGCCTACTCACTATTGGCCTAATTGTGTTCTCAGCAGTTAGAGTTTCTTATAAAACTCTTTCCTGCCTTGGCCGAGTGGCTCAGTTGGTTGGAGCATCATCCTTACACCAAGAGGTTGCAAATTCAATTCCCAGTCAGGGCACATACCTAGGTTGTGGGTTCAATCCCCAGTGGGGGCGCTTATAGGAGGCAACCTATCGAGGTTTCTCTATCACATCCATGTTTCTCTCTCTCCCCCCTTCCCCTTCCTCTATCTCTAAAAATCAATGGAAACATATCCTTGTGTGAGGATTAAACACACACACACACACACACACACACACACACACACACACACACACACACACACACACACAAAACCTCTTTCCTAGAGGGGCCTTTGTGGATAAGATGAGCAACACGTTGCGTTTTAGAATAGTATGTGATCAGAATCAAGATGACGAAACTTCTGGACAGTTTTCAGTGTAGGTAAGAGTGTGACATTATATAAGATGCCTCTGGCTTACTTATCTCCACCATGACAGGTATTGCCATTTTCACAGTTTTATATGTTGCAGGGTGAGAAAGAAATGACCCCACGGAGTAGACATCTGCAATGAAATCTGGGTTTATCTGCTCACAGCCAATTTCAGAGTAGAGCAGTGTCCAGGATGTTGGGAGTAACAGGCCCCAGTCTCCAGTCTTTGGCTCAGCTACATTCCTGCAGGGCCCTTGGCACAGGCTGGGCGGTGCTCCCTCTTCAGCTGGTCAGTCACCCTGTCTCCAGACAGAGAGACTGGTTCTGAAAACTATAACCAACAAGGCAAGTATCCCAGGTCCAGTGTGGGGCTTGCCAAATCTTTTTGGTTACATGAGCCTTCCATTTGGGGCTAGGATCAGAGCTGTGTTGTAAATCAGTTGTATCTTTGTATCCCGCCCTGCTTGCTAGATGGCTGCATCTCTAAATTGGTGGTTTAGGATTTGACAGAATTGTTTTGACCAGTATCTGGTGCCATTATAGGCCAGGCTACGACATCCTCATAGTTAAAATTTTTCAACTGTGTACCCAGGGCTGAAATAGTACAGAGAACAGGCTTGTAGCTAGTTGAGAGGTTACAAAAGGCATCAAATTGTAGGACTGTCTTACACAAGTGACTTTTTGATTCAACATAATGTAGATTGTATTGGTTGAGACCTTTTGATTATAAGCAATAGAAACTAACTCTGACTAGCTTAAAAGAAAACAGCAATTTTTAGTATCTATGGAGTAGGTCATAGAATTGAAGGAAAAGAAGAGCAAACATTTCCAACAGGATAGCTCTAGAAAAAGGAAACAGAAACTGATAGTTACGACATGGTACCCCTTCCGGGATGAATCCACTCCAGACATTTCCTGATCTTTATTGTTCACCTAATTACTCAGATTTCCAGAGAGATTCCGAGTGGCTGTCTTGCTTGGGTTATAAGCCTACCCCTTGGCTAGGGGAAGTCCCTCAGCCTTGACTGACAGTCCCATCAGCACCACCTATAATGAAGGTCAGGATAGTTCCTCAAACTGAGGTGCTCCTACCAAATCAGGGGGATTTGAAAGTGAACAAATGTCCACTACAAACCTGTTTCACAGGATTCTACAGGGCAGGAATCAATTAATCCTTAAATCCAAAGAAATGGGCAGCTACACAGGGGTTTCTTTCTCTTTCCTAGGAGTTCCCATAAATAGACTAACCCAGTTTAGTGCTTGGCTGTCATTTCCATGTCCTTTTGTCTCCAGCACACTTTTAGAATATAAATCAGTCATTCACAGGAGGCATCTTTGGTTATAGTAGTTGCCTGTAGAAAAATGAATTTTAAGAATTCTTTTTTTTTTTTTTTTTTTAATGTATCTTTATTGATTTCAGAGAGAGGAAGGGAGAAGGAGAGAGAGAGAAAAACATCAATGATGAGAGAGTCATTGATCGGCTGCAGCCCGCAACCGGGCATGTGCCCTGACTGGGAATCAAACCCTGATCGCCTGGATCCTAGGTCGATGCTCAACCGCTGAGCCATGCCCAGCCGGGCAATTTTAAGAATTCTTTGAATGTGATAAAAATCACCACCATCATCATTATCACACAGGGAAGGCAAAAGAAAGGCCAGTCATTAGCAGTGAACTATGAGAACAGCCCGGTGAGTTACTTCTCGCCTTTGAGTTGTGTCGATTGACAGGATCTCTTTGAGTCTTTGAGGGCTTTGATGGGAGTGACTGACTTCAAACGAATCAGCGAGGCAGCTATTTCTGGTTCTATAGGCTGAGGGAATTATAACGAGAAGCCATATTGTGGGTAGTAGATTATAATAGCAACGAGGATTTTAAAATGAGGATGACACATTGATCTGGAATGTTTTCTCATCTGTGTTTACTTATTCCTAAATGTTTTCCTTTGTGCTTTCCTTTTCAAGTGGGTGGCCAGCTGTGTGCCACCTTTCCCTCTGTTCCCGATGTTTCTTTCCCTTAACCACCCCACGTTCCCCTCTGTGAATCTTCTCTTCTCTAGCCCTATTTCATCTCTCCCTTTCTTTTCCTTACTTGGTTTTACCAAGTTCTGTTCCTTTTCCTGAAATTCCCGTCCTTTCTCCTCCAAATCCACATTCCAGTCCCCTACTCCAGGCTTCTCACCTCTTCACTGTTAATCTCCACTGTGTTTACTGACCTGAGGGCCAAAAGGCAAAGTCCCCAGGGCCCTCTCTTCAGGCCAACACAGTGAAAGCAGCAGTTCTCCTTGCTCACCAAGGAGACATGGATCAATGGACTGGAACCCTGTCAGTGAAAGCTCACATACATATGTTTGTAGGTATATTTGAGACATAGGACAGTGTTCAGGCAACTAGTTTGCTGAATGGAGAGGTTCTTGGATATTTTTTTTTCTGGCAGGGAAGAGAGTTAAACAGAAAGCTTTGCCTAAATTTATTTCTTTATTAAGTAAATGGATGAGATCTTAAGAAACTATGTAAGGAAAATAGGTATTAAAAAAGAAAATCAGGGACAAGAGCCCAGTGAACAGGAGGCCTGAGTATGTCCTCTGACACATCAGTGATAGCAGACACGGAGAATGCCTTGTGGATGCAGTGACCGAACAGAAAGCAGAACCAGGAGAGAGATGCAATAAATGGTAATAAAATCCAAGTGATTCATATGCTTAAGTGAAAGAGAGAAGAGAGAGGGCCGTGTACATCACGTGAGAGGGCCAGACGAGGAGTGGAGAGACATACCGGTAGACACAGATAGATCAGAAACTTGAGAAGCTCTCCTCGCATCAATAATACACTGCATGTTAAATAACAGATAGGGAACATTAAATTATACTACTCAGATGCAGGGTCTGTAGGACTCTGTGGGGAATGAAAGCCAGACATTACTAGAGTAGTATCTTACAAAAAATGCAACTTCAGAAATCAAGTCCCTGATAAAAGGAATGGGAGAATTAGAATAGATGAAATGAGGAACAGTGGCAAGTGACACAGATCTTAAGCAGGAAAAGTGACTTTAAATGGTACTGTCAGGTTAACAATTGTCAAAAAAGAAAAGCAAGATGGTGCTATATACCCTGAGTGTTGGGAGACCAACCTGGCCCAAAAAAGAGCAGCCTCACCTCCTGTTTGCCAAGTACTGTGCTAGTTGCTGTATATGCACTTCTAATTGAAGCCTCATGCTATAGAAAAGTGAAGCCAAGGACTAAGAATGACATCCACCGCGAGGAAAAGACAGAGGGAATTTTCTGAGCCAGTTCCAAAGTCATAAGCCTCAGGGGGAATAACTTTGGTTTTGTCAAGTCAGAGTAAACAGCTGGAGGCAGCAGACATAGGATATTGTCAGAGGTAAATCACCCAGTTCAGTGTGTTCTGTCTTTATTGCGAGGTCAGAGGACCATAGCACACTCGCCAAATGTGTTCAGCTGTGGAAATCCCCGAACTTTCCAATGGCTGTGGTCCCGCAGTGCTGAGGTTTTACTCACACAGTGGCGCTCTGCCAGCTTTCCAATCTCTCCAAGTTGATTAACCGTTTTCTTCTTTTGACTCATTCAGGCCTCTAGAAAATAGCTGTAGGTGCGGGATTGCTTATAGATCGAGGAGGTCAGATAAATTGGCTTGATGTTGGCTTATAGAAAATCCTAGAAGATATTGCCTAAAGTATTTATGCACTGTCCTCAGATGGGGATCTGTGGCCAAAGGCCACTGACTTACTCATGTGTTGGAAGCAGGATATTTTCAGGTGCATTAGGAAACTAATGTAAAGTCAGGTATTGTAGGCTACTTAGTAGAATTCCATTATGACAACTTATTTTTCTATTTAGATGGACTAGAGGCCAGATTATAACACTCTAATAATAATAACAATAGCAAACATACAGATAGGGCTTATTATTTGTCAGGTACTATACTAATTGTTTTCCCTAAAAGACCATATCCATAGGACTGAAAAGTCAGTGCTGGTTGGCTAAGCCAAGGCCATATATATTGTGATTACATTATCTTGTCTGGATCATATTTCTCATCAAGAAGTTTATTTTAAAAGAAATGTTCATTTTTAGATTCATGATTATACTTTGAAGTTATAATGGAAGATCCACTTCTCTTGCTTTTTTTAATCCTTTCATCTTCTGGTTTATTCATTCAGTTCTCAGACATTTAGTAAGCACCTTAGTACTAGTGACTCCATCGTGAATACAGTTGTGAATGAGACATCACCGTGGACCTGAAGTTATACATTGTATTGGTGCTTTGTGATTTGCTCATTGGTATGAGCAAAATACTTGGGACAGCACAGAAGCAGCAGCATATAGTTCTGCAAAGGAAATGTTTGAGTCGAAACTTCAAGAATATATAGGAACTCTCCATATGGACAAAGGTGGGAAGAACATTATCAGTAGAGGGAACAGCATGTGTAAATGCAAAGAGGTATGAAAGAGCTTCGAATATTTAGGGTGGAATAAGACATTTTTAAAAATGGGTCCCTGCTGGTGTTGGCTCAGTGGTTGAGCATCTACCCATGGACTAGGTGATCACGGTTTGATTCCCGGTCAGGGCACATGCCCAGGGCTCAATCCCCAGTAGGGGGTGTGCAAGAGGCAGCTGAGTGATGATTCTCTCTCATCATTGATGTTTCTGTCTCTCTCTTCCTCTCCCCTCCTCTCTCTGAAATCAATAAAAACATATTTTTTAAAATGGGGTTGTGGCAAAAATGAGCCTAAGTAGGTTAAGTTGGGTAAGATTGTGATGGGCCTTGTATAGCATCCTACGGCATTATCCTATAAGCACTGAAGGAAGAGACTTGCGAAGGTTTTTAAGAAAGAATAACTTCATTTGATTATGTTTTCAGAAGAGACTTCTGATGATAGTGTGGGGTGGGAGAAAAGAGACTAGTTAGAAAGCCGTTGCATAGTCTAGCAGCAGGGACAAAGGTGTGGGGATAGATTAGATATACATCTTAGGAGCCAAGTGGGCAGACTACAGTGACTGGTGGGATACAGGAGTCGATGCTGGATGATGCCCAGGTTAGGGACTCCGGTCCGCCTTGAGTAATGACGAGGTCATTTTGTGACATGATGAGTTGAAATTAAAATGCTAATGAGATGAGACATTCAGGTGGAGAAGTCCAGTAGGCAGTCATAGTATGGGTCAAGCAAGGGACCATTTGAGAAGTACTTGAAGTATTTGAAGCTGGTTAGGTCAATTAAGCAGAAGAGAAAGGGGGCCGAGGACAGGAGAGTGCATTCTGTTCAGATTGTGGATCAGGAATCTACTCGTGCTATGTAGAGAGAGTTTTAGGAATCACTAACTGGGTATTTCGCAACTATGTTTGTTGTTTCTACTGCAGAACACATTTTGGACTAATAAATTCTTTTAATGAGATTGGGAGCTTCAGTCAAAGGCTAGCAGGACACTGACCCCTTCTAGGTGGTTATCTGTGTGCTGCTCTGGGGAAGAGCTGAGGAGTCGTTCTCAGAGACACAGAAGTATATGTTCCCACTCGGCTTTCCCTGGCTGACCTGGATTCCAAATGACTGCAGGCTCTGTTGAGATTTGTAGACATCCACACAAAAGGAGTGTCATTCGTATGCAGCCGCTAACTAACTGTAACAATCTGTTCCTCGTGTCTCTGGGAAAGCACACAAATCGATTCTCCAGCACTTGCTTATTTCCTCGGACACCTGTATGACCCTTCATCAAGCCAGCTGACCCCTCCCCATTTATTCACCTGCTGTTTCAATTATGTGAGCAGTGATACATTTGCCTCAAAAATCCCTGTCCTGGGAAATTTCTGGAGAAGAGAATTATTAGAAAAAAGATGTCTGCTTCTGAGCCAATTCAGGGATTTAAATCTCTCCCAGCCTCCAGAGCACCTGGGTTCTGGTGTCTGTTCCCTCCTGCCTCTGGAAGGATGAGCTGCATCCTGAGTTGACACTCACAAGCACATTGAGAAACTATGAGTCCGTTTCCTCCTGCTGTTCACTGAACAATGAAAAATGACTCAATTCAGATAGCCCAGAGCCAGTTTTAAGTATCACAAGACGGGACCCAGCAGTGTCCTGGAACTCAGGAGCCTGGGTTCAATGCCTTCTGCATGACTGCTCTGTGCAGGCTGTGAGGGCCTCCTCCCTCACAAATGCCACCCTGCGACTTACACTCTTGTTTTACTCTGCACCGACTTTCTAGTGCCCTACACCTAAGAGGTCTCTCTGATCAGTGTTTGTCCACTGGTTGGGTTTTCCATGTTGTGGGGGTTACTTAATACATAAAGGCCTCTGAGGTCCTTGAATGCAATCAGCTTTACTAATGGCAAAGACAAGGTGATCCAAGGTCACAAGTTGGCAATCATAGGATCCTGTGACCCACAGACATAGTATACTTACCTTTCTCAGTGATGTCTTTAAGGAAATTTGAATTCAGTGTCAGTATTAAAAAAATTGAGAGATATAAACATCCAAGTTTCTGACTTCTTTTGAAAGCTGGGAGTCCTGGCAACACTGGGCTGCATTCTTGCAGGTCGATGACTGATTGCACCTGCATAGCTGCTGCCTCCTTTAGAGTGGGCATATCCCTCCCATTGCCAGGGTCCCCGCCACTCCCTATTTTTATTATACTTGAAACCTCACTCATACAGGTTTCATCCTTGCTTCTGTAGGCTTTTCTTTGTAGGCTCTACTAGCAGAATTATTTAGAACACTTAGAAGGTAGCATGATGTTTCAAAAACATTTTTAATAGCTTTATTGAAATATAATTCACACACCATAAAATTCAGTAGTTTTTGATATATTCAATGTTATACAACCATTGCTACTATCAAACTTTAGAACATTTTCACCCCAAAAAGAAATCCTGTATTCATTAGCAGTCACTTTCTATTCCCTCCCCTCACACCATCCCCCACCCCTAGGCAACCACTAATCTACTTTCTGTCTCTGTGGATTTGGGTTGTTTCTACTTTTTAGCTATTATAAATCATGTTGTTATGAACATTTATATACAAGTTTTTGCAAGGACATGTTTTCATTTCTCTTGGGAATGTACCTAGGAGTAGAAATGTTGAGTCTTATGTTAACTCTATGTTTTAACCTTTTGAGGAACTGCCAAATTGTTTTCTAAAATGACTGTGCCATTTTACAGTCCCACCTCCAATGTACGAGCTTCTCCACATCTTCACCAGCACTTTTTATTGTCAGTCTTGCAGCCTTCCTAGTTGTTGTGAAGTGGTTTATCTCATTGTAGTTTTGATAGAAACAAAACATTTTTTTACAAAATAGAATTCATGAATTTCCAAAAGGAAATGTGGCTGGTAGATTCTGCTGACCCTTACTCATCCCGGGAACTCTCAGCTTGTTCTCAGCTCTTACCTCCAGGCCATGTCGTGCAATGCAGTAGATTCCTGGGTTGTGGTCTGTGGAGCCCTCAGGAGTGGGATCAGTGCCTTATAAAGGAGGCCTGTAGTCTGCAGCCCAGAAAAGGGCTCTCACCAGAACCCGACCACACTAGCACCCTGATCTTGGACTTCCCAGCCTCCAGAACAGTGAGAAATTTCTGCTGTTGACAGGCCACCCAGTTAATGGCACTTTGTGACAGCAGCCTAAACAGACCAAGATAGTGACCTTCCCAGGAAGGGAGCAGTTGTCCTGCTTCAGACTCAGGTTCTGCATCTCCTCTAGAAGCTGTACTTCTTTCTACTCATTTTTTGTTTTCTCACGAAGCCCAAAGACTCCACTCTAGTGCCTGACTTTGATATGTTTTCTTAAACTTACTACTCTCTTCTTTTGTTCACTGCTTTCTCTGTCACTCTTTCTTGCCTCCACCCATCAGCCCTGCCCAGTGCTATCCACACAGTTCTGAGACTCTGGAGCCTTCTTTAGTATCACCGCCAGCCACAAGAACCACACGAGTCCTCTTTGTCCAGCAGAATCTAATATAATTATCAGATGTTTCTCGAGTCTCATTTCCAATAGTGTCTTCCTTTGTCCCCTCAAATATACTTGACAGACAAGGTTTTTAGTTGAGAAAATTTGGCCACCCTAAGTGTAATTCAATATCTGAATTAAAAAAGAAAGGCCTTAGGTTGGATGTGAAAAAGCTACGTTAGCCACATTGTTCTGGCCTACAGCTGTTCCTTATTTTTGCATAGTCTGCCCAGAAGGCCACAGTCTGACCACAAGAACATCCACGTAGGCACCTGGAGCAGAGAGGCCTTTTCACCAAGTGTGACACTGAAACTGTGCAGGGATCCCCAGCGCCTCTTTATCAGCAGCAGTGGTTTTTATAGGGCACCCTTATTACCCTGGGTGTTATATCTGCGATAATAAAGACGGCCTCGGATTTTTCGTTTCCTTCATCTCAGAACAGACCTCATTGTGAACATTAGAGCCACAGCCCATGCCTGTATGTCTGTAATGAGTGGGATGACTTAAAACAGCACCTTTCACCCAAGATCTGGAAGCCTTTAACAGCCTCACCTCCACACTTCCATACACAGCCACTTGGAGGACAGACCATAAACAGGAACCCCTGGCGACTGTGTGGTCAGGGAGCATGGGGACAAAAAGAAGACTGTGTGCCAGCCGCAGAGCCTTTCCCTCCGGCCGTTGTGACTTAGAGCTCACGCGGTTGTGCTTTTTCTAGGGCGTACATATGATCGATACTCTTTACTTACCTAATCTTCCATTGGAAGCGCTGTACTCACGAGCTGCCGGGAGGTAAGTGTGATAAAGGAAGACTGTTTCTCTAACTAAAGGACTCAGAGGTTTCAGCTGGCACAGGAACTTGCTCTCCATGGTGAATCGCGGGTAGAATGAGGTAAAGTGTCCAGAGTACAAAAGGCCATTTGTTTCACACGGCCTGATATTTGTTCACATCCCTGCTGTCATTTACCCTCGCGAAGATTCCCGTACCCATCCCAGCTCACACATAGGTAGCGCCCGAACTCAGGGGCTTGAACCCGTGGAGACTTGCCCTGTCTCTTCTTTCTGAAGATGCATAGAACTGTTTGATATTTCTCCAACTCAAGCCACTGGAGAAAGAAAGGTTGTCCTAGCTTTTTGTGGGATAGGATGGGAAGGAGCTGAGAAGGAAAAGAAAAGGAACTAGCATTTGATTTGCCTCAGGCACTGTGCTGGTCCCTTACATAGTTATTTCATTAAACTAAAATAAAGCCCCGTTCCTCTATTACATGCCTGCTGAGAAAAGCAGTCCCAGTGAGCCTGCCATCTTCGCATGTTCATCATTTGTTCTGTTTGCCAGTAGCTGATTGTCTGTTATCAGGGCTTTAAGCCCAGACAGCCCCCAGGGCCTGTTCCATGACATCTTGTCTCTTTCCCTTTAAAATGTGGCTCTGGGACATTGACCCAGACTGCAGTTCTGGCCTCTTGTAAGCTGCTTGTTCAGGGTCGCAGCTCAGCACCAAGCAACCTTCTTTTTCTCTGCATTTTTCCTCTTTTCTTTCTTCCTTTGTTGTAAGAAAAACATATTTATGCTCTTTTTAAACTGTCAGTCACAATGTCATGATAAAATATTTGGATCATTATGTTGGATAAGTCTAATAAGTATGGGTTCCATTTAAGTTTAAACGCTTCAGGTTCTCCGATTTTATTTTTTTAAACTTGTAGTTTCTGCCTGCCTTTCCGCAACCTCACCCCAGGCAGCCCAGCTCCAGGGTTTTCACCCTGCCATTCAAAAGGCGTCACACGATTCCCTTACCCAAGCATGTGTCTCTCTTCACGAGTTCTGCAGCCAGACTGACTGAGTTTGTACCCCACCTGCCTCGCTTTTAAGCTTGCAACCTCTGACCTCTGAATTCCTGGACAGTCTATCCTTAGCCCCTCTTGCTTCCCCTTATAGGTTGTAAGTCCAATGGAGGTAGGAAGTCCACTTTTTCTTACCTGCCACTGCTGAATAAATATTTGTTGAACAAATAAATAATAAAGCCCCCTTTATCACCTCTTTGTCTCCTCAGTTTGAATTTGATAGTTTCCTCTAATGTACAGAGGAAAATAGAGTATATATGTGATCAGGATTTTGCCTTACTTCATCAACATACACTTTCTGAGTATCTGCTAAATGTTAGGGACTGTGCTAATTGCTGGGGTTAAAGTAATAATTATAGCTACAACTTATTGAGCCCTTCCTAGGGGCTAGGTACCATGCTAAGTAAATACTTTTCATATGACCTCACTTCATACTCATGACAACCTTATGAGGAAGGTATTATCATGTAAGCCATAGGTCAGGGAAGTCAGTAACTTGCTCAGGGTTACCGAGCTAGTCAGTGACAGCCAAAATTTGAACCCTGGTTGTCAGCCCCCAAACCTGTGCTCTTAACCAGATAAATAAGATAATAGTTCTGTCTTTTGAATTACTAAGTGCCCAGTAGTGAAGGTTTGTGAGCTGGTCTTGATTTTTCTCTGACTTATCTCATAACACTGCACTTCACCACACTGGTCTTCCTTCTATCCCTTCAGCATGCCAGATTTGTTCCTGCCTCAGGACCCTTGCAGCTACAACAGTCCAAACACCTGCCTGGAATGCTGTCACTCCTTAGCTTCACATAGCTGGCATGACTCATTTTTCAAGTCTTTGTTAAATAGTCATCTTCTAGAACGACTTCCCTAAACTCCCCAGCTAAACTAGCAATCCACTCATCACCCTGCATACACTCTGTACCCCAATTATCCTGTTTTATTTTCTTCTGGGCATTTATTGGTCCCATTTACTTATTTATACATCTATTGTCTTTTTCCCCCTGCCAGGATTGAAGCCCAACAAGAGTAGGGATTTACTCACCACTAAATTCCCAGTGTCTAGAACACACCCTGACTCATAATAGTTGCTTAATAAATATTTGTTGCATGTTAAATGAATGGGTGAATTTTTGAGCAGCTACCTGTTTCAGGTTGGGTTCTGCAAAAGCAGATACTGAGGTGGACTTTGGGGTGCAAGATATAGGCATCAACACTGTGAAAGGAAGGGGAAGGAGCAGAGGGGGGAACTGAGTTGTAATGAACCCAACAGAGCTTCAGCCAGCCCTGTGCCAAGCTAGTTCTAGAGTGAATAAAAATAAAAAAATTAAAAACCCACCCACTAGACTAATAGAGAACTAGCATTATAGTTTATAACCAGGTTTACTCTAAAACTTGCTGTGGCCTTTATATTCACCCCCTTCTGGAAGGGCGTGACATTGGATGAGTAGGCTCTTTAAAACCAAGGCTGACCCTGCAGGAACTGATACTGGAGGCTGTCTGCTGACCATATTCCCCATAGTTGGACAGTAAGTTCTTCCTTGAAGGGGCCTTTGGACAGTATGTTTTAACATCTGCCAACTAACAATAATACCATAAGTAGTGTGTACCTTATGCATTATTGTCACTGTTATTAATTTAAGATGTGGTTTTCAGAATTAATTCACATCTAAAATCTGGGACTATTTATACCAGAACTTTTAAAGCAAATCAGTACTTGTTGGTTACAAATCACTCATTGCTTTGTTTCACATGTGAAAATCAATGTTGTTTCTTTTTTTTTTTTTTTTTTAGCCACAATATCTGGTATTATAATTTCTGGAAATGAACCAAACACTTGCCTAGAGTTATTACTCCTGTTTTCTAGTTGGGGTGATTACATTTTTAACCTTTGCAAGTTCTAGTAAACTGAAGTGTCTCCCCCTCTCTCCCCTCCATGAAACATTGTTCAGGTTTTTTCCCTTATATTTTGCAAACCTTTAGGCAAAAAGCAATTTCTTACATATTATTTCATGTTTTTAGTAGTTTATCTTTTTAGTTAGGTCATTTAGCATGTAAGAATTATTGGGTAACATCACTTTTAAATTGTCATGTTGGTATTGTTTTGTATTTTCAAAGGTCTAGACCTTGCTCCATTTGTTGATCCAGCCTTTTCCTTCCTCGGGGAATTCAGTTTCCCTTTGTTCACTTATTTATAGCTCTGCTGTGGGCATGGTTTGGAACCTCAGATTTTATTGCTTCAATTGCTCTGTAGTAATTGACACACTACACATTCCAGGTCCTGTGTTCCATTTACATGTGGACACACACCACTTGATGACTCAGATAGACTATAATGAATCCCTTTTATCCCAGGATATCTTTGAGATTCTGGGTCACTGTGTTGGTCTGTTCTCAGTAAACACGGACTGACAGCAATGACTGTTGGAAACAACTGACCTTTTATTTCTGCTGGCATCTCATCGCCATGGGTGCATCCCAGTATAATTACATGTTGATTTGTAATCAACAGAAGCTTCCTCTCATTTAATTTTCTGCTGACTTTATTTTCTCCTGTTTTGGAAACCTCTAGGATTATGAAACCAATTTCAGTTTCTTAAACAGGTTTCCTTTCACGGAGGCCTGCTTCCCATCTATTTCCTTTCTGTTCAGTTACTCTGTCCACCCATGTTATCTGCTTGAAAACAAACAACAAAAATGTGGATATGTTGGTGGGCTCCAAAGGAACTATTTATGATATTACGGTTGTTATGAATTAGCTCAGTGGCCACATCTCTCTGCATTATAAGATGGACTTGACCTTAAAAGAAAAAAAAAAATCTTAACCAGAATCCTCACTGAGGTCCACTTTGGCTGCAGTAAGAAATCATCAAAAACATAGAAGCTGCATTTCCTAGGAACTGGGGCTCTTTCCTGTACTTGGGAGTGGTAAGGGATCCACCCAAGACCTTGGAGCAGATATAGCGCTGGCAGACAAACAAAAGATCCACAGAGCAGGACTTCCTTTTTATTCCCCGAGCTCCTCTCCCATTGTCTTGGAGACGACGGGGGCTAGTACCCAGACAGGAGCCGCTTCAGGATCCTCTTTTATTGATGGGCCGCTTGTGTGCAGTGAGTGATTCCTCTGGCCCTGGTGTCTGTTGGACAGTTGGAGGCTTTTTGAAGCCATTGTATTGTTAGAGAATAATTAGGGTGAATGAAGCAGGGGGTAGGGGTTAACAACAATTCTTTGTTGCAAGCAATTGCTAGTCTTGGCATCGGTATTGGTAACAAGGCCAATCTACTGGAAGGGATCTAAACAAAAGATGGAAAGGTTGCGGTTGGTTTGTCTAATCCATCCAGCAAATCCACCCATGCGTGGCCATTGTGCCTTGTGAGCTCTCTGGAAATGCCTTTGGTCACACTGCATTCCAAGCCACTGGGTGGGTGATCTCTGGGCGGTTTCATACATGGATTTCCTAGAATGCTTCCCATAGCAAAAAAAAAAGGGGGATGCACAGGTGTTGCCTTGGCAATTAATCGGCATACTTCATAAAGAAAATAATCTCCTAACATTTGGGTAGATGAATGAGGGCTGTGTGAGAGGCTCATGGGCTTTCCCTTTGAAGGGGGAGTTAGTGCTCTGGCACAAAGAGCTGAGATGTATTGATTGGAGCCATGGTGAAGACACCTAGGCAGCTCCGTGACTTGTGCTCTCTTGTTTCCTCCATCCTCTCTGAGGCCAGTCGGTCCCTGTCCTGGTCCTAGGGGGTCTTAATTCCACTTCTGTTGCTATCTAGAGAATCTCCAGCCAGGGTAGGGTCCAGCCAACCGGCTTGGCTATAACTTTAAAACCTCTATGAAAGTGTTTCTTACTGGAAGGCCTTACACGCTGGATGCCTGTCTCCCTTCACTAATTTGGGGAGCTGGAGCTGCTGCTAATTTCTGAGTCAGGTGGACTTGCAGCTGTGGTTGATCAGATTCTTGATGTGTTAATAATATATGGAACAGCGCCTTATACGGGAGCCCCGGGTTCCTGCTTAGTGTGTGATGCTTCTCACAGCCTCCTAAATCCGCTCTCTGACAGGCAATCCAGGCACTACCTGCCTCAGATATTTGGTTCAAATTGTGCGACAAAAGTTATCCCCTATATCTCTTCCTGTGGCTCAGGACAGAGAAACAGGCAGTTTGGAAGTACAGGTAGGCATGTCTCCAAGGAGATTTTTGACCTTAGACACATCCCCAAAGGGTGAATCCCTGCTCTCACATACTGAGGAGAGCTCTAATTCCACAGTCTGATTTAGACCCATGATGACAACGTTTGAAATCTCAAACCAGGAACGTTCAAGACCATACTAAACTCTGCAGTGAGGCAGAGGTGGGTTCACCTGCATCCTGCTTTGAGAGTATATGTGACTGTCCTGGGCCTGTGAGCAGGGGTGGCTGTCGGGGAGCCGGGGGAGGTGGCGTGTGGAAGGGGAGGAGGGCAGCAGTGTGCTTATTTTCAGTTTGTCAGCTGCTCTGGAAAACTGCCAAAGTGAATGAGCCAAGGAGAGGCAAGGCTTTTAAAAGGCTCTGTGGAATTCAGACTTAAAGTTTCATGTGCATTTGGTTTGGGGCAAAAGTGAAATCCCTGAACTTTCCCCAAGAAAATGTGAGCTCCCAGGAACACACAGCGGACCCTCAACTTTCCGGGCACAAGTGTGTCTTGAGGAAGAGGAAATAATTCAGTACCTTCCCATCCAGCCTTCTGGCTCTGTTTGGCCGGTGGGAGAAGATTGATGAGAACCCTGATTAGATCTGTCTCCATGGCCTCCAGCAGATTATTGGAAAGGCCTGGCAAAATCCTTTTGATACAGGGGGTGGAAGTTCCAGTAGATGGGGGAAGGGAACGGACTAAATCTTCTGGCCAAATGTGCCAGGAGATATACACACAGCAGCGGGGAGATGGAACAAAGCTGAGCGATTTTACAAGACTAGGGACTAGCATCACCCGAAGAGAGGGACTCTGTGAGAGCTTGGAAACCCAGTGATTCCGAGAGAGAAATCAAGGGCTGGGTTTTTCTAGGCAGGAGTTGTAGCCTTTACTGGCAATAATCATGCTCCAAGGTTGATTCCTCTGCAGTGTGACTTTGGTCATGAAAACTCCAGACTGTGTTTGCTGCACTCCCAAGTAGTGTTGACATTTGTAGGGAGAGAGGAAATCTGGATAAATAGAACTCTTTTCTTGGCGTTGTTAAAAATATTACTAAAAAGAGCAAAGGGTGTTTTCAGAGCTAAAGTCAAGCCTTTCTTTGGAATTTTGAAAGCTCAGGTAGGTGGCTGGGTAAGCATTTTCCTGCAGCCTGGTTTTTATTTGGCTCCCAGTGGTTTCTGAGCAGCTCTAAGAGATTCTGATAGAGGCTGTCTCTCCTACATCTACCCTTTCTGTCTTGTGACTGAAAATGTATGACTTTTCTGAAGACTTACACTAAAGCTAGTCTGCCATGATCTTTGAGTTTTCTTTGAATGTTGCTGTCAAGAACAAATTTTCATCATAGAACTGGAAAGAGTGGGTATTTAGTTTCCCCCTTACTTTTTGCACATTCGGAAACTGAAATCAAGAGCAGTTAAGTGACTCGCCTGAAATCACACAGCGTAATGAATGATCACAATGTAAGCTCGGCCCACAGAAGGCAAGCTCAGTTCAGGTCTTCTGTAACCTTAAGAACTTGGACCAATCTACCCATTTTAGTAGAAACAGCTCATCAAGATAGCCTTACCATTTTTCAACAGGATGTAATTTTAAGGAGGAACATTTGGAATAACCTGATTTTAAACTATTATGCAAGTTCTTTATTAGTCTAGTGGGGGATTTTTGCATACATTGCATGAAATATATGAACATTTTCTCATTGAACACTTCTTCAACCACAAAAACTCTTATTTGAGAATGAGCACTCGCACTCTAGGACAAGTTCATCACACAACCCTTTATGCAGAGGCCCACGTATGTATGAGTGGCAGCCAGAAACCGGGGAAGGGAGTACAGTGTGGGGGAGATGGTTGTCACAGCACTTTATACTTGACACAGTGCCTTCACATACACTATCTAATTGACTCTCAGGACAGTTTTGTGAACATAGGAGGAGTAGATATAAGTACAGCTGTTTTCCAGAAAACAAAATAGAAGCCCAGCTAGGAAGCTACTGCATCCATCCTCAGCCCACAGCCTATTCCATTCCTGCCTCCTGGTGCATTAGCTCCAGAAGTGACGAGGCCTTGTGTTATAATCACTGCTTCTCTGTTTATTTTTCTCTCTCTTCTCCGGGGTGGAAACTGCAGAGGCTGCACTTTCCCTATCCCCTGGATTGTATTATTGAATTGGTATTCTCCTTACCTGGAGGGACCAGGCCTTTTGAAAGTCATTAAAATGGGTTTTAATACTCATTTCTCCTTTACATCCTAAACTTCAGACCTAATGCTCTCTGGCTTTCCATTCACATGGGAAGGACCGTTGTAATTGTTGATGATGTCTCCCCGGGCTACCAGCGTAAACGAAGGATGTCCTTTTTTAGAAAGGAAAAAAGCACACAAATTAGCAATGTTCTTGATTCTTTTTTACTTTTGTTAACAGCCTGTAGTGTTGAAGATGTGATTGGTTTATTTTCACACATAACACTAGGTGGCAGAATAACTACACCAGAAAGAGTGATATCCTTTGTTTCTCGCCCCTCCGAGCAGGGACCTGAAGAGTGAGGCATAAACCATCTGTGGCTGCCCGAGATCGGACCAGCCAACCTGGCCAATATTTTCTTGACAGGGAACTGGCTGCAGTGATTTGAAAACATATGCTTCCAAGATACTGTCTTTAAGATTTCTCTCTTTCTTTTCTCCCCCCAGCTCCACAGCATTTTAATTTCTCTGCACCATTGCATTCATGTAGCAGAGGGCAGACAGGGCCTGCAGGCAGCTGCTTTGAAATGGCAGATCGGGCGGATGCACCCACTGGCGCTGGCACTCTTGCCCTTTTGTGCCAGTGTTTCATGGAGAATTTGGGGGAAAGGCTCTTGCCCTTGCCCTTGCCCTTGCCCTTGCCCTGAGTAGTGTCAGGTGCTCTAGGCAGAGGGGCAGCAGCAGCTGAGCTGGGTCAGCATGAAGGTGTCACCCTCACTAACTCAGGTAGACATAACAGGGTTTTGTTTTTAAAGAGCAGCCTGATTGTGGCTCAGCTCTTTAGCTGGTTCAGAAACACTGCTGCGTGGGCTGTGGGACACGGCCTCCAGTTTTCTTTCCTAATGTCTCAGTGCTCCCAATGTGGCTGTTACCCCGGATGCCTCACATGCCAAGGGACACACTCCAGCTAAATAAAGCTGCAGCACCAGTGTTGTCCTTTCATGTTGTGAAGAGTATGGACTCGGGGGACAGAAATACTTCTTTGAATTTTTGCTGAAAAAGGAAAGAATAGCATTAAATGAAAACAATGCACATATAAGAATGGTGGTAATACTCTAAGTATACTCTAGCTCAGGAACTCCAGTAAAACCAAGTCCGAATTAATAAAGTTGATCAAACAAAAAGAGTTTATTTTAATTACAAAAGCATTCTTTACTTTACAACTGGAACCACAATCGGATTTCATTAAATAGCAAGTTCCTGATGTGAATTGTAAATGATTCCATTTACAAAAATGGAAAGAAAAAAAAGGATTTAAACCTTGGCTTTTCAGGAACCCACTTGTTGCATAAAACAAAGACAAACCGGACTGTGGTTTTACACACATACACCACACCCTTCACTATTTTCCACCTGGGAATCTCGGGGTATTTTTTAGTTTGTAGCTGGGGGTGCTGGTAACATCCTAATTTTGCAGACAAGGCACTGTGGACATAAAGGGGCCTCGTTCCTGTGACCCAGGTGAGTCACAGTAATCAGGGTAAGCCTGGAGGCTAGGGACATGGGTGTTTGTTTATTCGTTTGCCTGCCAGAGCTGCTATTTTTTCATAATGGACAAATTTTGGAGAATACCTGAAACAGTATATATAAATCAGACCACAGATATCAATCACAGGCCACCACCACAGAGATTCTTTGAAGCTGGAAGAAGGTTGTGAGACCTTGTTTGCTAAGAATGAAATGTCATAAAAATTCCAAAGCAGGGCTCAAATTTCCAGGGGGAGGGGACCTTTTTATTGTTTCCTCTAATAGCTGCTTTGGTGCTTTAGTGAATAAATATGTTGCACAAAATAACCTTAGACTTAGTCTCTGAACTATAGCCTGGCTTTGCTCCCGCTTTTGTATTTAGCAGCCATTCTGAATTACGGATTTATGATATTTTTGCTATTGTTTGTCATTCCTCTCTCCTCCCTCCCCTCCCCCTCCCCAACATTTGTCCCAGCTTTATTTTCACACCCTCCAATTAATTGACATCTTCTGCTCTTAGGAGCTCAGCAATGTGTGTGCATTTTTATATGGATCCTCACCACGCAGACCATGCTTTTAAGTTTCTGGAATAGAACAATGGTAAAAATGAGTCACGGCTTGTTTCTATATTTGTTTCTGAGTCAAGAAGCTTAATATTCTCATTAGAATGCTCAAGGTATAGAGCTATATAGTTGCTTTACTTTTACGGCAAATAACCAAAACTCAGATCCTTTAATTCGATGTTTTCAAATATCACAGAATTCTTTGCATTTGTATGTTCAAATTGAACAACATAGTGGTTTTACTAATTTATCCATAGGTAGAAAAAGTATGCCCCACAGAACCAAGATCCTGCCCAAATTCTCTGGGAACAGGCCTTTTGGGTGTTGCCCAGGCCTGCTCCTGGCCTTACAACACCAGCATTAATTCACTGAGGGCTGATACCTACATCTAAACCACAGCCCAAACCAGTGACCCGAGGGGCTGGGGTCCAACAGCAAGAGAACAGGAGAGCAGAGGAGCAGAGAGCATGCACAGGAGGGGAGAGTATTGGTAAAACAGGATGGCAGAGGTGGCAGCGCTTCACCCCAGTGGGCGCAGGCTTCTGCCAGGCAGTGACCAGAAGTTCGGCTCCTCCACCCTCATGGACACAAGCTGTAGCTATCAGTTTGCCACGGTTTTCAGCATAAAAAAAACCCAGCTAATGTTCTTGAATGTCAGTTTATTGAGCTCTCTAGTACAGCCTTATAACTTATATTACTTGGGAGGAAAATGTTTCCAGAGCAAAGAGATGCTGGACAAACAACCTTGTCTCTGACTGGTTGTCCAGGCTCTGCTGTTTGAAGTCATTGACAAGGCCTTGGTTCTTATGTGACAGACCCAGAGAAAAAGAGTGATTCGTCTTCCTCTGTTGCACCTTTCAAGGAGGATTTTTTTTAAAAGACATTTTGTTTATGGACTTAACATCACTGGCAGTGGGCAGTGGGCTCAGGCTCCTTTGTAAGGTATAATTTACTATTGTGCTCCTCCCTCCTAAGTCTGTGTACCTCGAAGGGCTTCATCCCATTAAAATTCCTTCTTAAAAGCATGAGGTGAAAGAGCCAAGCGTGTGTTGTTGTTTTTTAGAGGGGAGTGGAGCTACAGAAGGGGAGAGGTCCTCCCCCCATCTTTTTCTCTTTTAAATGCTGCTAAATAGCTTAGAACCTGTTAAAGCTTTTGAAGGAATGTGGAGGAGTGGTCTTTTGACTCTACGATTTAAGAAAACAAAATAAAGGAAATAATTTCAAGAAAAGAGACTTTCCCATGGTGGGCTGTGTTCCCCGGAGTGGCCTGCGAGCGTCCCGTCTGTTTCTCTGTGTACACAAGTGGACTTCAGTTCCTCCGTGTCTGCTGGGCCCAGCATCTTTGCTCAGTGCCCTACTGAATGTTTTCAGGCTTCAGAGCCGTACTTTTTCAGCTCAGCCCTTATAAGCGCGAACCGCTGTTTTTGACTGTGAGAAAGACTAGCACTGTTTGAAGATGCTACACTAATACATTTATGTAATTCTCTATTTTCTAATGTTACAGGAAAAATATCCATGTCTGTTATGACTGAATGCAGCTCTCAGCTATATTATCTCAGTCATGCACATAAAAGTTGACCTGCCTGCCATTTGGCAAAGCCTTCATAACCTTCATAACCTGTAAGGCACAGGAAAGAACTGGTTTTTATTGAGAATTTAAAAGAGTGTTTTCACAGCCTTTTTCTTGAGTCCCATATTTCTAAAGGGTCTTTTGCAGCTTCCACCAAAAAAAAGAGCTCAAATTCCTCTTTTAATCCTACAGCCTGAAGGGATTGAGTACACCCACAGCCAGGCAGCTAAAATGTGAAAACAGCAAAATACAATGTTAATAAACATTTTTTATTGTATTTTAACTGTGGAAATTTTGAGCTTTAGAGCATGACGAGGTCCTGGTTTTCTTGGAAATAGTCTGTGTAGGGACTTAAATATAGGTCTTGAGAAATTATATGAATGGGGGATGGAGAAATAGGAGCCATCTAAAATAACGTAAATCTAGCGTGGATATGTATTTTTGAACTTATATATAAATATGGTCCTGTCTTAGCTTCTGGAAATTCAATATACTCCACCCAGCCTTAATCTGTTTTCCCACTTCCCCTTCACCACCGGTTCTTCCATCTCTCTCTCTCTCTCTCTCTCTCTCTCTCTCTCTCTCTCTCTCTCTCTCTCTCTCTCTCCCTCCCTCTCTCTCTCCCTCCCTCCCCCCCTCCCTCCCTCTCTCTCTCTCTCTCTCCCTCCCTCTCTCTCTCCCTCCCTCTCTCTCTCCCTCCCTCTCTCTCTCTCTCTCTCTCCCTCCCTCTCTCTTCCCCCGCTCTCTCTCTCTCATTTCTTTCTCTTCCCTTCGGCCTTCTGTTTGCTCTTCCTCCCTTTGTCTTTCTTTTCTCTCTCTGTACTCTCTACAAACATATGTTAATATATTAAAAAAACCTTAAGGAGTTTGTGTTTCGACTATTTTTAAGAACTATTTCCTCTATTGAATCTAAGAATGAATTCAAGGAAAGGATAAACAAAGGGTTGATAGGAAGAGTTAATAATACCGACAAGAAGCTGAAAGCAAGATTTGCCAAAGATAAGCGTAAGGGAACTACCTGGAGATAATTAAGGACTGACCTCAGAGGGCAGCGACCTGGGTTGTTTGGCCCCAGGTAAGACCTTGTGTACTTGGTTCTGGCCCCATAGTTCCAAGTCCTGCTTTCATATCTGACTTAGCCAACTTCTTTTATAAATTGTTTGCCTCATAAGACAATCGTTCACTCTAATTTTTAAAGTACCCACAGGAAGGTACCTGTTTTGAAAGACAATTAGACAATTAGACCATATTTGAGTTGCAGTTATTTCTCTGGGATTAATTCAAAAGCATATATATTTATGGGCAAAAGTTATCACACAATTTGCTAGCCTAAAGTAGAGCTTTTCTGATGCCTGGAATAAGTTAGTATTTAGTTTCTGAGATACTGGTGCCATGGTCTCACCTGCCTGCCAAAATATAAGAGTGATTCATCTTAGTCATTAGTCATGGATGCCTATTGATACAATCTGTATGGCTATAGAATTTTTCCTCTTTTTCTGAAAGTAAGTTCTATGTCTGGGATACTGCCATTTTTCTACACTAAAAACATTAGCTCGTCTTACAGCTAACATAAGCTGAAAATTAGAGGTGCCTAGGGGAGGGAAATGAGGCCGATGGATTGTTTACATGAGTGCTATAGTTTCACTTTTTATGCACCAGTCACCTTGGAAGAATTAATGCCCTGTAAGTTTGCCAGTCAGATTGCTTCAGTCATCTCTAAACATTCCATTTGGTTTATTAGAATAATAAATACTGTGCAAAGAAAGTTCATCTGGATCCAGGACATTATACTGTGGTCAACCAAAGAAGTATGTGCTGCACCTTGCCTCTGACTACATTCAGTCAGGTGAAACACTGAGTTCGATAAATGGATATAGATTTACCCTGTTTGGCATTGGATTTGAGGGCTGCTCACTGGAGGTATAGCCCTTATAACTGGAATTACAACATATTTTTTACCTGTCCTGGCCGGTGTTGGTGGTCATTTCACTGGCCACTTCTGTTCTGTCTCTCACCACCTGATGTCAGCTGAGTGTTTCTCTGTGGGAAGGAGTAAAAGGTCCCCTCTTCATCCTGCTGGGTGGATTGGGTATCTGAAGTCACCCCCAGAAACAACTTATTGAAAAGTTCACCTGATTTGACAACTATAACTCCGAATTAATTTCAGTTGGGGTAGTCTCAGTTTTCATGTCTGGCTTCCAGGTCCTTCCTGAGATGGCCCTTCTCCACTTATCCAGGCTTGTTGCAGCTGTTCCCAGCAGTACCTCTGCTTCTGTCGGGGAGATTGCCCTGGAAGTCACCCTGCTCAGTCATTACACCTCGGTATTTTCCCTTAAGCTGTTTATCTGTAACATCCCTTTTCTCTGAGGCCTTTAAAACCTGGAGCAAGACCCACCTCCTTCTGGGCCTTCCCTGTTGTCTGAATCCTTCACCTATCTCTCTTGCTGCTAAACTTCTACAGATCTGACATTTGGTACAAAAAGAGAAATTTTTGGTATAGGAAGCAATGGAATAGTGTCAGACAAGTACTAATCATCAACATAAAACCTGGTTTTAGTCATATAAGGTATAGTAAAGAGATCATAAATAATATTTCTAAGAACACTCTTCATATTATAACATTTTATTGTTGGGGATATAGGTCCTAGGAAAAAGTAATAAAATCTGAAATTTAAAAAACATTACAAGTGATCAATGCACTAATCAAATTACAGTATTATTTAGAAAGGGAAAAAATGCTTTCCAGGTCTAAAAATAGAATAATGACCAGTTAAACTGTAATAGACATACACAGTACACTGTGCTTATGTTAACTGATAACAATTTAAATTAAATTATGACTTTGAAGACTATGCATTGATAAGGATTTTGATGTAATGTTAGCAATAGAAGCAGAATATAAAATTGTAAGACTATGTATATATAGATTAAGATGAGAAGGAAATATGGATAAATGAAAACAGTCGATTTGTTAAAATGGTGGGATTTTTAATAATTTTCAAGTCCTCAGTTCCCTCTTTACCCAAAACTGAGTCCACGGGCCATTGCAATAATCACTACTTTGTATATACCGTCAACTTCCCTTCCCTTCCCTTCCCTTCCCTTCCCTTCCCTTCCCTTCCCTTCCCTTCCCTTCCCTTCCCTTCCCTTCCCTTCCCTTCCCTTCCCTTCCCTTCCCTTCCCTCCCCTCCCCTCCCCTCCCCTCCCCTCCCCTCCCCTCCCCTCCCCTCCCCTCCCCTCCCCTCCCCTCCCCTCCCCTCCCCTCCCCTCCCCTCCCCTCCCCTCCCCTCCCCTCCCCTCCCCTCCCCTCCCCTTCCCCATTGAATCCATCAACAAGTTTTTCAACTCTACTTTCAGAATACGCCCTGAACCCCATCCTCTTCTCTCCCCCTCCACCTCTACCATGCTAACCAAGTCAACATCATTAGTGATCCGAGCTATTGTAATAGCCTGGCTTCCCTGTTTCTACTTCTCCCTGAAATCTGTTCTCCATTCAGCAGCCAGCATGGTCTTTCTAAAACATGAATGAAGTCCTATCACTCCTCTGCTCAAAAAGCTGCAATTGTTTCTCATCTCTCTCAGAATATAACCCAAAACTTTCATCATGGCCTCCAGGGTTTTTCACGGTATCCCATCTTTCTGATCAGATTTCCTCCTGACTACAGCTGCACTTGCCTACTTGTCAGTCCTCCAACCAACACACCAACATAATCATCCGTCCCCACTACAGTACAAGCTCTACTAGGGCAGGGACTTTGTGTTGGCCGTTGCTATAATCTCAACACCTAAAACAGAGCCTGCCACATAAAAGGTGCTCTGTAAATATTGTTGAATGAAATGACTTGAATTACATATGAGTCTCTTTTCAACAAAAGACGGGGGGAGTGCTAAAGGAGCATCGTCTGGAGCTGTCACAAATGAATACAAGTCATTCCTCCAAAGTGTGGGATCTTGCCTTTACTTCTCTCTCATATCTACTACGCCTAGAAATTACATGATTACAGTCCCCTACTAAAACTCTTGATTTTCTCAAGGAAATCTAAATGTTGCTTTTAGATGTCTGTGAATGGGTTTTTAAATGTTGAAAATCATAGTTGGTTGGAGTGTCGTCCCATACACCAAAGGTTGCAGGTTCAGTTCCCAGTTGGGGCACATACCTAGGGTGTGGGTTTGATCCGAGGTCGGGGCGTGTATAGGAGGCCACCGATGGGTGTTTCTCTCACATTGATGTTTCTCTCTCTCTCAAATCAATGAAACATATCCTTGGGTGAGGTCTGAAAAAAAAAAATAATAAGAGCCCTGGCCGGCGCGGCCCAATGGTTAGGGCATCAGCCTGCGCACCGGAGGGTCAAAGGTTCGATCCCCAGTGCAGTTGGGACGCATGTGGGAGGCAAGCAATCGATGTGTCTTCCTCACATCAATGTTTCTCTCTCTCTTCCCCCCCCTTCCTTTCCACTCTCTAAAAATGAATGGGAAAAATGCCCTCTGGTGAGGGTTAACAAAAAAAATAAAAGAAAGAGAAAGAAAGAGAAAGAAAGAAAAGGGAAGGGGGGGGGAGGGAAGGGAAGGGAAGGGAAGGGAAGGGAAGGGAAGGGAAGGGAAGGGAAGGGAAGGGAAGGGAAGGGAAGGGAAGGGAAGGGAAGGGAAGGGAAGGGAAGGGAAGGGAAGGGAAGGGAAGGGAAGGGGTATTTAAAAACTTTCAGAGCACAAACAGAGCACTTGCAAGGCCTTTGCTGGGGCCACCACGTGTGATTAAGAAGGGGCATTCGCCCTGTTTTGGGGACTGAGAGCGATGGACAGGGTTAAGTGTGCAGTGCCAGTCGCCATCGGCCAGCACGGTTGTAAGTGACCATAGTTTCACGTGACTCGTCAGCACGAGGGGCAGCAGACCCAGGACAGCACAGGTCTGTGCACTGAGCACCACCAGTATGTTTTTACATAAGCTGGCGACACATTTTAGGAAATAAATTCTCTTAGTCATCCTAAGAAATTTGGGGAAGCAGCCAGTGGTTACATTTACTTGGCCCTTTTTATTTTTAGTTAGATATTTTCCAGGGGATATTTGTACCCAAAATTCCAGCAAAATAGATGATATAGCCCCAAATTGGCATCATTATTTCCATGCCATCTGGAAAAGGAATTACCTTCTGGGATCTATAGCTTTCCTGAATTACCTCCTTTTAAAATTTTATTTTTAATTTGAAAGTTTAAGTAGTTTTCACCAAAAAAGCTGCGTTCGGAAAACTCGTGGCTTTCTGTCTCACAAGGATGGGTTATGCGATATCTTGATCAGGGAAATGGCTGGGGGCGAGTGAAAGGAGGTGTGGATGCTGAGTGTGAAGATTTGGGCCCCAATCCTGATGTGTCCGCATCATTACCTTTATCACATCTCTCTGAGCTTCGATTTCCTCATGTGTAAAATCAAGGATAAAAATTGTGTGTCCACCTTACATCATCATTATGAGAATGAAATAACCTGCGTGGAAGGAACGGGGATGACACCTGGTTTACCCAGTCATCACAATTTGTTTCTGCTGTGCTACTCTACCCTTGACTCTCTAGTTAGCTAGTCCGTGTTTTTCACAGCTCTGATTATGGGGACACATAAATTTGTTTGTATTGGTTCCCTCAGCCTTCTGTATATTTTCTTCTGAGTGGACTGCTCATTATAGTAATGTAATGCTTGACATGAGCCCTCGCTGGGCTTCTTCTGGCACTCCCTGGCCAGCTCGTCATGTGTATGTCGGTTTTATGCCTCCCACCAAGTTGCTGGTGCTCAGCTCACCGACTCTTTCCCATCTCAGTGCCCAGTGGAGCACTGTGTTCAGTGTCTGGTCCACAGTGTGCTCGGTAAAGTTCTGTTGATTTGAATTCCAACAGGTACCATAAAAGGAAGTGGGCATATTGTTTAGATCAAGGAAGAAAGCATTACAAGTCTAAAAGTTAGGTCATAACCATGCTTGCTTCCCCCTAAGGCCCTAGATTAGAACCCTGTGTTCTCACTGAGTCTGGCTGAGGCAGGGAGAAGGAGCCTGGGTTTGGTTAGTGGCGCAGGAACTTGGTTCTGTTGGAGATCTCAGACAGGAATCTATACCCAGTGTTTGTGACAGGCCATGGTTCTGCATCTCTGATCTTTCTCTCCTCTTTTTAGTAGGCTGAGAGGGAAAATGGTATATAGAGAAACTTTGAACTAATCAATTCTCTGATAATTCTTGACTGTCTATAATTTTAGGTCTTAAAGCTTTCTTTTCTCTCTGTCCTCTCCTAGTGCTTTAAGGCAGCGATTTTCAAACAGTGTTATAAGAATTTTTAAAACATGTTTAGTCAGGGGCACTGGCCTGTTTTCCCTTGGATTGTCAAATAAAATGTGACAACAGGCAGCCAATGCAACAATAGCCATCCAGTGTGAATGAATCAAAATTATACCTTTTTTTTATCTGATCAGCAAAAACTATATTTTTTGGTGTGCCACAGAATTTTAGTAATTAGTTTATTTGTGCCATGAGATGAAAACTGTTGAAAATTGCTGCTTTAAGGTATCAGGCACCAGCCCTGGCTGGCCAGTTCAGTTGGTTAGAGCAACCGTCCCGCAACACCAAGAATACTGATGCTATATTTAAAGATATATTTGGAGAATGAATTCTTAACAAACAATAGGCACATTTCACAAAACATTTTAATCTTCCAATAATTTTAAGTACCTAATGTAACTTTTCTTTTACCTCCAACTTCAGCTGGAATGTTCCTTATTTATTCCACATGATTTCTTAGAATTGATTTTCTCTTAAGGCTGGTGCATCCTTCAGAGCCTTTAGGCCAATTTGTGGGATGACCCTCGCGGCTCCTCAAGGCTGTGTCTGGATGGTGCAGTTTAGGGAAGCATCTTTCACAGCCTAAGCAGGACTTATTGCCTGCATTTTTGACTGGTTTTCTCTTTCAGAAAGCTTTTGTTCCTGCCACAAGGCAAAAACAGGAAAAGAGGTCTGTGTGAAAGAATGCTCTCCCTTTTCCTTTTGTGGTGATTGTGTATCTTAAGAGGCGGCCTCTGAAGTTCCCGGAGCTGTCTGTCTTTTCATGTAAATGGAGCCCTTAAGCCTATTTAGAAGTTTGCGAAAAGCCTGTGGGTGTTGGGGTGAAAGACCTAGAGAGTAGCATCAGCATCCCGTTTAATGTATTCAAGTTCAACTATGCGCTCTCTTTCTTGTATGTAATTAAAAATACTGCAGAATTGTATTTTGTGCTTGTAATTTTAATTATGCACGATGCAATTTACTGTATACACATATTACTGTGCAGTGTTGTAACTATATATTTTGTACTGGGAGGGATTTTCCAGGGTAATTTTGACTGTAAATTTTGCCTTACACGCCGACTTTAGACTGTAATCCCTGTGTAAAACACAACCCTCTGTATAAGATATTTTAAAATCCTTACTTGTCCCAAAATAAAGGAGTGGGTATAACTGGGATTCATTCATCCATCACCCCCAAACCCATAGCAGGCACAGGGCTGGTACTGGGCTTTGTGAGTAGAAAAAGATGAGGCAGACAGAACTTGTGAGATTCAAATAGAAAAGGGAGAGGGGCACAGAAATCTGAGGCAGGAGATGGTGGGTCAGGGATTCCAGGTTAGGCCGGGAAGGGGGCTGAGATAGTTCCTGGATGAGCCTGTTTCCTCTGGGCACACTGGCCAAGGAGACTAACCCCCTGCTAGATGGATACTGCTCCTTTCCCAAAAATCCCTTCACTTTGCAACAATGCTACTTGTGCCTTGTGCCACGTGCGGGACACTGTGTGTTTGTGATGTTGTATACAGAGTAGGAGGAAAAAGCAGCAGTGCAGGAGAGAAGAGATAGGGAGGCCTGAGGATTTAGAGTCCAAGGTTTTAGGAGCAAGCTCTGCCTTTATTGTTCTGTGGCTGGGGCGGTGTTAGAAGGGGGACCTGAGATACTGGGGGCGGAGTGGGTGAGCAGAAGGTCAAACCTGTGTGAACCTTGCAGCGGGTATCCCAAGCTGCCCTGCAGTACCACTCCCTACCCCCCACCCCACCCCCACCCCCAAGGCAGAGTCTGTTGAATCAGATGCAGAAAGCGTTGAGACTGGTAGGGAAGAAAGATAAACAACCTATTCCAATACACCATTTAAACTTCTGACTAAGTGCAGTTGGAATATATATATTCATGACCCTCCACTGTGGGATTTTCACCTGCCCTTCACCCAGATGCTTTAGGAGGCTGATAGAGCTCTGAGTTGTGTCTGCCTGGGTTGGAATCCATCCCCCCTGGACTCTTAGCTAGCCATTAGTTTTTGAGCAACCCTCTGAGACTGTTTCCTCACCTGCATGGAGGAGAGGGCACTCACCTGGCTGGTGCCTTGTGAGAGTGAAGGTAGCAAGGCACCTGCAGGCACTTTACCGAAACTTTCACAGGCTGCCTGTAAAACCAACGGCCCCAGCCAGAGAGCTTGAACTCAAACAGTTCTCACGCATCATCATTTCAGGCAAGACTCTTTCTTGCAAGTAAGAAAAACCCAAATCTAACTAGCTCGCACAGAAAGCAGAATGTCTTGTTTACCAGGGAAGATCTAGGAGTAAAAGGGGGCCAAGGATGCAGATAGCCACATACGTGGAATGAGCTCACAGGGCAGACAGCCCAGTGATGTTAACGGCATCTTTTCAACCAAAATTTAAGTCAGGTTTCTGAACTTCAGTATTATTTTATAATAAATTCATTATGAATACTTAACTCTAACTTTACATTTTAGGTTTATTTAATATTGTTACATATACTGTAAAGATGAGCACATTTCACAATGCTTTTTTTTTCTTTTCTGACACTAGTTCTCGTTTGAACACCTAAAACTACATTTTACTTTAAGCAAAAAAGAATATGTTGGGCTTTCAATTCGGAAACCTGAGTCAAATCTGCAAAGTCTCCTGGTGGAGGAAAGCTGTAAGACCTATGTTCTTGCATAATGGGCCTAGCCCTTCCCCCTCATCTGACATTTTCTTGTGGAAAACATCTGGTTTAAATGAGTACTAATGGCAGCCTTGATCATCAGGAACCAGAATGCAAAAATCATAAACAATGTATAGTAGGTAAAAGGGATGCCAGAAAAGCAGTGTACCAAGAAAAGTCAGCAGCAAAGTTATTTAATATGTAAATTTCACCTTTTGGGTGCTTGTCTTCTAACTGCTTTATACTTCTCTTCTGGGAAAGCCCAGACTTTCACCTTTTGGGTGCTTGTTCCACTCTGCCAAACCCTTGAGATGGCCACTCCAACGTCCCCTCTGACCCATGCTCTTCCTTTCCATTTCATCTGAATTCACTGAAAACAATGGGTAGAGCTCTAGGGACCAGGGCACGTTGCTAGAATAGAAGTAAGGATTGTATTTATGTGGAACTATGGCTCCTAAATTAGTAGGACTATTTTGACTAGCTCTCTTCTCTTGGTCATCAGGGTTAGGGATGTCATACTGGTTTATTAACATGCCTAGCCCACTGGAACCACCCTAATGGAAATCTGAATGCCTAAAAAGTTCCTAGTTTTCTAGGAATTCTGGGACTGGGGATGACTTACAGGCAGAATGGAACCAGACTCTGGACATATTATTGGACACTTGTAAGCTAAGTGACAGAACTTACTAGGGTGGAAAAGAAGAGAATGTTTTCTGAGTAGGTAGAGCTTTGGATGGCCAGGGGTTTGTGAGAAGGTTTTGGATGAGCCAGTGAGAGATACTATGGAATATCCCTACCAATTTGCAGGGAATGTCAGAGGTTTGGGAGGTATCTCATAGGGTACTTACTTTCTTAAAGACTAAGAAAGAGAGGAAAGGGAAAGTAGATGCAAATTGGTTAGTGGACCTTTTGTGGAGCCTTGAGACAGTTATCAGGGGCGGATGATTGAGCAGGGATGAGTTCAGTTAGAGAAGAGGGTTGTTGGGGGGGGGGGTGCAGAATGCTGACTAAGGCATCAGAAGATTTCAGGATCCAAGGAAAGTAGATGGCATGAAGTGAGAGAGGGAGGTTAGCATTGTGTTTTAACCGCCTTTACAACTTGTCATCTGCTTTGTCTCAAACTGAAGGTCTGTGTGTGGAGGCCGCATAGTATAGTGGGGAAAGACAGGGACTCTGGTGTCTGAAGGCCTTTATCTCTTGGAACCATACCTTTCCAGTAGCATATAATACTCACCGCAGGGTTTGGTGTGAAACAAATGGGATGATCATCTAGGTGAAGTGGATTAGCTGGAACACTGGCCAAGTGGCCAGATGTCTTAGGCTGAGTGGGACAGTCTTGGATTTCAGCTGCCTATCCTGCTTCCAGTTCGCTTCGCTGATAGGGCTGCCCATGACCCCATGTCTGTAGCGAGTGGGCCCTTATGAACTAGGGACCTGTGATAACTTTCACCAGTGGCAAAAATAGAATTCTTAACCTGGATTTGGAGGTAGGGTTATAATGGCAGGGTTACTGTGTCTTTGGGACAGGGACTTAGTCAAGTTTGATCTCTTAAACTTTACCACTCATTTGTGGCTAAGAATATCACAGATAACTGTTAGGCCCCATAGTTTTCAGCCATCATTTCCTTTGGATCTGCTGTGTATCAAGCGCTGTGCCCTGGTACAGAGGTGACTGAGACATGGTCCTTGCTTTAAGGGCTCCCAGAACAATGGGACAGACTGGTATGGAAATAACTATACGGTGTAAGATAGTAAATGCTAGTCTATTGGTATGAATCAAGCAGCAGAGGAAGAGAACAACTCACTCTAAAAGATCAGTGACGAACCCATGGAGAAGGGGGTGGGGTGGCTGGTGTTTGCGGGATGAATATTATTATACCTAGCAAAATAGGAATTATAAATATAGCGATGTTGGAAATGCACAGTTAATGAGATGTTGTGCTTCCAGATTGGAGAAAGTGTACATACTGGATTTATATATGGTAGATGGGTGATGCCATCATGTTTGTTCTTCATTTCTCTTCCTATGCATGAGGAAGCCCTTGTCTAGCAAAATGATCCATGTTACACTATTGAAAATAGATTTAGATACTTCCTTCTCTGGAAGAGGTTGGCTTTTTTATCTAAGTGCAATTATCAGAGGCAATGTATTAGTGAGTAGAGGACAGGCTCTGGGACCAAACTATGACTCCGCCACTTAAGAACTGAGTGTCTTTGACTAATTACGTAGATTCCTTGTGACTTTGATATATCTGTGAAACAGGATCAATAATGGTACCAGCCTCACAAAGATGTTGCCTCAAGTACACTAATAAATGTGAGAGTGCTGTGAAAATACATAAATGCTATTATTTCATCAAAAACATCAACAAACTGTTGATTTATTTAGTTCCATGTATTATGCGGAGCTACAGAGATATGGGACCCATCTTCCAGGAAAACAATCAGAATTCTGAGTCAGCTTCAGAGTAGGAAACCAAAGCCTCGTATTCTCAGTGCTCTTCTTACCCTGAAGAGCAGACAGACGTGCGAGTGAGTGCACCTCGGAACATTGCCCAGTGACCTGGCCTGCTCTTTGCTGAGTGAAAGGTGGCTTGAAAAGGGGAAGAGCATGTGCTCTTGGGGTTTGCCCTTTAGAAATTTTTGCTCTTTTGGTTTTGAGCTTTGAATGTGAGCGAGCCAGTTAATTCAGAGCCCCAGAGTAGCCCTAATAATAGGAAAACTGAGAACCACAGATATTAAAAACATACCTCAGTTTAGGAAACCAAGGTAAGGCAAATACATATGGCATTATATGAAAATAAAATTCTCCTATGCAAACCTGGAAACATAATTTAATGTCATAGCATTTAACATCAAAGGAGTGGCGACAGAGAGAACGTGTTTGCCACTAGAAGATTCGAATAAAATAATTAGTCTTCTGGACAAAGGCAGTAGAAAGAGAATATGGAAGATCAATACTTTGTTTATGGAAGGCAAAATTGGGGGAGTACATTAACATCAATTTTTTAAAAATTTAATTTACATACAGTAAAGTGTATAGCTTGATGAGTTTTGGCAAATTTTTCCACTTACTAAGCACATTTCCATCACCCCCAAAGGTTCCCTCATGTTCCCTGGCAATCAGTCCCCCTCCCCAGCCTCAGGCAAACACTGATTTGCTTTCTGATGCTATAGTTTTGCTAAAGTGTAATTTTAATTTATATTTTGCTGGTTAACAGAAATGATGAGAGTTGGACATCATCAAAATTGAGGATTAGAATCTTACCTCCTTTAGAAAGTACAATTCAGGTAACTTCTCTGACCCTGGTTTTATCATATTAAATGAGGATAATAATTTTTCTATTCACCTAAGAAGGTTGCTATAAAAATATTCAAGAAGATAATAATAGATAAGAATTAGAGGTTTACGATTTGATGGGTTATTTAGCAAATATTAATAAAAAGTATGGCACTCCTAGATATGAGCCGTTTTATAGAGGAGTTTCCATGCCAGAGCCCCTGTGGTGCCTACGCAGACCCCGAGGGGGAGTTCTCCCCATGGCTGCCAGGAAGGTCTTTTTGAAGCAGTGGCTCACATCTCTCTAGCTGCCCACAGAGGAGTACAATCTATTCAGCCGAAATGTCTGCATGAACATCAGACTCATCCTCTCTGTCACTTTAGGTGTTACTAGAACATGAAAATGCTCACAGTGGCTACTGTTTTTCTAATGCTTTCTCATAATAAATTGAATAATTTATTTCATGCTCAAGCTCCCACTGCCCTGATTCTGAGGCATGTCAGTTTTAAAGTTCCCACTTATTCTTTAAGTGTCAGCTGATTTATTTATTTACCCCTTTTGTTATTGAAGTGGAAGTCACATCATCTAAAACGAACCATTTTGAAGTGTATCATTCAGTGCCTCTTAGTATATTCACACTGTTAAAGCTCCTATTTTACACAGATGAAACTGAACTTTTCAGACGTCAAGTAACGTGGCAGAGTCTTGCCTGTTACATGTATCAGCCGCTATTATAACAAGCGACCTAAATGCCCTTTTATTGAAAATTGTCGAGTGGGGAGTAGAGCCTAACATGTGGGATAAATCCTCTGATTGAGGCCTAGGATTCCTTGGGCAGCAGGACAAGAATTGAGATTCCTGCTGCCCAGAGAAAGCAGGCAAGGTTTGTGCCCTCCCGCTGCAGGCCCCGCGCGGGCACACCCGGCAGGTTCAGGCCGAGCTGCTTTTCCTGGATGAGCTGCTGGAATGCACGTGTGCGCCGCGCATCACGCTGCCGTTCGTCTCTGCGCACATGTACCATGTGCAGGCCATGCCTTTCAAAAAAGACAAATGATGACCAGCTGGTCGCTCTCACTTCCTCCTGTGTACATTTTGTAGCTTCCCTGTTGGGAAGTGAAACTGGTGGTGGGTTGGAAGAGACTGAAATTTGCTGAAGTGGATTCAGCCAAGTGGCTGTTTGTGGATGACCTTTGCGTTGCTGGGCCAGCAGCAGGAGGAGCTACGAATCCTGGCAGAGTGGTCACATCTCATTACAGTCAGCGTCGTACGCCGTGGGTTCTGTGGGTTCTCTGACCCGAGACCGTGATGAACAAAGACTCCGAAGACCTGGGTTGGAGCTCTACCTCTAACATCTGTATATATGTGAAGATGGTTTCGTGTACCACTGTGGACTGTTCCCCTCTGCTCTCCTATCTTCCCTATGAGACTTTCAAATCCTCAAAGGCACCCTGCATCTGTAACTTACATAGTATTACTTTTTCGTCTTTCTCTGTTTCTGCACTGCATTTGGTAGAGATATAATAAGCACTCGTGGACCGACAGTGGAGCCACATCCCACCTGGGATGACCCGGATGGAATTCTGTTTGAAGGTGTTTTCAGCTATAAACCCTCTGTTTCAGTGCTATGGCTGCTGTTAAGATTTGGCTGGAGCAGTGTGATCAGGCATCTTCTCCTCCCCGCCCCCCCAGGGATCACCCTCTGGCCACCCTGAAAGGATGGGGCTGTGAGAACACTCTCCTCTCCTAGCTCCTGTCTAGACCCCTAATGCATCTTCTTCTGGGCTGTGTTTTTGAGACCCTATGTTTTGGTTTCTCTACCTCTCCCAGCTCTTAGCAACCCGAAGAACAACTTTAGTGGATATATTCCGCCCCCCCTCCTTCTTCCCCCCCTCCCCTCCCCCTTTCTTTCTTTCTTTCACCAAGAGGGACTAAACTCTCATGAATATTTTAAGTGGGTTTCACAGAACACAAAATCTGTATAGTCACAAAGGGGATTAGAATGTTGGAGTTTTAATTCCTCAGAATCAGCACTTTAAAATGTAAACCAGATCATGTCAGTCTCCTACTTTAAACCTGCCAGCGGCCTCCCGCCACCCTTAAAACCAAACCCAGAGCCTTTGTGCTGGCCTCTGGGGTGCTGCCCACTCAACTTGCCCATCTCCCTGACCCTCTTCTCACTCACTAGTCTCCAGCCTCTCTCTGGTTGTGGTTTCCTGGAGCACCCCTAGGTTGTTCCTGCCTCAGGACCTTGCTACTTGTCTCTTCCGCCTGAGACTCTGCCCTGAACTCTGTGCCACCCCAGAGCTGTCCTCAGATCTCAGCCCAAATGTCCTCTCTCAAGCCTTCCCTGACCTTTATATCAGGAGCCTGCACCCAGTGTTTTATTTCCTCATGTCACTCATCATATCTGAAATTGTCTGGCTCATCTCCTGGTTTCCTGGTATGCTGTTGGACCCTGATAATTGTGTGCACTGATGCCCCAGGGCAGACAGAGGCATCATTAGTCGTGTCTCGATTGTCACCCTAGAACTTAGAACAATGCCTGTCACCCAGTGGGTGCTCAGTAAACATGTAACATGTGAATTCAGAGGGCTGGAACCTGAAGTTATTTACCCCTCTCTCGGCTTTTCTCTCCCTCCCTCTCTCTCTCTCTCCCCCTCCCTCTCTCTCTCTCCCTCTCTCTCTCTTTCTCTCTCTCTCTCTCTTTCTCATGTATTCTGCAGGAACTGCATCATTAAAAGCAGTGTGATGTAATGTTGGAGCATCAGCCTTGGATCAGGGCTCTGGGTTTACCTGTCACTTGATCTGAAGCTTCTGGTCACGCACAGCTGCCAGCTGGAAACAGCTGTTGCAGAACCACTCTTTTCCACTGGCCAACAAGTAAATCAAAACTAGAATTCCAAGTCATCTGCGATACTTAACTAACATTAACTCTGGTAATAACTTTTCAACCTTAACTTCCATTACCAAACTGCTGCCTCAGTTCCCTTACTTAGTGAGGTGCCCTGCGATCTAGCCCAATACAGGCGAGGCCCTATAGGATACATATTGATCTGTCCTCAGATATGGCCAAAGAAATGTGCTCGTGGACTGGAAGGGGACAGTGGTCACCAGGGACCATTCACAGAGGAGGCCAAGTACCAAAATTCAGAGCTTAGCTTTAACTCGTCCTTATTAGAAAGTTTGGACTAGAAGAATGCGTTCTCAGGATCAAGAAATTATGTCTGTAACTTCCCACAGTCATAGGCTGACCCCGCAGATGACCTTGCAGTGTAATGAGCTCTTATAGCAGGATGGCCCCGGCTTTGTGCACTCATGGAAGGTGTCATGCAGCTTGCCTTGTTGGTTTTTCTGGAGATGTCACGTTTGGGTCACGGGGGTTCAGCCAGCCTTTGACTGTTATACAGAGCAGTTTTATGGGAATAGTTCTATAATGCTAACATCTGTAGGCAGAGCCTCACGAAGACATCTCCCAGATGGCCTGGGGAAGGCCACTTACTTTGGGAGCTAATTCTTGATAGGTAAAATATTTAGCTTTTTTTTCCTCCCCTGCCTGGGCACAGCCACCCATTTGTACCATTTCCTTGTGTAATGGGGGATAGGCTGTATGTATATATTTCTTGTCACCTTGCAGTATACACTTTTGGCATATAGGTGACAACAACTGCTTCTTCACTATTTCTACAAGAGATAAGATATTAAAGAATTAGAAGATTTCTGGTGAGGAGATATGGAACTTACTGATAACCCCATGCCTGCTGCCCTCGGCTCCTTAAGTGTATTTTCTCCCATATTTCCCCTTTTCTATGAGGTCTCTCTTCCTACTCTGATTAAAATTGCAACCTGTTCTCATAAGTTATAGCAGCCATTTTCTACCACTGTGCCCAAGAATTTTCTGACTTTTTCCTTAGATTGTCAAATTTAAAAATGACAACAACTAACACAGCAATAGCCACCTGGTGTGAATGAATAAAATTTATACTTTTTTTTTTGGTCAAATAAGCAAAAAATATATTTTTTGGTGTGCTGTAGAATTTTAATAATTAGTCTATGTGTGCCATGAGATGAAAAAGATTGAAAGTTGCTGCCTTAGACTAAATCCCCTTACTCTAGTTTCTATAGAAATTATCACTTTGTGACATACTGTATCATTTACCATTTATTTTGTTCACTTATGCCTTCCACTGCTGAAATACAGACTCCACAAGGGCCAGAATTTCTAGTTGTTTTATTTACTTTATATCCTATATGCCTAGAATAGTGCCTGGCGCATAGTAAGCCCTGGATAAATATTCCTGGAATGAATGAGCTGCCATCCCAGCGAGAGCAGAGAGAATGCAGTATAGTAATGAAAGGCTTGGGCTTTGGAGTCAAATGATCCTGGATTTGAATTCTACTTTGCCACTTGTCAGCTGTGTCGTCAGAAAGTGATCTAACCTCTCTGAGCCTTAGTGTTCTCATCTGCAAAGTAAGGATGATAATCATGCACTAACCCTGAAAGTATGTTGTAAAGATCAAAAGAGATAAAGAGGCAATAGAGCATGGCGGTTAAAGCAAGGCTTTGAATCCCACTGGATCTGGGGTCTGGGCTTCGGCTTCCAGGTCTGGCTCTCCCATCACCTTGTGCAGTTTTTATGAACTGTCTAAGTTCGTTTTCTTCACCTATCAAAGAGATCTACTATGATGGCCTGCCGCCTCGGACGGTGGTCAGAATTACAGATCATCTCTGCGAAGCGCTGAGCAGGCTGACCGGCTCATAATAAGGGACCCATTAGCCTGAGCTATTCTGAGGAGATGATGATAATGCTTGTAAAGTTAGCCTCATTGCTCGCACATAGTAATTGCTCAATAAATGGTAGGTTTGAGATAAGGACGATATTGTTAGGACTCTGGGAACTTTTAAATTGACGTTGCCATTTTTTCTTTGCATCTTTCCTTCTCCGAAGGGAATAAAACAAATGCCTGTTACTTTTATGAGATACTTGTTTCAACTTGAAAACAGAACGGTGAACAATTATGTGCCATAAAATTCTGTGACCTGTAACCAGCTGGTTCTGTTATGATTTCAGGGTTATGTTGAAGTTTTTGGATGCAGTTGCCACAGGCTCTGTTCTACCAGGTGATCACTGGGGGGACTTTATATATCTTGGGTGTTTAGTCAGCTCTTTCAGAGCTAATGGAATTGGTTCCAGTGGCTATGGTTTGGGGATATTGTGATGCCTCAGTAGGTCAGTTAGCTTCCACTTTTTTCCATGCGTGATGCCTCTTCCCAGCTCTGCTCCTCATTTTCTGTGAGTCTCAGGCACACACTTCCCTTGCACCAGCTCTCCAGCTGTGTGGCCCAGGTGTGACTCTGTGCTCCTCCATCTTGCTGTGGGACCCTGGCCAAATTATTTAACCTCACTGCTCCTGATTCTTCACCTTTGTAAATAAACAGGGAAAAATAGTGGTCCTCCATCACAGGGTTTTGTAGTTTAAAAGTACTCAGTAGTGTTTATTATTATGTTTCTTTATAAAAATAATTAAGTATAGTTGAAGTTTATGAGTACTGTTCGTATTTTGAAACTTCCGGAATTTAGCTCCCTTTGGAACCTGAAGGCACCTGGTAGGGAATAACTTTGCTGAAGAGCCGCACGTGCCCAGCGTGTCTTCCTGGAAGTGGTCGAACACAGTTGCCTCTCAATCACTTAGTGTAATACTGCAGGGAATCAATAGCAACGAACCGGCTTGTTGTGAAAGTGCTCAAGGTCACCCGGGGAGGACCCTGAGGTTAGAGCAGCTCGAGGGGAGGTGGCTACTGGCCAAAGTCAGGAGTCTCACCAAGTCAGGGGGTCTCGCAAGGTGGTTTTTACCTGGTGATCTGGCCTGGGCCCAAACTCTGACCAAGAGCTTATCACACTCAGGTGAACCTAGCCCTATTCTTGGCTCCAAATCTCACAGGACAGATTGAGCTATAAAAGCAGATGCCAAATTTTTAATTTTGCAGTGAAAAGGAAAGCTGTTCCAGGCACAGGGTAGGCAGAATTGTCTAACTAGTACGTTTCCCCTTCCAGGCAAGTTAAATGAGAAATCAAATTATTGGCAGGCTACTTGGTAAGTATGGAATGGATAGCAAGGGGGTAAAGTGAGTCAGATGTTTATGGCATCAGGCCCTGTGAGCTGGCTGCACCTATCTCCACAGTCCAGACCTTCCTGTCCCGGATCCATGTGCTCTGCGAGCCACACCGCGCTCCCGGCAGCCCTAGTTGGGTTTGGAATCAGTACTGCCATCTTTTGCTCCTCTGATTATCTTTTATATTAATTTTTTTGGCTAACAAACTTCTTCCCCACGTTCTTCTGATGTATTTTTTTAATTTAAATTTTCTTTTTCATTGAAGTAAAGCATGTATATTGTTTTCAAGTCTACTGATCATGTATACTTAAACTGAAGAACAGCGTCTCCCTGGCCAGGTCTCCTTCTCACCGCTGATTCTTACTGTCTGGAAGCAGCCACTTTGAAATCCTCACGTTGCTGGCTCCGCTGGCTACCTCTGTGTTTCTGCGTGCTGTGCTGCCTTGCTGTTTCTTGTTTTTTCTACTGAAGATGACGTCTAGGGAGGGTGACCATTGCACATTTCCACCACTTTCTCTTTCATTCTCACTCGTCACCTTTTTTCCAGTATGATCGTATCTTGATATTTAGTTAAAACTATACTTAGCATTTACATTACTGTGCTAATGTAAGTATTCGTAGTGACCTACTAAATGTAGTGTGGTTCTCTTCCTCCCTCCCTTCCTTTCTTGTTTGTATTTTTAAATTTCTCTCTAAAATACATATTTCTCCACCCGCCCTCCATCTTAAATTGATAAGGGCAGCCCTAGCCAGGTGCTCAGTTGGTTGGAGCATCATCCTGTAAACCTAAAGGTTGCGGGTTCCATCCGTGGTCAGGGCACATACCTAGGTTTGGGGTTTAACCGTAGTCAGGGTGCTTACAGGAGGCAACAGATTGATGTTTCTCTCTCACATCCACCTCTCTCTCTCTCTCTCTCTCTCAAATCAATGAATGTCCTCGGGTGAGCATTAAATAAATAAATTGATAAGGGCATTTGAAATTATAACTGCCATGCCTTCACCGCGCCTAGCAGAATTAACAATTCATCAATATCCTCTCATACCCAGCCCATATTCAAATTTCCCTGTTTGGCTCAAAAATGTTCTTTTATAGTTGGTGAGGTTGAATAATGACCTAAATAAGGGAAACAAATTGCATTTGGTTATTATATTTCCTAAATTTCTTTTGTTCTGTAACAGCCTCTTCCCCCCCCCTTTATTTGTGACATTGATTTGAGAGTGGATGTAGAATACTGCACATTCTAGACTTGGCTCATAGCTTCCTCCTGGTGGTGTGTAACTTGTCTTCCTTTATCCCAGGAACTAGTGGCTAATAGATTAGGTGTATTTTTAGGCAAAAATATTCTATAGGTGACGCTGTGTACTTCCTATTTTATCAGGCAGTAATATCTGGGTAATTACCTTTAATGGTATTAATTTGATCAATGGGTTCAGAAGATGGTCATCTGATGATGATCTACTTAGAGCCATGATTTTATGGGGCACGTAACCTCTCCTTTAGTTGTGTGGTTCTGGTCTAAGGCAGTAAGTGCTGACTATCTAGTTTAACTCCAGAAGGCCATCTTATATTCCTTATTTCCAAGGCTTGGTTGGAGTCAGGGGACTTCTCTGTGACCCCCATGTACTACCAAATAACTGACTGGGATTTACATGAAAGTAACATGCTTATATGTTGTATCGATTAACGTTTCTATTTGAACATCTAGTTGAGTTTTGTGGTTGGCTTTGAGAATATAAATAGAAAAATTGAAAGCTTTCTTGTCAGTCATGATGAAAAGTAACTGGCAGGAAAAAAAAAAGGATGCTTTTAAAGTAGTGGAACAAATCAGAGGAATGCCTCAGTTTATGCCTCCGTTCTCCAGGGTGGGGAAACTCTGAAGCCCAGTGGGGTCTTCCTGCCTGTGAGGGAATTGGAGGGGAGCTACCAGAATGGACACTGATGACACAGACTTTGAGGACTTTCTGGTTGTTTTGTTTTAGTTTTTACTCCCCTAGTTTCTAAGAAGTCTTTCATAAAAATTTTTCCTAAACCATGTTGCATGTGAATCAGGGCTTTTCCTTCCCTCTGTAATGGGGCCTGGAACCCTTTGATGTGTTTTAGCAGAATTTAGCTTCTAAATACAGTTTGAATCTTAGCTCTACAGTTTGAAACACACACACACACACACACACACACACACACACACACACACACACACACACACACACACACACACACACTTTCTCAACTTATTTCTTTTTTTGCTGCAAGAACCTGCCCTGTAGGAACCAACTTCAGGGGCAGGACAGAACTGTGGCCACAACTTGCATCTCCTTCCTGAAAGGTTGGGATGTGCAGACGTGACAAGCTGCATGAAAAGGGGAATCCTCTCCAGTGTCTATCTCCATCCTTATCAAAGAGTTCCTGGTATAAGCACCTGTGTTATCTTAAAAAGATAAAAATAGGTGATCAGTGACTTCCATCCTTCTGGAGCTTCAAGTCCTCCTCTGAAGTACCCTGCAGATCCAAGTGCTTATAATATTCCAAATGACCTTCTGCCATTCAAAATGACCTTCCATGTGACTCTCAATGACCACATCATGATCAGATGACACTTTTCCTCAGTCTCCCGGTGAGATACCATTTCCTCCCATCTTCTAGATGCCCACAGCCTCTCTCTCTTTACCCTATGACAAGGATTATCTGCTCCCTTTCATTATAGGTAGTTTACATGCTCTTGTTACTTCTCCCTATTAACAGAAAAAATATCAGTCTTTGCTTTGTTTTAACCATAATTCATATTTAATAAATATTTTATCATTTTAAAAATTATATTACTTGGGCAACTTAATTTTGTCAGATATTCTGCTCCTATTTTGAATATGTTTCAGATATCTGTAAGGGAATCTGTCAGTCAGAGGGGGAGCCAGATTTTCTGTGTCAGAAGAGGGAGGAAGGAATGTGGAGAGGAATTACCATGGATTTTGGAGTCATAAGACCAGATTCGAGACTCACCCCAGCTCTTCAGAGTCACTGCCTTAGAGAAATTGGCATGTCACTAGGGGCCATTTCTGGTAACATGAAGACCTGTGCAGAAGTCACCTAAGACTTATTTAAGGTTTAGCTCATTAGAAAAAGGGAATGGGGAAAAGGCCCATATAGATGTATGAGCAGTTGTGGATGGTGCAGACATGGAGCCTTGGGCTCTCAAAGCCCTTCAGGGTGGTGCTCGCCGGGGAAAAGGGGTCTCCCAGGGGTCCCTCGCTAGCAGTGCTGGAAGGATGATGTACAGAGCCCACGGGATGCTTGGGGCAGAGAGGAGATGGTGGGGCTGGGGGAGGGAAGCCTTAAATATACACTCTACTCCTTAGCCTCCTCGCAGTCTTGTCCTGAACCTACCCAGCCCCAGCTATGGCTTCCTCTCACTTCTTGCTTCGATTGTTCTCTCTTGGGAACTCCTTGGCTAAACAATGAACGGGGCCACTTCTAATAAACCATAACCAGCACTTACAATGAACCTCACGTGAGGAACGGAGGACCACTTCAGAGAGAGCACAGAGGTTCTAGCACTATGGATAGTCACCTCTGCAGAGAAAAGAAGTGAAGCCAAGATCCCGTTGCATTGGACGGCTCCACTTCACCGCAGCTGGTCCTTGTTTCAGAAAGACGTTGAGAACCAGCTTTCTCACGGAGGTTATTCCTTTACCGTCAGTCTGCCTCTCTCTGGGAGGTACATGCCCCTTCAGGATCAGGGAGCGCAGAGAGCACAGGGTCTGGGGTCAGTAGACTTGGGCTTGGGTTTAGGCTACTCTCCTCTCTGGTGTGGAAAGAGCTGCATTATTGCTAGATGGTAAGGAGGTTTGTTCAGATGAGGTTTTTATATTCATATATATGTGTGTGTGTAAGATATATATATTCCATATATATTATATAATAGTACATTCATTATTCTAAAGCAACATAAAGAATTTTTCCCCATTACCAAGTTATTTCAAAGGCTACATCTTACCTGGGTGAGAATCAGAGCCACGTTGTAGTCTAATGGCTCTTCTGCTGACAAGTGTGAGCAGTTCCCTACACCTCTTGGCACCCTGCTTTCCTCTTCTGTGAAATGGGCAAGAATATTGTTGTCTAGAGAAGAAACTTATATAGAGTGGAAATGCGCTAAGTAGACCAAGGACTGGTGATTATGCTGTTTCCAGTACTACTGATTTAATTTTTCCAGCAGGATTTAAGTGCCACAATAGTTTTCTGGTGTCCTGCTGGAACATGGTGTATCTGGTTGAAAGAAGTGATTTTGGAGTCCCATAGATGTTGCTGCTTGATGCATGCAAGTTAGTGAACACAGGTGTCCTTAAAGGAGAAGAGTAATGCCACCTCCCTCAGAGTGATGGTCAGGGTAAAGGAGATAGTGTGAACAAGCCATCGAGCATGGTGTTTGGCATCCAGTGGGCACTCAGTAAGTGTTATTTTCTTCCTCTAGACTATATGTTGCTCTTCAATGTTACCCTCATCAAATAGCATTGACTAAAAGTTCCAAATAAGGCCTAGGGCTAGGTGCTTTGACTTTAACAGGGTGCTAAGGGAAGGTCAGGTGGAGGTAAAGGGCGGAGGGAGCCAGTTATATTTGTTTATTTTATAATAAACAATAGTGGTATCTCATCTCCTTCCCCTGGTCCTGAGCCTGCTGAGTCACTCACTGGTCCAGCCCCTTGGCCCCATGATCTCTGGCTGTGTCTATGGGATACAGGGAAACCCACAAGAAACCAGCACTAATGAACGGTAGAGCATTTTGAGGGATTTTTGTTTGCGTTCCTGTGCGTACTCTCCTGGCAAGATAGGAAACCTTTAATAAGACTTTTCCATAATGATGCCGCGTGTGCAATGTGGATTTTTTTCTCTCTGTTCTACTAACAAATGACCATTTCATGAGGTTTCTTTTCATTTTTTTCTTCTTCTTTTCTGCTTCTCAGTACATTCCACAAAGAGCTTATTCCTCTGCTGGTTGCTGATTGATGGTTCTACTCTGTGTGCCCTTTAATTTTGCAATAAACCAACAAGGAGTTGAGACCACAAACTTAAAGAGAATTGACTTATTTATTTGACTGGATTCACTGGAGCGACAGGCAGATTTAGTCATTTCGGTGTGGTCCTGGGGAGGGCAGGGCGAGCCCATGAGAAGGAGCACCGTGTTGTAAATAAGCAGACAGAAGAGAGCTTGCGTTTCTTCCCATTCCAAAAATGCTGGGCCTCCATTCTCGGCGGGTGGGCCCCTTCCCAATGGAAGCAGGACGTCTTCCGTAGGACTTGCCCACAGCTCCAGGATTCTGAATTCAGTGGGGCTTTAGATGTGTGGAAATGGATAGCCACCACCCAAAGGCCCTGTGTTCCTTTTTTCAAAGGGATCATGATGTACCTTAAAGGACTGCAGGAACCTGCCTACGTCCTTTCAGGCCTAGCCTCTTGGCTGGATGACTCCAAAGACCCAGAACAAACATCTGCCCTTACCACCTCCATTCCAGCTGTGTTTTCACTGTAAGGCCAGGGGCTCTATCAGGATGTAAGAGGCACTAATACACTTCTTGAAATGGCTATCAAATACACTAAGAATCAGTGAACTTTTTCTTATTTAGCGCCACCACTGTACGAAGTGACCCGTCTGAAAATAACACAAACATCATTATAAGTAGGAAGACAAGAACAGACTTCTTGACTGGGTCAGGTGGATACTAAGTGAACTAAAGATAGCCCTTGTTTGAAAACATAAATGCTATTATCATTTATATTTCAGTATAGCTCCATACCCAAGGCTGCTCTCTGCGAGCTGAAGTAAAGGTGGGAAGACAGATGCCCACATGGAATTTGTCCCAGCTACGAACTCCTAGTCCAGATCCTGATGTTGGCTGTGGCTCTACCACATTTAACCAGCTCACGGCCTGCTCTTACTCTGCTCTTACTCTGCTCTTATGTGGCCCTTTCTCTTCTGAAACTCTTGCCATCCCATTTTAGCAGAAGTGAAAATATTAGCAGAGTGGTTAGTGGCGAAGACAGAAATAGAATCCGGGAGTTTGTGCCCTTTCTCTTGCCATACCTGCTGGAGCGTGCTTCCTCCCCAGCCTGCACGCACTGTTCCCACCTCTACCAAACAGCATCTGCGAGGCAACCGGTTTCTCCTTGCAGCTGAAAATCTGTCTTGTTCTTAAACATTTTGTTCAGTTTTCCTTTACATGAGACTTTGCATTAAACAGTGTGAGACTTGGTCAGTCTGATACCAGCAAATCTCTGCTCGGAAGAAATTAGTCAACAGACGTCCACGAGGCGATGAGTGTTCATGTTGAGACTCTTTTACGTGGTAGAACCAGCAAAAGCCAAAGAGCCAGACAGGCCTGGTTTGAATCTGGCCCTCCCACATGCTAGCTTTTGGTCTCAAAAAATTGCTCAACTTCTCTGGACTTTAGTTTCCTCATTGTCAAAACTAGGATAATAATGTTTTTATCACTGAGGTGTGAGGGTGAAATGAGCTAATGTATGTTAATCGTGGGACAGGGGTCTGGAAGGACATAGAATCTCATAGCATTTGTACTAGGGGCAGAGAGATAAGAATAACATACATGATATAATAGAAAAACCTCTTGTACTACATTACTCTGTACTGATTCTATAGTTGGGAGTATTAAGAACTGAGAGGCCATTGGGCCCAGTGTAGTTAGGAAAGATTTCATGGAAGACTCAGTATTTGAAATGGCCCCAGAAAGGTGGAAATTTAAAGAAGAATAAAGCAGGGCATTTCGGACTGCGGCACTTGGGCTGGGGATTGGAGCCGGAGTGAACCATGAGAAATACAGAGATAGAATGAAAATGTCACAGCCTCAATTTTCCCACTGGAAAAACTGAAGTGAAGACAATAATAGGTAAAAAGCTCATATTTGATAGATACCTGCTTGTATTGGGCACTGTCTTAAGTGCTTTATATGCCAAGTCATTAATCCTCATGTTATCTTAATTATGTAGCTGAAGAATGTGAGGCACAGAGAGATTAAGTAATCTACCTGAAATTCTACAGCTAGTAGGTGGTGGCACTGAGATGGAAATCCAGGAGGCATGACTCCAGGGCCCACCCTCCTAACACACGACAGCTGCCTCAGTTACTTCCCAGCTTCCCTCATGAGGTAGTGAGGGTCAGCTAAGACCACTCTGTGAACATACTCTGAAAAACAGAAAGCCCTGTAGCACTCACCTGCACTTACAAGGGGCAGGTCTAGTAGCACATGTGCCTTACCATTCCCTCTAGCAACTCAGAGGCCTGACACGTCCTCATATTTCCTCTTGGGACCGTGCTCCAGGTGATTATTCCCAAGCCACCGGAGTGGGCGGGCATTTGTCATGCGGCATTAGGGCTTGTGCCCTGTGTGTAACCTGTCCTTGGCTAGGACATCTGTTTTATGGGCCTGTAGCACGTGATTGGGAGTTGGCTTGTTGGGGACCATGATGGAGCATCTCCACTCCAGGGGCACTGCTGTGGGAGGAAGCCTACCCCTACTCACCATGTAAATATTTACTCATTTTAATGTATATGTTCTGGACCTATTCTTGTGTCTCTCCTATGTTGACTCTGTTTAATTGTAGGTTATTATTGTTTGTTTATTATTGTTTATTTGTCATTTATTTAAGTATGGACACAGCATGGATTCCACTCCCACCCCCTACCCCCTTTTAAAAAAATAACACCGTACACAATATCCCTTCCCTGAGGATATCAAATAAATAGTTTTTGTTCAAAAGCACTTCTGATGAGGCTGCTGCCTTGGAAATTTGTTCCTAGGCTGACCTTTGACCTCCTTTTGAACAGATAGCCAGTGACCTTTGCTCCTATTTGATGCTACAGATTGACTCTGGAGATGGAACTGGACGCACACATCCAGGTTCAGAGTCCGGACAGCCTCGGTGGCATAGAGATATGAGGACACAGACCAGTGTTGGCTCATCCTCATTGGGAGATTTCTCGGTGAGGCGAGACCAGAGGCCCCTACTGGAAGCCACTGTATGTGTGGCTGGGGCTGGAGAAGAGCAAAGTCCGTGTTTTATCAGGCCGGACTCCCCCAAGGGCAGTATTTTCAGACACACACACACTCCCGCCCCCCAGGGAGCAAGTGACTCAACAGAACTGTTTTCTTGGTTTCAAATGAGTCTGAGGAGGGGAAATCAGTTAATAGCAGCCGTCTGGATGGACTGATCACAAAGCTGTGTCTTTCTAATCCTTCTTACAAATCAAAGGGAGGGGAATCCCCAGGCCCAGGAGTGCACATGAATAGAAAGCACCGTCAAGTAACAAAAACACCTAAAAAGGTCAGCAGAAACTCAGGGGGCTGTTGGAAATTCACCTCGCCTGCCTGCCTGTGGGGCTCAGTGGGCAGCTGGGAGTGGGCGGAGACAACCAAACAAACTTCACCCAAGAGCGGACCGGGCCACCGGAAACGTGCAGGACAGCGAAGGCTGGTAGGACGGCGTCCTCCACATCCATGAACCTCAGTCATCCAACAACTGGCCTAGTTATTTTCCAAGTCCCGGCTGCCCAGTGACCTTTTTGGTCCCCTGCTAACTGAAAAATTGCACGCAGTTGCTGAATGAACCATCTGAAGCTACTGTGAACACACCGTCGCAGCTCACCAGTGGTGCATGCCATTTCCTGCAGTGGCCCAAGATTACTGACAGGATGCCACCGAGGCTGGGCTGCAGGTGGAAACAGCACACCAGCCTGCTGTTTGTGGCCTCGTTACCACTGTTGCTCCATGTGAGACCCGGAACCAACACGTGTTAACCTCAGCCCCGCCGGCCCGGTGGAACAGCATGCCGGCAGTGGAACCGGAGCTCTTCACGCCTACGTCTCCTGCTCAATAGTTGCTGGCCCAGGGTTTCCACTGCATCCCCTTGCATGCACACCCAGAAGTAGGCCACAGAGAAAGCTGCCCTCCCATGCCTCACAGCTTTTTCTTATGTTTATTCTGGCCAAATGGCAGGCACAGTTCTACCCCAGTGCATTTCCTCTGAACTCAGTGGTCTGGGCAATGGCTAAAATGAGATGGAGGAGGTATTATTATCAATCCCTTTGTGATTGAGTGTGTTTGTGTTTGTGCAGAGCTGTGGAGATTCTTTTCCTCTATCTCTGCTGCCTTGTGCTGGGTCAGTGTCGTCTTTAGGGCCTTGTACTGGGCAGAGTGTTTCCCTAGCTGTGCCTGTGAATTTCACAGTGAAATCTACAGAAGAGATTTTCCCCCCTCCAGCTCCATAATAAGAGGTGTGAATTTTATGAAGATTTCTCCCTCATTCCCCCCCCCCCCTTCTCTGCCACTGCCAGTTAGTTCCATGTCAGATGGATTTCTTAAGGTTGGAGATGATGAGAATCAGTGAGAATGGAAGCATTTTAAGTCCAACCCCAACACTAAAGCGAATTGAAATGTGTAACATTTTTCATAGCAGCCTGCTACTTTTCTAGTCATAACACATTCTCTTTCCTCACATTTTTTGTGGACCTAACACTTTTGGTACAGAGAGGTTAGGAGCATTTCCCAGAATTGCACAGCAGGTGAGACAGAGCCAGAATTAAAAGGCAGCCGCCCCACTCCCACAGCAGTGTCTTCTTCAAGCCAAATTGAAGTTTGATCCTTTTACCACAAATATTTCAAAAGGAAAATCCCCCACAGCCTTTCAGATTTTCCCAGAAAACAGTTGTCATGCAGACCTTCGAGATGGAAATAGCAGGCTGCATTACTAAAACCTTATCAGGTCTTTATTCTCGAGCTGACAGTTGATATTCTCTGGGCTGAAGCTAACGAAGAATTATTTTTTTCCATAATGGAATGATTTATAATTTTCCAGAGCTTGGCAAAACTAAGCCAGTGAATAGTAAAACCAGATTTCAGATGCTCAGACTCCAAAATATTTGGTCTGACTTCTCACAACAAATATTGGATATCACTTTTCAAAGCTGGAAGTTATGGGGAGGGAGTGGGACAGGGTGTTGTCAGGGGAGTTGCAAGGGTGACTCTTAGACCAGCTTTTGGGGGGACATACCCTTGTTCCTGCACTATGCCCAGTGCCCCCCCATTCTTCTTGCGCTGTCCCCTCTGGCTCTCACCCTTCCCTAGTCTCCCCGCACCCCCTTTCCTTTCTCTCCCAGCTCCTATCACAGCAGATGGGTTGGGGCAGACACCGTCATGGTTGGAAAGCAGGAGGAGAACATGGTGAAAACCACTCCAGGGCCTTTCCCTCAAGCCTTGGTGATGAAAGGACTCAATGAACCTTAGCAGTTTCTCACAGGAAAATTCCGGCCTCTGTCTCCTTAAAAGCAAGGCATTCAGCAACCCTTAACAGGCAGGGCAGGACTAAAATTCAGAATTTCTGACTTATCTGGGGCCTCCGCTTGGATAGAAAGACTAGGTCACTGTCATATCTGTCAACCAGGATCATTTTAGATACCCTAAGTTGCATTGTTAAAAAGTGTACTTTAAGCTGATAGACCATTTTTAATGCAAAAAGAGAAAAAATGAGCGATGCCTTCAGCGCCCATGAAGAGCAGAACCCAGTCCCTTGGAGAGGGCCAGGTTAGCGGCTGGCGGCAGTTGGTGAGCAGTCAGCCCCCGCAGTCCCTGTCTGTCGCTGAGATGGTGCCTTCCTCTGGGTGGCCAGGTTATGCAGCAGGCGGCCTGTTTACTTGGGAGCTGTAAGTATCAGGACAATCACTGCATCTAGCCCTCTGTGCCCGGTTAGTGATTTTGAAACTTCTCTGATTCTCTGTGTTAGATTGTGGCAGATTTCTGGCAGGGAGTGGGTGGGAGGAGGAAGCAAGTGTTTTTATGGGCAGAGAAATGTTCCTGAGATTCCTCCTGCCTGGCCTGCCCCTTAAACTTGGTTGCACAGAGACAGGAGTTCTACAGAGAGTTTGCTTCCAGGCCTCCTGTGAGCCTGGAAAGTGATAAGCCACATGCATCTGAGGGGGATGAAAACCACCAGAAAGATGGGCAGAATTCGACTAGGATTGCCTCAAGTGCTTAACACTTTTCTAGAAGCTGAACCTACTTCCCAGTTTAACTTGGTTATTTATAAGTGTCAGAGTCCAGAGGGACTCTTGTCCCAAGATTGGGCTTGCCGCAGTGCAGCATTTTGATGATCTTAGTGTATTCCTGGGCCTTAGATCCCTTTGTTTATTCCTTTTATAGATCAGTTTCTGTAGATCTGGACATCAAGGCCTGGAGAGCTCACCTGCCCATGGGTCCGGGCTAAGAGTTGTTCTCTCTCCTCTGCCCACTGCTGCCTCAGGAGGGAGAGGGGGCATGGAGGCCTGCACATCCTTCTTACCTATTATTAACATTGATCTCAGGCGATTCTAGTTCGATGCATGAAAGGTGCACATTACAAAACTTACTTCTCACCTGTCCCCACAGAAAGCTGAAGGAGGACATGTTCTTAGGTCCTTAAAAAAAAATCTTCCTTGTAAATATTGAGTTGTTTTGCTGACCATAAATATCTCTCCTGCTGAGCAAACAGGACCAGCCAGGTAGCACATTCGAACCTATTCTGTCCCTGGCTGGCCACAGACTCCCTCTTCTCTGTCACCTTCCAAAAGTCAAATGAAAGGAACTGCTTCTATTAGAGGCTCTGCCTTTAGGCCTGGCAGTTCCCCACTCTGACTCCCTCCAGGGCTGTCCCATTTTCTCGTCTGTCCACTGTTTTCCAGTACTCACAGTGGATTTAATATACTAAGTAGCTATTCATAGAGGCCCCAGCAAAGATACTCCCAAATACTTCAGTGGAGGGTGGGTCAGACTAGACACATACGTGGCCCCATAAGGCAGAATGTATTCTGGACCAGGAGTAGGAGGTATGAATAGGTTGTGGATATATTCTAGGTGTGTTCTGGTCATAGCATCGCTGAAGAAAGATGGGTCCTCTGAAGGTAGATGGTCCGCTTTAGGCACGGAGACTAGCGGAGAGTCAGGCTCAATCGGTCAGTGGACTCCTGCTCACAGTTCTGCTGACCAGCTTACTCTACTCCTACCCTCTTCTCTCTAGGTATTTGCTCTTTTAAGCTATCTTTTTGATACTTAGCAGAAATTAGTCACAGATTTTTTTGTCTGTTTGTGTGTTGGTTGGTTTTTTATCCCTAGGGCCCTCTGCCTCTTGACCAAAATGGCTTTCATTCCCACCCATCTGCCTTACTAGGTCACTTGATCTTTAACTGGCTCCTGTCTCTTCATCTCTTTTCTCTAGCTTATAATACACATATTGGTTACTTATGAATTTGTACTCTGAAATTTCTTCTTCTTTAGAGAGCGTCATTGTTCTAAAATTGAATATAGATGTTAAACTACTATATACAGAAGTGTTGAGTAGGATGCATGTAGAGAAGCTAGGAAATGCAAGGGAAAACTGGGAACCCCCATTTGCCTTCGGAGGAGATGCTAAAATTGAGGCCTGTGGTCTGTGTGACATGATACAGGGGCCACTTCCTCTTTAGGTGTGCCTGGCACATCCCACAGCCGAGAGGGCAGTGCCAGGAGGCCTGGAGTCAGTGGTCTCTCCATGCGGAAAGCTGCGTGGAGACGGCTACTTTACACCTCGCCGGCTTCCTGGTGCCCCCAGTAGGTGGGTGGTATTCCCCTTCCTGAGGAGTAGACTATGTTGGGGTCCATCTCCTCCTGGCTTCAGATGCAGTCATAACTATTTAAAAAATATATTTCTTCCCCTTGGTCCAAGAGTTCACTCGGGCCTTTGGATTTGTAGTAGGTGGTACTGTGTGTGTGTGATGGGGGCAGGGGGCTGTTGTATGTTTTAAATAAGCCATACTTTTAGAGAAATGGCAAAAACGGCAGATGTCATTTCAAATAAATTTTTGTTGCTTTTGGAACATATCAGCAGCAGATATTTGTTCTTGGTCAGTAGTGGGCTGTATGCTGTACAAAAAGAGGGTCAGGCATGGGTTTTCTGTCTAACCAAGGAAGGTACAAATCAGCAAAGAATAATTAAAGACCATGATGAGGCTGACCTTTAGGAAGCACTTTCCACTGGCCAGGCATCACGGGAAGGACTTTAGACGCATTATCCAGTTTAATCCTTGAAACCCTTGAGTTAAGTATGATCATGCCCAGAGAGGTTATGAAACTTGCCAGTGTCACACAGCTAGTAAGTGGTAGAACCCAGGATCTAAACTCAGGTTTGTCTGACTCTAAAACCCTCACCCTAATCACTGTGCAAACTGCTCTTGCACGAATTTGGTGCCAAGCAAGAGAGGTTCCAACATTTCCAATGGAGGCGAAGCAGCAGGAAAGCTCCTTAAAGTCAGTCAGAACTCGTTGTCAGAAACCAGACAGTATTAAGACTCTGTTCATAACTTGCAATAGTATTCTTTAACTTATTTCAAGAATGTACTTTTCAAGTGTCCAGATTGCCTCAGAGGCCAACACATCCATAGGCTTCTGCCCAAGTTGAGATTATTTGTCATCGATACTATTTGGAAATGTTTCCATTCTGTCATTTTGCTGAAAATCTGATTTAAAAGAACACAACAATTCAGTAAGATGGTGTGATTAGCGGCCCCCTGAATTTGGTTGCTATGTATACCTTGAATGATTTGGATTTTGGAGTCATAATAAAAAGCAAGAGGATTAGCAAAACCACTTAGTTTGTTCTTTTGCCCTTGGAGAGTGAAAATGTTTTCTTCTTCATCTTCTCTTCCGTTGGAAGTGGAACTGAAAGGTTATCTTTTGAGGGACATCTGCAGAGTAGTTTGATTTTAGGCTGTGCAGGGTATCATTTCAATAGTTATGTACAATAAAACTATCATCTCAAGACAAGTTTCTACTGTAGGACCAATGGAATAATAATAAAAGCGAGAAAAAGTGGTTTGATATTTTAGTAAGTGCCTTGTCTTTTAACATACAAGTTTCTGAAAAGATTTACAGTGTCTTTACATCTTTATTTCCCCCGGCGTATATGATGACATGCTTTGCATGGTAGGTATTCAATAAATGTTTATCTTATTACTGTTACATATCATTCGAGTTCTAGTTATTATCACCAAGCCATCTTTTAGAAGAATCTCCTTAACAATAGAACTTACATATTTGATCTCTCAGAAGTTCCTTTTTTTTTTTAACTAGTTCAGACAGATACATTATTTTCTTCATTGGTAGGTAAAGCACATGGTATTTTCAGAACAATGTCAGTATCTTATTGGCCTTGCTTTAAATGATTACTTTTTCGTACTGAGGTTTTTAAACAAATTCTTTCAATTAAATAAAACTTAGGACTAAGATTGGTAGAAATGATCAAGTACTAAAGTATATACCGATGTAGAAAATTGTGATGTAGTGTTTTATTATTATATATCCAACTGTCTGAAGCACTAGCAGTGTACTAACTTATTAGCCTATACAGCATCCTTCTGAAGGAAAGAATTATAGCAATGGCTTCTATTTATTGAATATTTACTCTGTGCCAGACACTATGTTAAGTATACCTTACATTGATTATCTCATTTAATTCTCAAAACAATTCTATAAGACAGGTGTTATTGTACCTATGATCAAACAAAGCTCCAAGGTTTAAGTACCTTTTCCAAGGTTCACAGTGTCAGAGTAAGAATTTGAACCCAGTTTATCGAACTGCAAAGCCCATATTCTATATTATGAGGAGAGAAGTGAACACAATCCCTAATTCATGCTCCTGAATATGAATATTCGTTTCTTACAAGAACAGACTGTTATTTGACCATTTCCAGCCATTTTAATTGAAGACATATCATATGTGATTGTTACCAGCCGAATGAAAAGTAGCAATACAGAAGCCTATGAGTGATGCGATGGGCAAATACTCAGCGGAATGCTGTAATGTCTGATCTTCCCTGTAGAGTGGCTAGAGACTCATGAGCCTCGTTGACACACAAAGGCCTCGGGGAGGTTGTCTCTGCTAATAGAGCACTTCATTTCCTCACCTGACCTTGCCACCATGCTCCCGTCTCAGCCCTCAATTAAGCTGCCATTGGCATAGGATTTATAATGTGTCACTGGCCATTCGAGAGACAGCATCAGAGGTGTGGCTGAAAAGCCGGACAATAAAGAATGGAAATGATTTGTATTTCTGTTCAAATCAGGGTGATAACAAAACCATAACTTGCAATAGTATGGGACAGAACAAGACAGTCAGCTAGGTGCCCATTTCAGGTACTAAATGCCTAGTAACCTTTTCAGAAAGTACATTTTCTCTGATGGACCAAGATGCTCACGGTCCTTCCTTCCTTCCTTCCTTCCTTCCTTCCTTCCTTCCTTCCTTCCTTCCTTCCTTCCTTCCTTCCTTCCTTCCTTCCTTTTCTTTCTCTCTCCCTCTCTCTCTCTTTCTCTCTCTCTCTCTTCCTCCCTCCCTCCCTCTCTTCCTTCCTCCCCCTCCCTCTCTTTCTCTCTTTCTCTCTCTCTTTTAAAATATGTCTTTATCGATTTCAGAGAGAGGAAGGGGGAGAGAGGGGTAGAAACATCAATGATGAGAGAGTCGTTAGTCTGCTGCCTCCTGCATGATCCCTGGGATCGAGCCCACAACCCAGGCATGTGCCCTGACTGGGAATCAAACCACGATCTCCTGGATCATAGGTCAGTGCTCAACTGCTGAGCCACACCAGCCCGGCGCTCACGGTTTCTTTCGATCCATGGTGGGAACACCCAAACCTCGGGAAATGATCAGTGACGTTGCAGTTTTCCAGGAGAGAATTTGTATCTCATTCTTCCTGTAGGTTTCTAAACAATAGAGTAAATTTTATAAGTGAGAATTTTAAAGGGAAATAATGGTTTTGACTGAACCAAATGTGAAAATATGGTGTGGCAGTAGACCACTTGAATTAGGTAATTTTAGAGTATTTTCTAAGAATTTTAAGTGTTATGAACTTTATTTTGCATAGGTAGGATATTAGTTTGTGTTTTAAATATATAGTGAGACTCTGGAATTCTTTTGTTAGACTATTATTAATTCAAAAGGAGAGTGTTAATTCCTTTAGGGATGAATCTTATTTTAATTTCATAAATTTGGAAATAAAAAACTCTGACTTTTGACTTAATAAGGGAAGAAGCCACAGGCATCCAGATTTTAAATTACTGCTTTTATTCAGCACTAGTGACTAGGGTTATGGATATAATCTTAAAAATGGAAGTTTCATAAAATGTGTACACACGCATATTAATTTTCTGGTTGGCCTTCTATTATTCAGCTAATATGACATCACCTCTCAGTCCCAACTTACTCAGCACTGAGGAAGAGTCGATTAGTGGTTTAAGCTCTGAAAGAAAGTCAGCCCATTTGCTCCGTTTTCTGTGTTTCAAATGACCTGTGGGCTTTGCCAGATATTCTGGCCTACTGATAAAATTGATGAAAGTCAGAGCTGGGGTTTTCCTACCTGTGTACTTATCAGTCTCCTCCTAAGCCACAGTCTGCCTTTTGATAGCTCTAATAATTAATTTGGTCTTCTCTCTTCTCCCTTTCCCCCCACCTTCTCCCTGTCTGTTCACAGGTTATCTTGACGAATCAAATTACAACCCATCTGAGCGGAGCCCTAGCTTCTCAGGCAGACCTGGTGTCTCCAGCTGATGATTTGTCCCTGTCTGAAGGTAAGGGATCTGTCCTACAGGGGCTGAAACTTGACACTGACATACAGCCCCACCACCTCTCTGCCTCCTGTGAGAAGTGGGAGACCAGCTAACGGGCCCTGGACAGTGAACCCAGCCAGAGCCCCGGGATGTAGGCTTGGCCACCTTTCCTGGCATCTGATCCCTTATATTTGGAGAGTCTCTTGCTCTGTCACTGTAAGTGAGCTTCCTTTTCCACCCGACTGAGTCATTTAACAGGCATCCATCACCTGCACCTTGCGGCTCGTCACTCCTCTGTAGGTTGCCTTGGGTCCTTAGTGTGAGGGCTGGTGCACTGCTAACTGACTCTGTTTTTGAGACTGATGCTCAAAGGTTGGCTTCACCAGTGGTCCCATAGCAATTGCGCCTTTTCTTGTGCTGGGTACTTTTGGACAGGTAAAAGTGTGCACCAGTGCGATGTGCCAGTGATTGGTGTTGCCTATCAGCTCTACCGAATGATTAAGGAAAACACTCCACCCTGGTAAATCTGCAAAAATTTCTCCCCACTCCCATGCTAGCAAAGGTCAGGCTGTCTATGGTTTACGTAGCAAGGGGAATTACACCACAGAGCCAGTGGGTGGTTTCTAGTTTTATTGAAAGTCCTTACTTGACATTTCTGAGTTCTGCTAGTCGTAGTGCTGTGAGCCTGCGTGTATGTGCGTAGCTGTTCCAGGCCCCTTTGCACGTTCCTTTTTCTGAGAATTATTCATGATGGAATATCTGGGACTTCCAGGCCTCACAAGGCTCCTGGCTGCCCAGGTGGTCTTCCACGAATCAGCCTCAGGCTATGGTCCCCCAAATGCAAGTACTATACATACCCCTGCTTCTTGGTGGTGCTTTTCAGAGTGAAAACTAATTACTTGTTTAAAGCAGTAGTAAAATGCACCGTGTACCCTGTTTCCACATCAGTGATGCATCATCGCACCCCATCAGCTGGACTTAGAAACCTGATCATTTACTGTCCCCCCTGCCTTACGTTCCTTTCACCATCAAGTCTACGTGGTCCTTCTTTCTAAATATATCTCCTCTGTCCCTTCTATTTTTCTGTAATTTGTATTGTGATCAGCTGCCTCATTAAACTCACAATTGGATTATTTTAATAAAATTCCAGGATGTCTTCCCAGCTCCAGACTCTGCCATTTCCATTCTGCTGCTACCAAGTGGAGCTTATCTGCGCAGGCTTTCCTTTACTGTGTCACTCTCCTGAGAAATCTGGGAGTTGTTTCAGCCCATTTTCTGAGAATGGGATAAAATCAATAAGCTGATTTTAAAATACTCAGGACTTTGTGATCTGTCAGCTGGAAATCAGCCAGGGTGGAAATATTTACACCATGGAAATCAGCAAATGCTAAAAATCAGGTTATTTTTCTTTTGCATGAATCTGTTTCCAAAACACCACTAGGTAAAGTCAGTGCTTCTTAACACTTCACAGTCTGGTCTCTCCTTCCTGTTCAACCTGTGTTCTTGCCATTACCTTGGTTGAGGGTCCTATGTCAGGTGTGCTGACTTGCTGCCTGCAGCTCCCCACAGCCGTCCCCCCGCCCCGTGTCTCTACAGGGACACCCCCCCCCCCCCCCCGATCTTGAATAGCATTTCCCTTTTCCACTTCTACCTCTTCTTTTCTTCCCAAACCCTCCCACTCCTTCGAGGTTTATTTAAAGACCACCTCTTCCTTGCCTGTCCCAGGGCGTGTCGGCCTCATTCTCTGTTCCTCCTTTGTGGTCCCTCTACCTGCTCTGCTATATAAAGAAAAGGTCTAGAAAAATTAACTTCACTTTACATGGTGTCCCGACTAGATTGGCAGATGTTTTAAGGACACAGACTGTCTTGTATTCTTTTTGCGTCCATGTTGTCCCTGAGTGACTAGCAAAGTTCTAGGCACATACAGGCTGTAAGTAAATGCTGAATGAATACCGTAGTTATACTTGGTAAGAACAGTAACCATGAGAATCACATAAGGCACCTATGAACTTCATGAAAAATGGTTATAATTATTTCACACACCACACACATTTATTCAGCTCTGAGGAGAAGAGAGTATCTTGTTTCCTTATTTGAAAACCAGTAAGTAAGATGCTTTGTTTTGTCTTGGCTTCCTGGTTTATCTTAAGCAAAGGAAATTGCTCTGGGTCTCTAGTGCAACCGCTTCAAGAAAATGGTAACGTGGTGTTGGTGGCAAAGGAAGGGTTCCAGCTCATCCTTAGACAACTTTTTCTTATTATGCAATCCAAGGGAAAATGGAAACAATATATTTTTAGGACTTTTCCTTGCATAGCTGAGCAGGTGAAGAAGCTATAGAAATATTTTTCCTGAAGCCTATAATGAAGTTCCTTACCAGTGAATTAAAATGGACAAGTTTCTTAGAATATTTATATCTATTCAAATATATTGCAATGTTTGTTAATGTTACTGTGATTAACATGGATAAGTGGCTTTGTTGTTTCAGGCATTCGTGGCATCAGCTTTGTTTCATTAGCTCCATGGTCTTGAACAGGTCTTTTAATCACTTTGGCCTCAGTTTTTCTGTGTCAAATGACAGATTGGAAGAGTATAAGATTGCTGAAGATTGCTAAAATACTAGAAAGGATCTTCAGAAATCTTAGCATTGATACTTTTGTCATACCTATAATAGTCTCCTCTCTCATATATCTCTCTCTGTAAACACTCTGGTCTTACCTGTCTCTTGCTCTCTCTGCCTTTCTTCCACACCAACGTGTGCACAAGAGTGCATGCAAACCAGTGCGAGTGAGAAGCGCGCCCAGATGAGTGAGCTCGAGGTCCCCCGTCCTGCAAGCACAGAGGCACCGCTTAAACAGCGCTCCCTTCAAAACAGCCGTGGGGTGAGAACAAGCGGCCTCAGAGCAGCCGGGAATAAAATGATCCTAGCTGACCTGAGAGAAGTGCCCAGCAGGGGCTGATTTGGGAAAATGAAGTCCCTTCTGCTCTGACACAGAGCAGGGAATACAAGTGACCTGGCCCAACTGAGAGATCTCTTCTACCCCAGCGGATCCTATACTATTAATATCTGCCAGCCGCAGGCCCAGAGCATCCCCCTGCTGAGATCAAAAGAACCCCTATCTTAGCTGGAACAAGGTCATCTGCACAGGGCTGTAAACTCCAGCCCTGGCTGGCCAGGGACCTCTGGAGGGGAGGAGAAGCCAGGAGAGGGGAGGTGCTCTCTCACGCTCCTTTAATCTCGGCTCACCAGCTGTTGCCTTCCCAGTGTTTGTAAAGTGGAGAGTCCTTTGTTTTTGTGTTGGATGTTGGTTTTTTTCCCTTATTAAATTTGTGGCTAGGTTGTTGCTTGGATTATGTAGGCCCATGTTCACTGCTTGGGTTCACCATATGATTCCCTTCATTGAGGTTTCATTCCCCTGTTGAATTATCCAGCTCCCAGGTAGGAGAGCTGCAGAGGGAGAAGTGGACCCTGAAGGCCAAGGACTTTTCCCAACATCACTCCCGCCCCATGGCTCTGTACCTTGAGAAGGAATGAGAGCACAGGTTGAATTTTCCCTATTTAGTTAAAATAACTCCTCACACGTGCAGCGTGCTTGTCAATTTTTAGCCTGCCTTTCACAAATGTTATTTCATCCGGTTGGGAGAATGGAACTTTCAAGACTTATGCAAATTGACCAAAGTTATACTGTGAAGCTAAGGGCAGAAATCAGGGTTTTTGTTCTTATAATCTACATTGCTCTCGACCAGACGCAGTGAGCTAAAGCATTTTCTTCTTCAGTTTTCTGTTTTGTTGGCAGAAACTCAGGCACCTAGGTTGTTACAGAGTTCCGTGACTGGTTATTGACTAAGTTCTCGTGACTGTTCTGTGACCAAGGTCCTGTTTCTTAGATGCTCTTGCCAGTCCTTCCTGATGGTCTTCACAGACACTAAGGTTGATTGGATCTTGGTCATAAGGGATCTTTTGTCCACGGTGATCAGTAAAGAAAGGATCTAATAGTCCAACTGGCCTAAGACACCATGTCTTATTCTGAAGGCACCTGAGATTTGAGCAGAAGGACTGGCTGAAGCACAGTTGGTAGGTGAGACTGATGTATGCTGACAGTGGGCCCTGTATAAGACTGAAGCTCTGCTCAACCTAGACCATTAGCCTGTTTTCCTTTGATGATTTAATAGGATAGCAGTTCCTTCACTGTGGTGACACAGCCCTCTTCAGCAGCCGCAGAGCCTTCATGGAAAGGAAGATATCAGCAGGCTGCCATCCTGGCATTCCCAGCAATAGGCATGCTAGTATTCTTCCATCTGCAGTAATAGTTTTTGATAGATAACGGTACTTAAAAACTAAAAATGAAAAGTGCATGGATAGGTCAAGGAAAGAACACAAGAGAAAAGGCAGTACTTGCTAGAACCAAGCATAGTTTCTAGCTTTCGTGTTGGAAGCCTTTTTATTTTGGTTGAATTGATGTTGATTTCATGTGCAAGAAAGTATTTTAGGATTTGTACTCCCTAAGAAACCATCCCTGCAAAAAGCTGGAGTCTATTTGAAAGATTATATGCAAGTGCGTGGCTTGTGTCTCTTCTAAAATAAATCCACCAAGTAGGAACAGCTCAGAATGGTTGGGGCGAACCCGGGACTCATGGTTGTGAAAGAAGCCGACTTCAAAGCGTGGTATGAATTTTCAAGTTTTATTTCCACTCTTGCTTTCCAGCTGGATCTGCTCTGGATTTACTGCAGGATGTTTGAAAATGTGGCTCCCTGCTAATCTCAGACAGTTGCTATGATCAATGGCTTCTTTCATTTCCGATAAAAAAACACTGGTGTTTCTGCTTAAATTGTGTGTACTTTCAGCTTTATTATTATAGTCATAATTTATTGTCCAGCATTACCCAAATTTGTAATCCATTAACCACAGACTTTGGGGTGGGTTGGTCAAGTTAGCAGAACTCTCTCCACACGTTAGCTCGAAGGCCCTCCACAACCCGGTCTCATAGTTTGGGCAAACCATGTACAAATGGGTATGGGTAGAGCAGCTTTAAAACATCCACCTCTCAGGGCTATGGTACAGGGTGGCTATAATTAGTGCCTTGAAAACATAAAGTGTCACCATGTGACTTCAAGGTTAATATCCAAAACTATGATCAACACTATTAACATTAGCATTTCCATAGCATTTTAAAATGTCTTAAAATGATGAATCACTTAACCGCTTCAAGCCACTGAAACATGAAGGAGAAAAGGGAATTGCTCAGAGGCCACACAGTGAGTGAGGGATAGTGATGTCGGGAGCGGAAAGCAGAGCCCCTCCCATGAAATCCTAGATTTGGATACCGATGCCTCTTAGGAGTGAGTTTTGGATAAAAATGTCTAAGTGTCCTATTGACCTTTCCATTTCTAATCCCAAAGCCACAGACATATATCAACACACCCAACTTACTTCCAGCAACTGCTCAGATGCCATGAAAGGCCTGATTTATAGAAAAAGATTAAAAGCACCAAAAACCTGTGGTGTTTAGCTAAGAAAGCCTAAATATTATGTGAGCTGGGAGTGGTGGTGGTGGTGGCTAGAGTTGAGAGGGATTGGGCACAGCCTACAAATGTCTGAAGATCTCAAGAGGGAGAGGAACTTGAGGATTTTCAGCAGGGAGGCCAAGGGGCATTAGCACGACAGCGAGGGGTCAAATGAGAAAGAGAACACTGAAGTCAACCACCAGGAAGTGCTTCCTGGTCAGGAGCTCTGTTTTGCTCGTGACAGTTTGCCAAAGAGAGACATGCCTGAAGCACGATCAAATGAGATGGGAACCAGAGAATATTCTGTGAGAATCCGTCTTTGAGATGGTTCGTAAAAATGCTGGGCTAGGTGTTTTGAAAACATTTTCCCCTTACCCTCGGACTTCTTCATTCTAGAATTTACCAGTTTATTTCCCAGGTCTGCACATGTTCATGTTAACATCTCAGTGACCTGAAGGCAGAAGGGACAAGAACACCAAAGCCAATTTTGTTAATTGCTTCCGCTACAGAGATGACAGAGCCAAAGCCCAGAGAATGGGATGCCAAGAGGTAGTGTGATCCCAGAAGGCTTCAAGTTGGAAGGATTCTCTGAGACGAGATCCTTGTTTACCATAATCAAAGAGAATTCTATACCAAACACGAGAGGCCTTTAGGTCAGAGATCATAAAGAAAGGAAGAGCGGCTAGCTTCTAGGAGTGGTGCCCAGGTGATAACTTAGTTTGTGTTGTAATGTGGCGTGCATTTTTGATGTTTACTAGAGTTTGGGGAGGATTGTAGCAAGGTCTGCCAAGGTGGTCTGGTCCAAGGACAGTCCAGCTGAGCTCTGACCTAGGTTTGGATCTCTCTGATGGCTTTTCTTTTCTTCATTTTTCCGGTAAGCCACTCAATAAATACTAGTTGGAATAAGCTGTATTTCACTCAGTCACGCTGACATTTCCTGTGCATTAGCTGCATTCCTGCATATATTAGCATAGTTTTAGAGTTATGGTCCCTCCAAAAAGTCTTTTGGCTGGATGAAGAGACATTCAAGTGCCTTTCAACCTGATGTTTTTATGAGTTGTGAGCCCCTACCATATGCACTATGTTAATGTCACAGGAAGCCCAGAAATGGACAAGACGTGGTCCCTGCCCTCACAATATTTACAATGTAGTTTGAGAATAATTCTGAAGGAGAACTTTAGGGGAAATGTGTGCCGTGCTTTCAGACAGTGCGGCATGTGCCAGAGGCCCCCGACTTAGGGAGAGGGGCTTTTCCAGCAGAGGCCAATCTGAGGGGTCCAGGGAGGAAGATGTAAGACATAGACCTTGAAGGATGGATAGGATTTCAGTTGGCAGAGAAGAGTGAAGATCCTGAAGATCAGGGAATGCTAAGGACAAAGGCATTAAGTGCACAATGGGCCATATCTGCCCTTACGTCCTGTCATTTTCTCCCTCTCAAAATCTCTTCTAACCACATAGCCTACTCTCTTGTTTTTCAAACTCACCAGAGTATTTCTGCCTCTGGGCTTTTGCATTTGCTATTCCCTCTGACCAGAGCACTTGTCCTGATCTTCCTTTGCCTGCTCCCTTACTGCACTCAGTCTTACTCAAGTGTCCTGTTCTCAGAGGTCTTCCTTCACCTGTCTAAGGCGGAACCCCTACCCCTATCCCGTCCTTCTCTATCTCCTAACCCAGCTTTACTTTTCTTTATTGTCCTTATCACTACCTGACCTGTATTTTGAACGTATTTGTTTGTGGGTTTATTGTCTGCCTCTTTTGCTTTCATGTGATCTCCTAAAGGGCAGAGATTTGCCTTGATCACTTTTGTAGCCCCTAGTTCCTGAAGGGTACTCAATAAATATAGGATCTATGTTGTCGGGGAACGCAGGGTATGTTGGGAAGGGGGCAACGGTAAACATAGGGAGGTCATGTGCAATAAATCTAGAAGTAGGTTGGGGCCAGACTTTTGAATATCAGACTGAATTTAGACTTTATGCTAAAGTGATTATAGCTATGCCCTCTGAAGACTGTCTGGGTGAAATATGCAGGGTGGCTTAGGGATGGGGAGATTGAGGTAAGGAGACAATGAATTCATCAAATATTTAGGAAAATGGGACACCCATTATGCACCAGAAACCATACTTAGTGCTGAGGATACAGAGATGACATTCTAGGTAGATCTATTGTTACCAAAGACATGGTGGCAAAGCCACAGTCATTTGAAGCACTGCCAATCATGCCTCATAACTGGGAGTGCAGGGGCCACAGAGGAGAGTGGCAGAGAATTCAACTCATAACTGGGAGTGCAGGGGCCACAGAGGAGAATGGCAGAGAATTCAACTCATAACTGGGAGTGCAGGGGCCACAGAGGAGAATGGCAGAGAATTCAACTCATAACTGGGAGTGCAGGGGCCACAGAGGAGAATGGCAGAGAATTCAACTCATAACTGGGAGTGCAGGGGCCACAGAGGAGAATGGCAGAGAATTCAACTCATAACTGGGAGTGCAGGGGCCACAGAGGAGAATGGCAGAGAATTCAACTCATAACTGGGGGTGCAGGGGCCACAGAGGAGAATGGCAGAGCATTCAACTCATAACTGGGAGTGCAGGGGCCACAGAGGAGAATGGCAGAGAATTCAACTCATAACTGGGAGTGCAGGGGCCACAGAGGAGAATGGCAGAGAATTCAACTCATAACTGGGAGTGCAGGGGCCACAGAGGAGAATGGCAGAGAATTCAACTCATAACTGGGAGTGCAGGGGCCACAGAGGAGAATGGCAGAGAATTCAACTCATAACTGGGAGTGCAGGGGCCACAGAGGAGAATGGCAGAGAATTCAACTCATAACTGGGGGTGCAGGGGCCACAGAGGAGAATGGCAGAGCATTCAACTCATAACTGGGAGTGCAGGGGCCACAGAGGAGAATGGCAGAGAATTCAACTCATAACTGGGGGTGCAGGGGCCACAGAGGAGAATGGCAGAGCATTCAACTCATAACTGGGGGTGCAGGGGCCACAGAGGAGAGTGGCAGAGGAGAAAGGCAGTGTGGGGCATTGACACCTGTCCTGCCATGGTAGGGAGCTTGTGATTTTTCCTGAAGCCCCTGTGAGACAAATACGAGGATAATCCATAGGCAGCACATCATTTCCTTGATCAACATGATTGATGAGGCTTATTCGACTGGCTAGGAATGTTTCTCTTTCCTCCCGTATAGTTCCATGTGCATCCCTTCCAAAGCCACATGCTCAGTCAAAGAAGATGGATGACTCCCTGGAAAGAGTAGGGCTGTTCTTCAGTCAAGGGTATGGAACGACGTGTTTCTCACCAGAACCGTTATTCCTGTGCTTCCCAAACCTCAGCGTGCAGCCCTGTCACTGGAGGGTTATTAATGCACACATTGCTGGACTCCCACTCCTGAGTTTCAGTCAGTCTGGGGAGAAGGTCAGAGAATTTGCGTTTGTAACAAATTCTCAGAAGCTGTTGATACTCCTGCTCTAGGGACCACACTTTGAGAACTACTGCTTTGTTTGTTGAATTTCTTATCTGTGTCCAGCACCAGGAACACCAAGATGAATGGGTCTCCATCTGAGAGCTTGAGGAGACAATGTTCTAAGAGAGGAGATGGCATGTGGAAGGGGTGCAGTCAGGACTCATGGTAGCCTTGCACCTTCATCAGGTCACTGGTGGTGTTTTCTGCAGGCGCTGTCTCAGACATGGGACAGAGCAGTGACAAGACTGTCCCGGGGCTCTTTTAGTAGGGAGAAACAAAAGCCACTCAAGTTCATTTTTTAAAAAGTTAGTCTGTTAATAACAGTAGCTAACATTTATGGACCATGTATTTATTGTATGCCTGGCATTATATATCTGTTATCGAATTTAATCCTCACAACAACACTCTGAGGTGGATGGTAATCATTATCTCATTTTACAGATGAAGGAACTGAGGCTCAGAAAGCAACACAGTTACTGGCAGAGCCAGGATTCCAACCCAGGGAGTCGGCTCCAAAACTTACATTTTTATCCACTAAGTTCTGTAAGGATACAATTTGGATTCTCATGGCTGTGTGCAAATAGGAACTACCTACAGCCAGACCACATGGGAAAGGTTGGAACTTAGGTCATTCTCTTCAGTTTCCTCATATCTACCTTGGCTTTCCATGGCACTGACCCCTGACCTTATGATCTGATTGGACCAATTTTCCTTTTCACACCTGGTAATTCTATGAATGGGCTGTCCTTTGGTCCAGTCAGACATGGCCAAGAAGTCACAGTATTAAAAACATGGCCAGTACATCTATTTTGTCAGTAGGGTCCATGGATAGGGGGCGTTTCCCCTTTGAAGGGGTTTTGTAAGAAGGGCAGATTACTATACAAGGGAGTGCCTATGAAGCAAATACCCCAACATAACATCTAGTTGAAGGACTTGGTCCAGCTGAGCAAATATTATTGTCCGTTTGCTAAGTGGGTCTGGATACCTCTGTCGATCCCTGTGGCCACATCCACTCTCAAAATTCTCTCCTTCCAGATCAAATTTTCGACATTATCTATCTATGACTAGTCCATGCCTTCAAGCCAATATACTGGATTTAAGAAAAAAAATGAAAACATTTCCTTTCCAGTCCCAGATAACTGATTATCTGGCTCCTCTTTGATCTGATTTTCTTTATACCCACTGTCAGCCCTAGAGCTTCTCTTCGGGGGGAGAGAGAGAGTTCTCTTCTGTTAATCTGGAATCCACTACCCACTCTAAACATTTATTATCTGATAAGACATGAGGCCTAATATTACCCATGTATGTCACCTCCTATTCAGGGACATATGACGGGCACACTGGCACAGATTATATCCCACGCTCAGCCTTTATTTACCACTTTTCAAGACGGGATAAGCCAGAGTAACCACGAAGGCAGCTGGATAACGGAAACATCTGCACTGGAGACTCTGTATCTGTAAGCAGCATCTTCTCCATAATTTATGGTATTCTTGCAAAATTACTCCCTACCCTCAGGAGAGAGCCTGAGTTTTATGGGTTAAATGCAAGTGTGTTTGTATGTGTGTGTGCGCACGCACGCTTGTGTGCAGGCTGCAGAGGGGTTGCTGTATTTTAATAGGGGACAGTGAGTTCTTTTTAGGCTCTGATGTTGATCTTCTTAACCGTGCTTCTGTGTAATGGCCCCACTAAAGCAGCTAAGAGAACCTACGTTTCCTGGGAGTGCCACTTCCAACCACAGAGGATGGATGATACCTTAGTGGGCCATGGACTTGTTTTGTTTTTAAATACAGCATGTAGATAAAGGAGGCTAGAAAAGTACCAAAATAAATTGCTTCTGAGTTGAATGACAAGGAGAACATGCCCCCAAGAGAGCTCTAGACCAGAAATAGAATAAATTAAAATCTTTAAGGTATAGCCTGGGAAACGAACATCAATGAATAAGGGGCTGCCAGAGCCCCAGGTGGATCCAAGGTACAGACAGGAAGAAGCCTTTGTTCCTTCAGGGACCAAACTGGAAATTGCTTGTACTTTGATGTGATAGTAGAAAATTAAGGTAAATTAACAACAACAACAAATCTGTCTTAAAGTCATTAGAATATAAGCTCCTTGAGGACGAGAATCTTTGTCTCCTTGTTCACTGCTGGGTCCCCAGAGCCTAGAATAGTGCCTGGTAATAGTAGTTACTCAATACATATTTGATAAATGAATGAGGCACCTATAGCTACAAGGCAGAGCAATCAAAGATTATTTGAAGCTTTAAACCTATATGCACCTAAAGGAATCATGAAACTGATGCATCATATATGCGCCAAAATTCCTTCAATATGCAGTCAGTCTTACGTATGTACCTGCAGATTATGCGATAAACAACAGCGGGCTGCTCGGGAAAGTGTCAGAACAGAGCGGGGAGGAGCCTAATAGCTGTGCTTTTGAAGGAGAAATCTACATTCACACAAGAGTGGTGACTGAAGTAGTTTAGTCTGATTTACAATAAGGATATTTCTTAGGTACCTACTACCTGCTAGGTCCTGTGCTAGGCAGATGTTCAGGATACAGAGACAAAAGTGACTGTCCCTGCTCTTTGGGACACTCTCAGTCAGGTAGTGGTGGGAATCATTATGGACAAGAATACAGAGTGTGTTATGATGGCTCTAGGTTCAGGCTCTTGCTGGGGAAGCACAGAGGAGTCCTGGTTTGGGGATGGGAGCTCTCTAAGAAGGCTTTTCAGGAAGGGAACACTTGAGCTGGATCTTGAAGGATCAGTAGCAGTTCCCAAGCAGAGAATGAGAAGGGGAAGGTGCTCCTGGTGGAAGGAAAAGCCCATGTAATGGACCAGAGGCAGGGTGTTGAGGGAGACCTATGGAGGTCCTTTATGTGCTGCATGGAAGGGAGTGGCAAGAGGACAGTCTGCAGAGATAGGAAGGGGCCAGGCTGTGAAAGATCTTATCCAGCATGCTAGTCAGTTTGAATTCTTTCCTGAGGATGATGGGGAGCCGCTGGAATGGGAAAGTAATAGGACCATTATATCATTCAAAGTGATGTCTCAGGCAGCAACGAATAGGTTGGAGGGAATGCAGATGAAACTAGACAACTTGGATTTGGATCTCTTTGAAGGAAATCACTTTTGCATGGGGCTGTCCCTAAATTTCATGAGGCAATGGGAACTTTATAATCAGCTTTTACCATTCTAAAGCGTGGGTGGCCAGGTCTGGTTTGGATTTCTGCCTCATCACCCTGGGAGAGGTTTCTTTGGTGTACATCAGGTGAGCCCTCGATTTATCAAGGTACCTTGCAGTTAGAAACAGCCATCTATAACTCTTTGCTAGGTGGAGAGAGAAAATATCAAGTGATTTAAAGTACTAAACAGCAGTATGGAAACAAGTACATTTTTATATTCCTTTTGCTAGTGATTATAATAGCATTAAGTATATTATATGTCAGGAACTGATACTATGCATGAAAAATCCCAACAGCTTTGTGGGGTTCAGTTGTTATCAACATTTTACAAACAAAGACACTGAAGCACAGAGTGTTTACATAACTTGCTGATGACCCGCTAACTACTGATTCGCTGGGATTTAAACCTAGTCTGAACCTAGTCTGGCTCAGACTCTGTGCTCTAGACCAGTACTCTACCCTCAGCTCTACGAGACAATAATACAATGTCCTCATAAAGCTATGATCACACATTTCTGTCCTTTCCAGAGCTGAGAGTGTTCCATGCTGAGAGTGGTCATTTCTTTGTATTTACCCTGAAACCTCACAGATGGACATTAGGGAAGCAATGTGTTTGAACAGCTGATAAAGCTCTGCCTTTGGAATTAGGAGACCTGTGTTCAAGTGCCAGCCTTGCCACAAAGCCAGCTCTTATTTTTGGCAAGTCACTTAACTTCTCTGGCCTTGGTTCCCTCAACCCACATACACAGGGGGCACGTTAGGCGATGCCCTCAAAGGGCAAATTGATCTTCTCTCTTTTAAGCTTCAGACAGACTTCTCTGATTATCTTTTATTTTATTTTATTTATTTTTTATTTTTTTAAATATATCTTTATTGATTTCAGAGAGAGGAAAGGAGAGGGAGAGAGAGATAGAAACATCAATGATGAGAGAGTCATTGATCAAGCCCGCAACCGGGCATGTGCCCTGACCGGGAATCGAACCCCGATCGCCTGGATCCCAGGTGAATGCTCAACCGCTGAGCCATGCTTGGCCGGGCTGTTTATCTTTTAAAGATGAACAAAACAAACCCCAGGCTGGGCCAACCTCTCTCTGAGTATTTTGGTAGATCCCTTTGTCACTGTTATTATACTGGTTATCTGGAGCAGCAATCTTCACATTTTTTGAATCTACGACCCATCATTTTTGAGGAATTACCCCAAAATAAGTAAAACTGCTATCTGTAAAACACAGTGTTACTATACTATTCAGTTATATAAAACACATCAGAAGTAGATTTTTTTTTAATGAGATGGGTTCTGATATTTTCTTCCCACACCCCTATGAGTCATCGCACGTATGACTGACTGTCAGTGATGTCGGGGGAAAGTTCAAATTTCTCCCTACCTTGTTTTCATTGCTGAGCTCTTTACTGCCCCAGGAGGAATGAGCCTGAGCCCCACACTGCAGTGTGGGCCTCATCCAGTTATGGAGCATCTGTAAGGTGAAATGCTAGCTGGGCAAGGATAGCGTCAGGCCCGAGGCCCTCTAGAACATAAAGACCAATTCCAGTTGCCATCCTTGCCTGGTGGAACCCTGCATTCCCTGCGGACTGTCATGCAGCTCAACCTCACGTCTAAACTGGTTGCATGGGTTGCACTTCAGTGGATAGGAAGGGAAAGATAAGAAAATAAGGAAAGGCCAGAATAGGAGGCCCACACACATGAAGCAGTTCAAGTGACACAGGTCCTAGGAATTGTCAGAATGAGGGGGGCAAATTTTTCATGTCAGAGGCACTTAAGGAAAGAAGAGAGCGTCATGATGTTCTGGTGGCTTGAGCTACTGTCTTAGGCTATCAGAGCCAAACGAGGATGGGCTCCCTGATCAGCCTGTCCTGAATCATGGTGTCTGGTGAGCTCTGGATATCAGCCAACAGACAACCTCCGTCCCTGGGTGAGACCCACTCGGAGCGTGGCAGACTGTAAATCAGCCCCGTGTTTCACTGCGAGCTCACCAGGCTGGCTGGGTAGCTCGCTGTCGTTTAGCACCTGTGGTGGGCGACTGTTTTCCTTGGCCAGCTGTTTAATGAGCACCGAGTCAGATAAACTGCGCTTGGCTTCTAGGCTCTCTCCAGACACAAACAATTAAGCACATCCTGCTGCAATGGTCACGTTAGGGAACCTGGCTTTCCTGAGCTGATCATCTGGTTTTCCTGCCCCTCGGGGCTAGAGTTTGGAGAAGTTATTGAAGCAACCTTGAGAGAGCTGTTAACCCTTAAGAGTTAGCTTTTTATCACCAAATATATTCAGAAATGCTTGGCAGCCAAAGCCTTGCAATCTATGGCAGTTTTAAATAAAGATCAAAATCTTGATTTGATTAATTTTGTTCTCTACTCAGGGTTGGCTTAGAGAAGCAGGAGATTGTAGCTCATGACTCCTTTTCTGGTTTTGTAACCAACTTACATTCTCAAGTTGGGCTAATAACTTTGCCCGTCTTAGTCCATTTGTCTGGGACCCTGGGTAAAGTTGCCCATGCCTCTGGTGAAGTTTATGAATAAAAACTCACCTAACTGGGTTTCAAATTTTGTGAGAAATCACTTTCCTTCATGAGAATGCACACGTCGGCTGAGGCTAACCTGATTGACTCTGGACGTGAATTAACAATAAGCCCAAGCCAAACAGTTCTCTCAGAACAAGTCATCTAGACTTGGTATGTGCGACTCAGTGTTGCCTTTCGCCAACTGGCATTGGAACCACGACGGCCATGGAGGAACGATAACCTTGATCTTTTGACCTATTGACCAACCCTCCTGCAATTCTAGGTGCACCTGGAGTTTGTGGTAAGTGCGTATTTAGGGAATCTTTGGAAACACTTAAGTTAGCAATGCTGTTTATTTGGAAGGATGTACTTCCACATCCTTAATGGCCAAAGAGAGATTCCAGTGGGAGGGTTCTGGTGGAGAAAGAGCAGGAGGGTGTGTGGTGCTCACTGGAGGGCAGACTGTGGTGTGCCAGGTACGAACTGCACCATCAGGAAAGGGATCTAGAAAGGCAAGGAGACGCATGAGAAAGGAGGTGACTTTTATTGACAAGTCACCATTGTTCAGACTCAGTGGGGACAAGAAAGGAAACCCAGAAACCTACATGGCAGCTTCTCTTGGACTGGCCGAAAATATGGATTTTTTTTCTCCCTAGCTGGAATTTGACAGGGTCAGTTCACGTCTGGGTTTTCAGCACTTAATACAGGGCCCTTTTGTCTTGGGAGGCGGCTGGACTGGTTTTTCCTCCAGGCAGGTGCACAGAGGGCGTTTATTGTAGCCTGAAACACAAACACCAAGCCCCAAGGCCCTGATCCGCACACTCTCCAGCGCGGCTCAAGGAAATAAAGTGGACAATGTCTCTTGCAACAGGCAAGCACTGTAAGTGCCACTCCTGAATGAAATATTTCTTAAAACTGTGTATCCGTAACTCGATCGTCTCTTAAAACTTAATTATATGTTAGGGAGAGGGAAGCCATTGGCTCCTCCAGCTGTCCAGGTTGAACAAGAGCACACAATGGAGCATATCCGATTCGCGGCCTTACTTAGGTAATCAGATTAATATCTCCTGAATTGAATTTACCCTTTTGATACGGAGTCTTTCAGCTGCCTTGTTTCACATCTCAAATTCTGACAAAGCTGCGCGGCCTTTGAGTAATTTCCCTGAAATCTATATGCGGGAAGCCTGTGCTCTTTCGAGCACTTTTTGGGACTTGTACCAATTAAATCTGTTTCTGGCACACTTTTAATGGCATACTTTCCCCTGAGTCAACAACTGCTCCAAAATCTGAGGTCATTTGTTTAATTTAAAAGCAAAGGTTATGAAACAACCATTTCAGGCTTCACCAGCCAAGCCCCTGTGGCTTTGAAAGTGGTGATGAGACAGGGCAAAGGCTCATAAAGTGGATTTCTTACACACAAAATAAATTAATGGCTGCGTTTCGGTGCAGTCGGTACGAAAGCGGCGTTGCCCGCGCCCTCGCCGCCCTCGCCGCCCTCTCTCCACATCCCCTCCTGGAGCTTCCACGCTCCCGGTGGAAGTCCACCCTTCTGCTGTCGTTTGAGCAAAGCGGACATCTGGACTGGATTTCTGTCAGCTGGAGCTGAGAGGGAACTGTAAATGATGCCGTGATTTTTTTTTTCATCCTTATTAAATTTATTTATAGCCCGTCTAAAGCCAGGAAACATGTTTTTAAATGGCTAGAGCCCTTGATTGGAGGTTCTCGAGGAACGTGCAGTGGATGGTATTTTCCCCCTGCTGTTTCTGAAGAATATCAAGGGTCGAGTTACATAATTCCTCGTTTCAGTGTTTTGTTCTTTTTCTTTCCTGAAGGACCCTTCATTAGGACATTTTGTGCGTCAGAATTCTCCCATTGTAAAATCTTATCTGATGTGCTTTGTTTTCGGTCCGCGAGAGCAAAGGGAATGTCGCTGGTGTTTCTGAAGAACTGCGCCGATGACAGTGAGTCGCTGGTTGTCTGAGACCCGAACCAGCGGCTCGCCGTTTCCTTCTGCCCGAGGAACACGGCCTGGACCCCGTTCCCACCTTTCCCACTTAGCAACCTCTAACATCTCCAAGCTGCCAAGTCTTAAAGAATCTCATTCATTTTCTCATTATTTAAGATAATAAAAAGCTCCACAAGGGGCTTACTAAAATAATTTATAAAATTCTTTGCTGTGCCCTTGGACCTTATTAAATAACAATGCCTTAGGGTTTATATAATTATTTAAGAAACAAAACCTTCTAGAGGAGGTAGATTTTTTGAGGTCCCTTCCAGTTCTGATTTGAGATGATTCTTTGATTTCTTTCATTGTTATTTAAAAGAAAGAAAAAGAAAGAAGGAAAGGAGAGGGAAGGAGGCTGCTTGGGAATGAGGCTTGCTACCCACGGGCATTTTCTTCTCCGGAGAAGGGACTGTTCTGCCTCTGGCCACCTGAGTCAGTCTTCCTCAGCCTAACAATGGAGCTTAATGTTCTCCATCTTGCTGAGGGTTAGTCTCTGTTGTTATGAAAGTGAATTGAAACCAAATGCACTTTCTATTGGAAAAGCTGCCATTGATCTCGGCTCACAGACAATACTAAGAGGGAAGGTGCTTATAAACCAAGGGAAGAAATCCTTGCTGCCATATCATAACATCAGTTATTTCACTATCAGACCCATGAACATCTGTTGGACACAGCATCATTCCACTTTATGATGTGCCTGTGTCCATATTTAGTTCTCAGAAATGTTAACAGATTGTTTAGTGAATTATCTTGCTAATGGACTGGGGAATCTATTTGTGCAGCAGGACCCTTCATTAACTAAGAGGGCATAAGAGATAGGTCATGTTCTCCACCAGAAAGGCAGGTGTTTTCACCTTTCTGATAGGCAGTATTTGAGGCACAGTGGGTGTCTGCTGCCCACTTACCAGTTATTACAAATTATAGCCAAGTCCATGGCACGGATGCTGGCAGTGAAATGAGCCACAGCGAGGTCATCACTCACCACTAGCATTGTGATTGAGAGCTCTGGATCAGAAAATAGAAGGCCCAAGATAAAGAACATTTATTTTAAAGTAGGGAGAAAGGAGGATCACACAGAGAGAGAGGGAGAGGGAGGGAGAGAGAGAGAGAGAGAGAGAGAAAGGGCAAAGATGACTCCAGCTGGACATTAAGCAACACTGCATTTTCCAAGATCCTAAAGCCAAATAATTCCTGCTAGTTTTGCTTTTATTATGCTTGGATATGGAAATCAGAGGGTGGATGACGGTGCCTGGAGAGGAGTTGCTGCGGCTACTCCATGCCAGGGGCAAGGAGTTCTCGGTCTGCACTTGGAACCTTCCATAATATTTCCTAATAATAATAACACCAACAACAATAATAACAGTAATGAAGCCAGTGATCACTTTCAGTAAGCCCCCCTAAGGAAGCATCCTTAAGTGTAGTATTGTTTGCTGTATAGATTCTAACTCACAGTGGGGTCAAGATCTCTGCCTGAGAGACATGTGAGGGAACTGACCAGCCGCCGGTGTTGGTCACCAACTGAGTTAGTTCCTCTAACCACGAGAAATGAATAATCATTAGAAATGGTTGTTCTCGCTGTGCTGCTCAGGGGATTTCAATCAAATGTGATGGTATTATATACGGAATATTCCTAGACATACCAGAATACTGTATGCAAATCAACATGACTGGCTAGCATGGGGAAACATAATTTGATTAATATGAAGATTTTTCGTAAGACGTTATTTGATTCTGCTATCTTTTATGTTAGTTTGGAGCCATTTTAGGCATGGACATTCTTTCAGTTATATTCCTGTTTTCTATAATTCAAGGCCTGGGAAATGAATTTGTTTTTAATCAGCCAGGTGCCTCATAGAGGATCCTGGGGAGTGTTGTGCAGCCTCATGAGGACGGCCACATGGTTCCTGTGACAACAGATGTGACCACAGCGTGTTGGAAGAGAACTGCATGCTCTTGTCAGGACTGTCACAGGCCGAGTGCTTGAGGTGGGACCAGTTGTGCCGGATGGGAGGGGAAGGGGACAGTCTTTAAAAATATCACTTTTCTCTTTTCTAAGGAAAGCTAGTTTGTCTACAACAAAAATAACCTCTACGGAGTGGTGAGCAGCCTTGCCCACTGAAACAGATTCCAGTCCTTTTCTAGCTTTTTCTCACTATGCCCCTTTGCGAGCCATTTCACTTCCTCTCTCGTGTACTTTCCCAGGACGCTGCAGGCACCCTGCGGCCTCCCCTGTGGAGTCTCAGCCGTGTTCTCCCAGCAGGGAGCTCCTGTCTGTCCTCGGACAGTGCACACTGGAGATGACCCGATTAGATGGTGGCCTCGTCCCCCCTCATCTCCCTCCCCCCTCCCCGTACACCTCACCTTTGTATGGATGAAACTCAGAAAGTTTCTGAGTGGAGGAATGCAGAGAAAATGTTGGTACCATGGCCACTTTAACTGCAGCCCAACATGGAATCTAGTAAAGAAGGAAAAAGAAAGAAAGAAAAACCAACAAAATCTATTTTAATAGACTACCCTTAGGCAGCTTTGTCTGAAGAGGAAATAATTGCAAAAAAATGAGACTTAAGTAGGCCATTTGGGAAGCAGGCAATGGCTATTTTAAAGGCCTGAAGTTCTAACATGTGTGTTTGCTTTTTTCCCTCCTCATCTCTTACAAATAGATAATGGTTTACGTCAAGAGAAAATTCAGGAAAAAAGCCTTTTTTAATTTCCAGGAAATCTGGCCACTGTGTTCTGCAGCCAGTGATAAATGGCAGTGCCACCGGCAGTGACCCAGGACATCCTGAATTCTTGCTCTTTGGAAGAGCTTGCACTCTCTTTTCAAAGGGTATCCTGTTCCTATTGCAGTCCTCATGCTATCTCAGTGCAAGATCATCTTTTTCCTGTGTAATCTCACTTAAAATAGCGAGTGCTGGTCCCAGGGCTCTGCACATAGATGTTGATGTCATCCCGGGGGGGGGGGGGGGGGTCAGGGGAGCAGGATGAAAAAAGAAGGTAACTGGATATTGGCCCCAAACATATTCCAAGTCAGCTGTTATTTCAACTCGTGTTGTATAGATCAAATGTTATTTTGTCCATTTGAGGGGGTAACTGAGTGCTGTTGGTCTGCATAAGCCCAAGTCTGTATAGAATGGTGGCACCGCAGATGAGAAATATGGTGTTAACAAAAAAAGTTCCCGTGAAAAGTGTTGTTCGCAGGGGTGAGTTAGGAACAGAGCAGCTGCTTTTGATTATGAAGATTGATTCACTTAGTCTTCACCGACATGATCTAAATAAGTGGGCGGAGCACCAGGAGGGTCCCGGGAGCCTCTCAGTTGCTTTGTATCCCTGCACGTGGAAAGCAGAATGCAGAACCCATGCATTGTTCTGCCTCCCTATGGTCTTCCAGTTTAAAACACGTTGCAAACTGAAGTCCGGTGGGAGAGGACTCGATTGCTTTACTTCTTCCCCATCGGGCGGTCAAGGCAAGGCTGGTAGGAAGGTCCAGTCTTCACAGATTGTGCCGATCCCTCAGGCTTAAGCCTGGTGTCATCTGAGGGTGGCTGCGTCAACAGGTACACTCTTTCCCCCTGAACCAAGGCAGCTGGAATTGGGGGGGGGGGGGTGTCAACTATAGAAATCACTTAAGTAATTCTCAAAGCCCAATTAACCTAGAATGTCTTGTGAGCAGTTCCTTCTAGCCTATGGATTTTGCCAGCAGCAGTATCATCAGGCTTTTACTGTTTCAATTTTCCACTGCCTTGCTCTGTTTGCTTCTGTTAGTTATATAGACAGCCTTTCTATCTGAAGAGTTAGTAGAAAATAAAATATTGCTAGGAGCAATTTGGATAATACTGAAAATATTAGGAAAGAAATGGAGGGAGGAGCCATTGTTAACAAAATAGCCTAGTTATAAGTATTAAGCTTAGAAGAGAAGAATTAAGGCCACTTGGGCTATCTATGCAAAATACTTTTGTTTTATCAACCACAGAAAAAGCCCTTGCTTGGGGTGTCTTGAGGAGTCAGAACCTGGGGTGGTTTCCAGACCAATGGTTGCTGCTTTTCAGCCCTGTGCATCAACCACCAAATGATTATAACTTCCAAAGCTTAGAGGGAAAGGGACTGATATGTTTTGAGGTCTTTGCTGGTTCCTTATCAGAAACACTATTTTGGTTCCTAGTAGCGATTACAATTGTGATTGCGCATACCTGCTGAATTCAAATCTGTAGGAGAACTGCCCTGCATGCGTGTGGGGGCCTTTCCATCTGCCTCCTTTGTGACTCTCTTCTCCTTTCAGTGCCTCTAAACTTGGGCCCCAAAGAAGGGTGCAGCAGCTGAATGTCATGCTCTTGGGCCTTGGCCCAGACATGCATCTTTCTGGAAGGATGACTGAATCCCGTTCTTAAGTCTAAAGTTCCCCTTGATTAGCAGCTCCTTTTGTTTGTTGTTTTTAACGGCATTTCTGTCTTTCACGGGTAGCTTACAGGGATGTGTTTGAGAGCCCCTTCCAGCTGGGAAGCTGCCCAGCTCCCACCAGCTGAGTCGGGGGATGGCTTCCCTTTAGTTCCGCTGCTGCCTGTGGACGACAAGGACTCTACTTCCAGCCCTGGCCACAGTGGCCCTTGTCTGCTGTGCAAGCTTGGCTCTGTCCTCCGGGTTTTCATTCTCCAGCCAGCTGGGCATTTTGAGCACCCCTCTTATCTCAGTGCCTTGGCACTCAGGACCACATGCCATCCTATCACAGAGATGGAAACAAAGAAATCCTTCACTTTTGGCCTGCAATTCCCCAGGAACCATCATAGGTTGAATGACAGTCAAGGAGATTATAGGGGTCGGGGATAGGTCTGGAGTGATGTAAATGGTTCTGCTGATAGAAGACAAACTGAATGGTGTGACAATGGCTAGGATTGTTCAGTACCAGGATTCCTAGTGACTAGTTTCCTCCTTTTTCTCTTGGCTAATCGAGGAACAAGGAGATAAAGACCCCCATGGCCTCTGACTGCCCAAGCCTCTCCAGGCCTGGCTGCCTAGCTTCGGGGCCAGCAAGGGCTGTGTGCCAGAGGCGTGGATCCAGCTTCCTACAAAGAGATCTGTGTACATCACCAGCTTTTAACATTCCTTCTTCCACCTCCTCAGTTTCTGACTTGGGGAGAGTTTGATCAGTCATTCCTTCTTCAGAGAAGTGTCTGGAAAGATGAGCCCAAGAGTGCTGACAGCAAGTTCCCTAGAAGCATTCTGCCTGGAGAAGAGCAAGCATTTGATCATAGGGTAGTTCCGCTGCCCAGGTTGCCCCCACTCCATGTGTCCCCACCCCCCAGCCCTCTGACCCGCGTGCACTCATTCAGATCCTCCACCCTGTGCAGACCTCTCTCAGAGGTGGTCAGCGAGGCATCAGCCAGCCAAAGAAAATTCAGCCAAAGTGTTAAGTCACTTCCACTTCGACCTTAGTAGCTGGGTGGGGCTGCTTCTTGAAAGGCAGACCTGAAATGCTTGCCTCTCTCAGCGAATCTGATTTCACGTTTGGCTGGGGATCATTTGGTCACTGGCATTCTTTCATATACTGAAAGCACAAAGCTTTCACACACTTGATTCTACAGAGCAGCAGACTATTAATAAGACATGTCTTGATTGTAGAGCCAAAAAGGTGATGCAACCTCCTTTCACACCAAAGCTGGTGGGTATATTTATTGGTTTTAATAGCTGAGGGCAGTAGAGACACAGGGAGGGTCAGAAATTCCTTCACGATAATCCAATGAGTGTAAGTTTTGATCCTTTAGTCCCTATGGCAGGCAGTGGTGATCACTTTCCTGTAGAGCATGTGATTAGTGTAACTGGAACCATGGTTCTAAATATGACTTCCTCTCCCCACCTACTGCCACTAGCCTCCAGTTGCCAGAACCCAGCCGGTTTTCTGTGGAACACCAGCTGACACTTTGCATGGGTTCCACCGGAAGGCCTTTCAGTCTTTGTCTCATTTTAGGTAAACATCTCACCCAAGAAGATAAGTATTCACATGTAAAATTAACTCCCTCTGGTTTTCAGTTTCTAAGAATCACCCATGGCCAATGCCTAGTCCTCTGTCTGGCAAACTCAGAAGAAACAACATAGTACAGACAGATCATTGCTCCCAATGCCCATGAACGATGCCCTCAGCTTTCATGTATCTGTACATGAGGGGGGAAGGGATGCATATCCTCCAGCTGGCCTGACCACACGGTTTGAAGTAATTGGTCATTTTATTTCACATTAGGAGGAGACACTCAGAGCAGCTTGGCAGCAGATCTGTGGCCATTAATCTAAGGCCTATAGCTTTCCTCCACATAGGAGATTAAATACCAGTCTTTGGTCAGATGAAAGTGGGCCTTTTGGACTATCTGATCTTTGCAAAAGGCTCCATGTTGGGCCAGCACAATAGTCATTGCTTGTATCATTCCCTATGTTGTTGTTTTTTTAAAGACCATTTTAATGTGTTTAAATAATGTCTGCCAGCATTTTTAGCGCTTTAGACCCAAAGCAAAACTTTAGTTTTACTTGCACTGACTTTATATCAACTTCTACTATGAAAACAAGTCACTGTCTCCCAGAGTTTGAAGAAACGTGGGGCTTTTTCGAATGAGAATAGCAGCATTGCTTTTTGGGTAGCGTTACAATAAATAACATTTTCTTTGGGGCATTAACAAATAGAGTTTATGTAATCTCTCATTCATTTTCTTGACATATCATTAAAGCAGTTTGGATACTAGTGCTATATTCCCCATCTATAAAATGGAAAGAACCAAGTATTAAGTTCAAATTTGATGGATTATAAGAAAGAATGCAGACATTTGTGTGATCTGTGTTGCCAAGATGCTGCCTAGAGCTTTTAAATTTTGTAAGTTATGCATTTCACCTACCCATGGGGGTCTGAGCACTATATACTTTGGGCCAGAGCGCAGCAGGCCGTGGCCGGGTTCAACTGGACAAATAAATGGAACTGGTTCCAGTTTACCAATCTGGCACTAATTACGTGCTGGTCAAAGAAGTGTTTTTCAAATCATGGGGAACCACTAGTGGAAATCCATTGGTGCTTTGATGGTGGCCTTTGGAGATACTTTTATAATTTGAAACCATTCTCATGGCAAGCCCAGGGAGAGGTCTACTTCAGCCAATGTGCAACATGAGGCAGAGAAATGGGCCCTTTTGAAAGGCGGGGTTGACCCGTGGGTGGGCCCTCTTTCACATGTTTCTAATTAGGGATGCAAGGGAGAGCAGATACTCCACGGTGACTCTCCTTTCCTTCTCGGCTGGGAGATAGAACAACGGCGCCTTTGTGGTGACCTCTGCAGAGTTGTTTACACTGGGTGACCTGCCCGAGCACTCCTGCCGGCATGGGTGCTCCTCCTGGCTAACAAGGAACAGTGATGCTATCTGTTACTATGGCAGACCCTGGAGGTCACAGTGAAAAGTACCATGTTTTCCCTGTTGTGGAATCGTCGAAGGCAGCAATTTTCAACCTTTTTCAACTCATGGCACACATAAACTAATTACTAAAATTCTGAGGCACACCAAAAAATGTATTTTTTGCCAATCTGACAAAAAAGGTATAATTTTGATTCATTCACACAGGATGGCTATAGTTGTGTTGGCTGTTGTCATTTTTTTATTTGACAATCTAAGGGAAAAGAGGTTAGTGGCCCTGACTAAATAGTCAGGTATTGTATTTTTAAAAATAGTTTATTGATTTTTAGAGAGAAAAGGAGAGAGAGAGAGAGAGAGAGGGAGAAACATTGATGTGAGAGTGAAACAATGATTGGCTACCACCTGCACACCTACTTCTAGTCATCGAGCCAGCAACTGGGGCATGTACCCTTGACCAGGAATGGAACTAGCAACCTCCTTGTGCACAGGACAACGCCCAACCAACTGAACCATACTGGACAGAGCAAGTATTGCCTGTTTTAAAATTTTTTGTGCCACACTGGTTGAAAATCACTGGTCTAAGTTGATTTTTTTTACAGATTTATTGAGGCATAATTTACATACCATAAATTCACCCATTGTAAGTATAACAATTCAATGACACATGGTAAATTTAGAGAGTTATATTATCATCACCACAATCCAGTTTTCAAACTTTAGTTGGATTTATTTTGAAAATACCAAATATATCGTAATTGGAAGGCAGGTCATGCTCAAAATAAAATTTTGAGGCTATCTTAGGCTAGGGAAGAGGGCTACCCAGGAAGTCACTTATTTATTTATTTATTTATTTATTTATTTATTTATTTATTTAATTTTTAAGTATATCTTTACTGATATCAGAGAGAGGAAGGGGGAGAGAGAGAGAAACATCAATATGAGAGAGTCATTGATGGGCTGCCACCTGCACACCCCTTACTGGGGATCCAGCCTGCAACCCGGGCATGTGTCCTGACCGGGAATCAAACCACAGTCTCCTGGATCATAGGTCAATGCTCAACCGCTGAGCCACACCCGGCCAGGCCCAGGAATAACTAAGTTTCAAGAAAGCCTTGAAATTAGCATTTATATTTAGGAAGATTTTCTATATTTTTGTGCATCTAATGCTATGACCTACTTGAAAGAACTGAGAAACTGCTAGAGAACCTGCCCCACATGTCAGCACCAACAAATGTTTCTTTATTATAAAGAGAAAGTGCCAAAGATGAGAATTGGTGGACCCTCCCCTCAAAGAGCTTATAGTCCACTTTGAACATCTCATTAAGTATTTATTTACATGCCTGCTTATTTTCAGGTATAATTTTAGGCACTGCAGACACACAGATGAGTGAAACAAGGCTCCTACCTTAAGAGCTTATAGTCCAGCAGCTAATGTGTATCAAATAATTTCAATATGATGTCATAAATTCTGTGGTAGAGCTAAGCCCTGTGTGGTATCAGAAAGGTCATCAGCAAAGATTTCCTAAAGACTATATTACTAAGAAATCAAAGATGCGGTTAATAATTGCATCAACTCTGCTGACATAGATTGAGTATCTGCTGTCTACTCCATTTGGCCAAGGCTCAGTGGGATCCCATCCCTGCCTTCAAGGGGCTTAATAATCAGTGGAAGAGATAAATCCGTCCCTACCTAATTCCAACTAGATGTAATAATTGTATGAAAGTGAAAAAGCAAAAGACACTAGGAGTTTAAAGGCAAAAGAGAGATCGTTCCAGGGACACCATCCCAGAAGAAGTAGCCCAAAGTCTACTTCACAAGCTTGAAAAGCTCAAAAGCTGAATTTTGACCAATAGGTAGAATTTCAGCATGTGTAGGTGAGAGCTGGGAAAGAAGGCTCAGGGGCAGGAGAGCTTGGGATGTGTGCTCAGAACAGTAAGTAATCCACACTGGATTGACACATGTCAGGTAGTATAAACTATTTCTTTTTCTTGATGTCAGAACCAGGGAAGTCAATGAATTACAACAAGCTCAAGACTTCTCTTGACTGCATCAGCAAAGCTTTCCAAAGAAGAGCTCGTTTCACTCCATCCTTTTGTATGCTTTAAGCCAAGGTGACCAGATGATTCATTTTCTTCTTCAGTGTTTTTCATGATCCATCATGCAACCACCACCTCTTGGGCCAAAACAAAGCACCTGTGGATTTTCACTAGTGATTCCTCCTGATTGGAAAGCCACTTCTTTGACCAGCACATTTTTGCACCGGGTTGGTGAGCTGCAACCACTTCCATTTGTTTGTCCAGCTCAACCTGGCCGTAGGCCTTTTGCACCCTGGCCCAGAAGATTAATGTAATACTTTCAAGAAGATTTAAAAACACACACCAATTTCTTGAAATATTGGCTGCTAATCTTTGAAGGGATAATTTTGTACCTGAGTAGAACTAGGAAGTGGATAGGAGGAGGAAAAAAAAGAATTATTATTTGCCAGATTCCCAGGTCTCCACGGGGTAAGCCTATTTCTAAATTTGAGTTGCTAAGAACCTTGAACCTGGGGTTGTTTGGGGATATTTTGGAAAGTAAGGAATATTGTTGGCTTTTAATCAGGAAGGAAAGAACTTAGTTGGTTTTGATATAACCAAGGAAGAGGGAGTTTGCATTTGTTTGTTTGCATGGATGGTCCACTACTGTGTGGCCTTGTTCATGACATGGCCGACCTCTCCCTCTAGGGTCATTGTGAACAGCCAGGCTGCAGCTGTAGCTAGAGACAGTGACCAGCACCGTCGGGCACTGCCCTTCAGGCCCTGAAGGTTAATTTCATAGTATTTTGTGGCACTGAACCTGCCAAGGAAAATGCTGCTTCATTTGAGAAAATATAATTTCTCTCTCTATTTTTTTTCATGAAGAATAAAGAAGAGAGATTTTTAGAAGAACATATGTATCCTATTGGCCTTGCTAGACATGCTAAAAAAGCAAGAGGTCAGGACTCTTACAAGCCTCATGCCTTAAACATCAGTCTACCAATAATTATTTACATGCCACCGGAGGGGAAATCCCCTCCATTGTTATTTTTTTCTCTCTAAACTAAGATACTTAAAAAAAAAAAAAATCCCAGAGTGGGGAAATGATACATTTTTTTAAAGCCTGTAAATTTGGTACTGTATTTGCTAGGAAGGAACAGTCCTAGAAACCATGGGGTTTGGGGAGGGGGTTATTTTCCAATGCGGTACTAACTATGGGTGGGAGGTGACTTGACTTTGCCACTATGCAGGTTAGATAGGGCAACTTCTTGACCACTGTTTAGGGTTGCCAGATAAAACACAGAATGCCCAGTTACATTTGCATTTTAGATAAAGAAGCAATTTTTAAGTATAACTGCATTCCAAATATTGTAGAGGGACATACTTACACTAAAAAATATTCATTGTTTATCTGAAATTTTAACTGGGTGTCCTTATTTTTGTTTGCAAAATCTAGTAATCCTATGTGACTTCTACAATAAAAAGGAGACTGGGAGTTTTTATGATTACTGAAAGTCACTATCTGTTTTGAACCAAAACAAAACAATATCTGAGATAAAACTGAAAATAGAATCAGGTCAGTCACACAAAGGCAAAAGCAGTCCTTTTTCATGTCTTTATATCTGTGTAGCGAGCTCTGAAGATTCATTTCTATCTGGAGTGGCCCTGCTAGGTCCACTCAAGCTCAGAGTCTTACTTTGTAGATCACCTGGCTGGCCTCTTTGTTCCAGCTCTGACTCTTGATCAGGTCAAAACTGGGGCTCCCTTGAAAGCCAAAGTACTTCTCCTTAGGGTAGCTTTGGACCCTCTTGAATTCCCTCTTCTATAAAATTCCTGTTTTGTCTAATGATGTGGGGACTGACTAGACCTACCTGAGAATAGTAATAGCTGTCGTTCACTGGGTGCCTAGTATGTGCTAATGCTTTACCACATTACCTACCTACATGGTAGGTTCATATTTCTCCTACCAACCCTATGAGACAGGTACTATTACCTTCATTTTACAGATGAGGAAATGAAGTCCTTAAAAGATAAAGTCCCTTGATGCAGGTCCCAGAGCCATTCAAAAGCCAAGCCGGCATCAGCACTCAGGTCACTCCGACTCCAAAACCCGTTTGCTTAACCACTGCTCACACAGTGCCCCTGAGGGTGGGCTGTTCCCCTCTCCACACCTTCCCCAATCTCCAGGGGACCCATATTGTAGTTATCCTTTCTCTCCTCATTCCTTAGTACCTGGAATGGACAGATAACTTTCCACCTGAAATTGGCCCTAAGTGATCTTGTCCATGTGTGTCGTGCTACAATGCAACAGACTCAGAGCTGAGGGTTCTGGCAGATGTTAACTTTGGATGCTTTCTGTTTTGTATGAAAATGGTTAAACCAAGGGGGACAGACAGCCCAGGAACGTTATTACAACATCTTTAAGTGTGTCATCATTTTAATATCTTTAAAGAGCCCGAAGAGACTTTCAAGCATTAGACTGTAAATAGCTAATAGTTCCAAGATGAGCTTACATAGGAATCACGATTGTTCCAAAATGGCCATTTGTCCAACCTCTGCAGAGCAGCGGTGGTGCTCAGCCAACTGTCCCCATCCACTCCTCCTCCAGGCTTAGTTTTGGTAAAGAAGTAGCAGAAATCTATTGCCCGGCACCATTTTCTTTTTGAGCTCCTTATATAACGTGATTTGTCAGCATTTTGAGCTCATGAAGTGAAGTGTTTTACTTGCCCCAGCTGGGAAAGTTCATGAAGTTAGCCATTCCATTCCCATCATCTGCTGTGGCCACAGTTGTTAAGTGTGAAATATCTCAATGGGTGTGGTCTACCAAGTATCCCAGTGGCATTTCTCAAACTGTGTGTTGTGGACCCAAGGGTCTGGAAGAATTTCTTTCATAGGGTCACACGGGGACATTGCCTCCGTCTGTGAGCAGCCACTAGCCTCTCTCCTCCGACTCCCGACATGTCTCTCATCTTTCCCCACGGAGCCGTGTACGGGCCTTGCCTTCCCTCCGCACCCCCTTCATCTGTCTCCTGGCCCCCGTTCTGCTACATTTCTCCTGCTTCCTGTTCCCCTTAACTACCAGCTCCTCACAGTTCTACAAATTAAGTCTATTTAATTCTAAAAGGAAATTTAAAACAAAAAATGGGAACTAGGAAAAAGAGCAGAGGTGGGGGCACGGTGCTACAGTCTTGTTCCTTAGTCCTGCACGTCTGAGAAAAGGCATCTTTCTCCTCTAGACGGGGCAGCCCCGCCACTCTGCTCCTTCATCCCTCCGCGCGTTCCTGTCCGTCTGCAACCTTCTCTCCGCGTCAGGTCTAACTCAGTCAGTCTGTGCACTTGGTAAACTTGCAAAGTTTGTGTTTCCCTCCTTTTGGATGATGGAATGCTGGTGCCACTGGGGTGGGGGTGCTTTCAGGAACATTTCAGTAAGAGTCATAGCAGGTTTCAGAGGAAGACATTATTGAGTAGCCAGTCTCTGCCCCTGGTGTTTCATGGCCCTGAGAGGCTCAGCAAACAGAAGCATTTGGTCCATACTCTGCTCTTCCTCTGGAACAGGAGAGGCAGCCAGGTATAGACCTTGAGCAAGCCTGCACTCTTGTTTTCCAGCCTCTTAAAGAGGCAAAATAATCATCCTGACTTCCTAACATTGCTGTGAGGATTCAATGAGTTAATATTACAAATCACTTAGAACAGTGCTTAGCACATAGTAAGCACTATATTAAATAAGTAAATATAATGAAGCTAATAATAATAACAATAATAATAATGGCCTTCCTTTGATCCATGCCTGAATAAACTATATTCAACTTCTGTATGGCACCTTAAAGGTCCAACATAAATCCAGTGGCAGTTTGCAAGGACTGCAGAGTAACACGTTCCGTAATTTCACAAGGCCAGACCCATCGCCTGATTATTTTTCATCCTAGCTCCCCACTCCACTTTCCTTCCCCACCCCCTCCACATGTATCCAGTTGCCTTTGCTGCCGGCCCCTCGTAGTGGCTGTCAGCCTATGTGGCCAGTATTGTTGGGTATCTGTTTAAATGCAAAGCTGCCTCTTCTAGATCATAATAAGCTTCTTTTAAGGGATGAAGGCCACATTTCTGATGGGTGTGTATCAGTCTTCATGCCAGTACGTAAGTGGTACTCTATGAAAGTGTTTTGATTGGCTAATTTGAGCTTTTGAAGACTAGGAAGCACTTGGCCTAGAGCTAAGTAGCACCTAATCGCGTCTTGCCTCTAGGCCTCGTAGATGTATTCTGTGGAAAGGCCAACTCCCTGATTTGTGTTAGGACCATAGAGCCTCCAGTGTAGGCCAGGGCAGACCAAGCCACTGTACCGTTAGGGGTTCAGGGATTCGAATGCGGGATAAAAGGAGGAGTGTCTGCAAGCTGAAGGTTAAAAGGTGTTGGCTTTGCACAATCACCAGGAGTAATCCTCACCTGAGGCTATGTTTAGAGAGGAAGGGGGAGAGAGAGAGAGAGAGAGACAGAGAGAGAAAGAGAGAGAGAGGGGGAGAGGGGAAGAGAAACATCAATGTGAGAAACATTGCCTCTTGTACTTGTCCCAACCAGGGATCGAACCCACAACCTTTTAGTGTATGAGATGATGCTCCAACCAACTGAGCCACCCAGCCAGGGCACTAGGAATGCTTTTAATTAGCACCTTGAAAAACTCTGGTTAAAAAAGGATAATTAAAATACACTTTTTATAATGCAAAGAGCTGCCTCTGAAAATCTTCCAACTTTGCAGGCCTAGTGGAAAAGGGCTGAACTCAGAGCTGAGAAATCACAGCACCTCTGCTAAAAGGTGTACACGCAGGACCAAAATGGAGAAATAGGCATACCCACTAGTGGCATTCTCTAAAAAAGGAAACCAGCAGTGTGCTATCATTTGTATCCTGCACAATTTGGGGTAGATGGATGAAATTATATGGGAAAAACTGTTTTCTAAGCGTAAACTCTGTCACTCCAGCACAGCGGTATGCCTAAGTGTATTTCATACATACATGCTTTTATAAATGTATTTGCACAGCCCACATGGCCATGTTACTCACTGTTAGAGATACATTTGGCAAAGACAAAAGAATTTAAAAGTATTATATGTTTTTTCCCCATCTGTGGGTAGCATTTGATGTTCGCAGATGCATCAAGGTTTTAATAACCTTGACCAATAGACAGGACAACTGTGAGAATTTCAAAAGGGGAAGCAAGAACCCAGAGAAGAAAAACACCTATTGTTTCTAGGGGGCAGGCTCCCTGAGCACTCAGCCCAGAAGTTGTTTTTCCTCCAAGGAGAGCCCAGGGTCCAGATATAAGCCTTCCTGACCTGAATACAGGAACACCGGGGAGACCACAGGACCTGGGAGTGGGGGCAGATGGGAGGGGTGAAATGTTCAAGGTGAGACTGGTCCGAGCTAAGGGGCTGGCCAGTCCATCAGCCTGGCACCTCAGCATTGCTGCCCATGCAGCCAGGGGCCGGGTCCCTCAGAGGCCAGAAGAGGTGAGCATTCATTTGCTCGTTTCTTAATCCATCAGCGGACCTTCCCTGAGCGCTTATCATGTGCCAGATACCGGGCTGAGCCCCTCCGACCCGTGATGCTGAGTCCGAGCCTTGGCAGCTAAGGATGGCGTCCCATAGGGAACTGAGAGGTCTGCAGAGAAGAGGCGCCATACAAACAGGAAAGCCCTAGAGAAACCCAGCCCTGCCTCCGAGGAAGTGATGCTCAAATGCTCTATACCCGACAGCAGAAGCAGAAGCAGGAGCAGAGAGATTTTCCTGAGGGTTCGAGTTTGACCTCCAACCATGATATTTAGATATTAAGAGAAGTTGCAGTAGAGGTTCAGAGACACTCTGGGCCAGCAGGTGCCGTTGTGAGTTTGTAGCTTCGAAGCTACAATGACAGGAAAAGAAGCCGAGAGGGGGAGCTAGGACAGGCACCTCCAGCCTCCCGGGGCTAGAGGACTTTACTACCCTCTCAGAGAATCATGAATAAAACCACAGCACAGTTGCACAGGCTATAAGTGACTTTGTAAATGCCCACCTATCAGTAGTCTGTACGTAGTTCACTTACACTCCTGCTTTGGTGGTTCTTGAACAATCTCTTGTTTCATGTTGGCAAGTCCCCTCAGATAGTGTTAGGAGCGGCCACCTGAAACAAATCATCCGCTTCTAGTCTGCACAGCGGGGCGAGGGTGGCTCTTGCTGAGCCTTCCGGCTTCACCGTGTACATTCTTTGCTCATCCCTGTCATCATGGGCATCACAGAGTTTTATAGGAAATCGCAAAGCACTTTGTCTTTTCGATACATTGTGTGCTTCTTGAGGGTTCGCACCCTCTCCTGTCCATCTCTTTATCTCCGGTGCCTGGTACACGGGGAGACCCACAGCCAGGCCTGGTACATTGGATGTGCTGGCCTCGTACAGTCTCAGGCTGACAGTGGGCTCAGTTTGTACATGTTCCACTCCGAACTTCCCTGCTTTTCAGTGGTGCATTCTAGTGACATGGAAAACCTGACTTCCATAACATTCTTCCTTTTATGTCATGTGAACAATATATTTAAGAAATAAACCTTTGTGTTTCATGTTATAGATGAATGTTGGATATGCTTTTTCCTTCTAGAGTATGACTGTTTTGTCTAGCAGTCCCTTCACATTTTCATCTGGATTTCTGCTCGTGGCCTTTTCCCTTGAGGTTTGTATCACCTCTCAGGCCGCTGTGACCATCCCCTCAGTGCCCTACCGCAGTGGCACCGAGGCTCTGCCCTGTTACTCCTCACCTGTGCCGCTTGGGATTGTTAATGCCAGTGAGGAGTCCAACTCGCCCACCCGGCCCTCGCGCGTGTGCCTTCTTCAGGGGAAGCTCTGTTTTATACACCTCTGCCTCTCCCGCAGCAGTGCAGTCCTTATGCTCCAGGAGATGCCCAGCAAGTATGTGCTGCTCAAGTTCCTTAGCGGTGGGTAGTTAGGAGCAGGCGTTAGCTCATCAGTGAGGGAGCAATAGCTGACAAGCTAAGAGCTCAAGGATTTGAGCGAAACTACCTGAGTCCTAACCTTAGCCCCTTCATAAACTACTTTCATGACTGAGAAATCTGCTAACCCCCCGTGTGTCGGCTTCTTCATTTTCAAGTGAGGATAACACTTTCTTAGTACCTACCTAATAAAGCTGTGGTGAGGGCTACGTGAGTTCTGATGCTACACTTAGCCCAGTGCCCCGCCCTTAGTGAGAGCCATCATCATCCACAACAACCATAGGTATTTGTGATCAGAAGTTGGGGTTGGAGGAAAGAAAGTTCCCTCTAGGTTATATTCTTGACAAGCCTGGACTGGAATGCACCTTCTCAGATTCCTCCTGGAGTACCTTGTGCCCTGCCCTCTTCCTACACAAGGAACATGCCCGCTTCAGGATTGTATAGATCATCGTGACTAAGAGGTATTTTTTTTCACCCTTAATCATTGACCTATATTTATCTGTTGGTGTGCAACAGGTACATTGTTTTATCAGATTCTCAAAGGGGGAAGTCCAGGACCCAAAATAGCTTAAAACCACTGAGGGAGACATTGATGATGTTCTGTTAAGAAGAATGGGAGGGAACCTGTGCACACAGTAGAGACGTATACTCGGGACACACAAGTGAGGCTACACATAGCACTTACCATCCTTCTGTCCCTTAGAATTTAACACTCCATTTCAATAAATGTTTTCATGGGTCCCTACTAAGTGTCAGGCACTGTGCTAGGTGTGGGGACCAGAAACATGACTGAGACATGGTTCCTGTTGTTGAGATGCTTAGGATTATAGCAGTTGCTTTTCTTAGTTTATTAAATGCTAATTGAATCACTGTGTTACTCATTAATAAGTAAGACGTCTCCCCAGTTGAACTTCCTGTGTGCTTAGTACTGTCCTGGGCACTATTACAAGCAGTGCTGTGGGCCCACTACCCCCCAAAGGAAGGGGAGGGTCACAGGTTGTGAGCACGAGGGAGGGATTCTGAGGACAGTGAGGAGGAGGCCCCAGGGATGTATCCATGTGATGAAAGCCAAGCAGTCCTCGTTCCAGCCCACTCTGTATTTATGTCTCATTTGTGAGTAGAGGACCGAGGGTTTTTTTGGTCATAAACCTCCTTATGGCTAGGTTTGGCCTGCATTCAACTCTAATAAAAAGTAATAGTAAATGTCAGGACTAGAAATAAAATGAGGCACAGGTTGCCACTAGTACTTTTTCTATAACCCAGTTATTTTTTCTTCAACCAAATATACTCCATATTGTATCAGCCGGGATCTCATCACGAAAGAGATGACACACTTTGATTAGGATCATTCAGGAGACTTGCATAATAACAGGAGTACTTTTAGTAGGGTGGACAGGGTGCAGGGAAGCCACAGGGCTTGTGCAATATTCCAGGGCTGGTGGTAGTAGGGCTCCATCAGTTCCCCTAGACCTGAAAGGGCCAAGGGATGGGCTGGATGCTGGAAACGGGACTGGGAGGACTGCCGGCGGGACCTGAGACCTTGTCCAGAGGTGCAGGCAACCCCTAGCCCAAGGCCACTCTACCATCTCTAGTCTCCTGCTGGTGCTCCTCAGTGGCCAAACCCAGGAAGGAGTCCTGTTGATGTGGTCACACAGGCCAGCTTCCCAAGCACAGAGCAGGGTGGAGAGGGTTGAAGCGTAAGTCTGGAGGACACACAGGAAAATATGCAGCAAACATGTTCTCATGTTCGATTTTAGAGGTAAGGGTGTGTGCTTCCATTTTTTCTGTTTTGGCAAGCTAAATTTTTAATAGGTAATAAAATATTTTTCCCATAGTCATTACTCTATCAATTGGATGATCTCAGTTATTTTTCTCAATGTCCCATTAGTTTAGACCTTTTTTAAGGGTGTGTGTGTGTGTGCGCCCGCACGCACAAATTAGCCTGTTTTCTTCCACAGCACAGAGACTAAAAATGCTATCCTTCAGAGATTTTTCTTTTTACAAAGAGAGTTATTCCATCCCTCCCCACCCCCCCGCCCTCTCCTTCTATGCTTAGGCCAAGAGTATATTACATTTGGAGGCATCCAGCATGGTGCTTCCCAAACCTTTCTTAACCAAAGATTCCTTTGGGAATTCAACTAAATTTCCTGGTTCTCTTTTGCTTTGAAAACCAATGCCCATATTAACCAACACGGTTATTTTTATTACTCACAAATATTTTTATAATTAACTTAAGACTCAACAAGGAACCAAAGGTAAACAGACTGTAATTATTTCAAGTTCTAACCACTATGAGTGAATATTAATCTTCTGAGAAAGAATTATTAAAACACAGTATAAAATAGTCATAAATTAAGTATCAAGTCATAATTGCAAAGGAATAGCTGTGATTATAAAAGGCAAAATAAACTAGAATTTAAAAGTTAATCACTGTGCCATAGTAAACATTTCAGCACAGTATTTGTGAGTCTTAGAATTTTGTAATTATTCACTGATATGTACTCATTTTACTATGATATTCAGCAAGAAACCCCATAAATCAATTTCTAAAGGTAGGTAATTTTCTAAAACAGCTGTCCTGCCTCTGCTGAGAACCCCCCAGTCACTCACTTCCCTATGGCACCCTGTGTTCTTCCTCCCTTCCCATAAGCTACCTTGTGCATCTTCATCCAGCCTTGTTTCTGAGGCCACCCTGACTATTTAATGGAGCTGCCCTAAAGTCACTGCAAAATTTTGATCAGAACTTCACTGAACCAGGGATCAAAGAAATGACTAAGAGAATTCTTATTAAAGGTTTTAAGTATATACTTCTTCTTAGATCCATGCAAGTGATTTCTCTAATTCTTGGGTTGCCCTCCCTGAAATTATACAGAAAGGGCTGTGTCTTCTCAACTCTTTCCCCTCCATCCCAACCTAGCAAGACTTTTCTCTTGTGCACTGCTTGGCAGTGCTGCTGTTGTCCTTAGTGTTTCGGGTCTTGTGCTGGTCCTGGTCCCAAAAGGGCCAGGCTGCTAGCCAGGGGATCGTTCTTCAATCCTTTACTGGCTCCATACTGTGTGTCACAGATTATGCCTTTTGTGGGTTCCCTGACAGAGACACTGGAGGTCTATGAATAGAAAAGTCCTGTGTTCTCTCCATCACCCTCCCCTCCCCCCTTCTTTTGGAAAAGGCACCCCAGTTTTCCTCTGGTGAACTACCCCTTCTGAGTCTCCATCTGTGTGGTTCACACGGGGCTGGTGCTACCCTCCAGCTCGAGAGGTGGGCTCTGAACCTGGAGGAAACCAAGCAGAGCTTCGATGACTGGGTTAGGAATAAACATGGGACCCAAGCTGAGGACATGAGAGTTCAACATGAGAGTTTGGCTGGAACAGCCGGGAAAGGGATCCCCTCTGCCTGCTGGGGTCGCTAAACTGGTAGAATGTAAGCCTATAGCCACCATTTAGGGGAGCCTGCCTAAGTGCCAACACACTGGCCTGGCCGGGCGTGGCTCAGCGGTTGAGCATCAACCTAGGATCCAGGAGATTGTGGTTCGATTCCCGGTCAGGGCACATGCCCGGGTTGCGGGCTCAGTCCCCAGTTGGGGGTGTGCAGGAGGCAGCCGATTGATGACTCTCTCATCATTGATGTTTCTCTCTTTCCTTCTCCCTTCCTCTGTCTGAAATCGATAAAGATATATATATATTGTTTAAAAATTTAAAAAAGAATGCCAACACCCTGGAAAGCAGAGCCAAAAACAGAGAAAGACAGATTTCATCATCATTCGAGCCCTTGACTCCAGCTGCCTTGGCATGTGACCCAGTAATAGGCCCTACCTGTTGTTTTGCCCATTATGACAATTAGAGTTGGCACTCTGTCACTTTTAACCTGAACTCCTCAGTATAAAACATTCACACGTAAGAATTCAGCACTTTCTGGGACCTCCAGCCCCAGGGAGGCCACAAGCTACTAAAGAGATAGTATGGTCTGCTAGAGCTGCGAGTCCCAGAGAACTGCACAGAGTACTTTTCCTTTTCTTTGATTCCAGAGAGCATGTGGCTACACATGGAATTTGGGCATTCCAGGGGGGAGACTGGGGACTGATAACAAGGCAGATTACCAGCCGTGTGTGGCATCTGTGATTAAATATGTCAGAACGCTATGAGGTCTGGGTTTTACCTTAGAAAAAACCCATTCTAAATGATTTCAGGGTTTTTCACTTTAAAGTATTTTTTGATAATATAGTTAAAGAGGTCAAAGGATAGAAACAATTTTACATATATATGTATTCTTAGATGTATATTTTAAGCACTCTGTAAACTATAACCTGATGCTAGGCTATGTTAAGAGGAGCCCGGCATGAAACACGGAGTCACCATATTCAGCACTAATGAGACACTTAGAGGCAAAGCTCTCATTCAGCGCCCATGCCCAGCTCGGGCTTCTGCATTTGGGAGGATGTGGAAAGCAATTGCAATGATTAAAAGCATGGAAACGCAGATCTCTGAAGAACGATGAAAGTGGGCTATTTAACCTAAAGAAAAGAAGATTGAAGGGAGAAACTAAATGGTATTTAAGTGTAGAAAGAGTTCTTAGAGTAAGGTGGCAGATGTTTTCCTCCTGCACTCTTGGCTATGAAGAGAAAATCGCCTTAGAAATGTCATTTGTATAAAAGAAGGCTTTTTCCGGCAGATAGGATTCTTGTAGTGGTTGAGAGGTGGGACTAGGTGTCCTTTAAGGTACCTCTTCACTAAGATTCTGTGATTACTAGATTGAGAATTTGCTTATCAAAAGAATGGCGAGACCACTTGCTGCGTGTCGCGAAAGGTAAAATGAACAGACGCTGGCTGGCTCCGTTTAGGTGTAGTTCTGCCCCGGAGTGAACTTCAGCACCATGACATGCCTGTGAAGGAGCGAACATTGTATATGGACAAGCAACACATCAGAAACAACAACAATGACCTAGTGGTAAAGTAACGATAAAGCCTAGGACTTCTATTTTCTATACCTTCGTTTTTGCTAGTAGGCCACAAATCATAATTAGTTTCTGCATTAAATATATAAATGAGACAAAGCATGGGCCAGCTTAGCGTTGGTGCCGGTATTTTTGGAGGGGTAGAATTAAGTGCATGGGCTCTGTATTGAGTCAGGAGCATTTCATGTTGGCTCTGGTAGGTATCTGGCTTATTTCTTACTGTAGCTTGACTAGTCTAATTTGGGACCCAGAGACTTCAAATCAAGACTCAGGAAAATGGATTTAACTTAGAGAAACAATTCTACTTTTACACATGGAAAAGCTATTCTAAAGAACAATAGCTTTGGCATTATTACTGCTCTGATGGATCTAGATTTATTTAAAAGTTAGGATTAAAAAATAATTAAAGGCCATATGTTGCTCCACTTTCTTCTATACTACTTGGGCCACTGCATTAAGCTCTACTAAGCAACAGCTCCTGATGCTTTGTTCAAGTACCAGCCCCTCTGCCTAGAGTTTTCGTGCATCCACATATCTGCTAATTAGCTTCACAACTGAGTTCTGCAATTTCCTTGGCCACATTGCTCAGACGCCGCAGTTTCCGCATATTACACACCAGCAGTCATTTCCCCTTCGTGGAGCCCACATGGTCACTTAAAAGCAATTTACCCAGGAGGCTTTCCAGCCTTAAAGTGAATCTGCTAATAAGCAGAGGTTGACTGACTTCACAATAAGCTATTCTAAATAAATTCAAATGGTAATTTCTAGGTCTGTATTTTGCAAGTTATGGGAAATAACTGGGAGGAGGGAACACTAGCAAGTCCACAAACCTGTTGTTGCAAGTATTGGAGGGAGAATTTCCTGGAGATGGTGGTTTTGATAGAGAGGGACCTTACAATCGCCCACCCCAACTCATTTCCCAATTGAATTATGCAAGAAAAATCAACTGAGAAACAAAACCAAACAACCAAACGAACGAAATACCCCCAAATAACAACAGCAACAAAAACCTAACTTCCAAAAAGAGTTTATCTTATATGCTTACTTTTTAAAACTGATTTAGCAACAGGAAGCTAGTTTCTGAGTTTATTCCACACTTGCCCTCTGAACCCTGCCTTGTTGAATGATTCAGAGTATCAGATTCTCTCCCATAATTTCCTTTCAACAGAACTTACTGTATTACCCACCCATCCCCCAAACATAAATGGCTAAAACAGCTGGCTCTTTCACTCTTGGTATATACACACAAACACAAATGAGGTACACACACACACGTATAATATACATCTCTGCATATATAAACACACACTTTGGTCATTTATTTTTTTAACAGCATAAAGGTCATTAATCAAAATATAATTCATTTGAACAGTCAAGGCTTGACACGAGATCATTATTTCAAGAAAACCCGAAGAGACTAAGCTCCCTTTCATAGCATTGTTTTCTTTCTAAACCTCCGTAGGGCGCATGGCTCTTCTCCACTGAGAAAGTCAGGGACAGCACCGCGAAGCAGCCCTTGGCCTCTGTTAAGAGACCTAAGTTCTCTTGGGGAAGGAGCTTATGCCCCATATTCACGCACCTCACAGAAGAGAACATTTACATCTGCTGTATTTCTAACTGGAGCTGTGTCTCTAGGTAGCCCCAGAGCAAAGAAAATGAAAATAGTTCCCGTTTCTCAGAAGAGAAATCTGAGGTTCAGAGAAATTAAGCTAAATATCTTTTTATCATTTCATTTCAGTTTAGTTCCATCTGCACTTTTCTTAAACAGTTTGAAAAGCTGAGAAGAAACATACTGAAATCATCTCATCTATGGGAGACCTTTCTTTAGAAAGCTCAAGAGAGTCCAGACTTTCTCTCCTTCATTCTGTGACTCCGTGAAAGATAGTGCGAAGGCTGGTGTATATTTCTCCCTCCTACAGACTGGGAAACAGAGGTGCAGAGTGGCAGAGCGACCAGGACGACGGCAGGCAGACGAAAAAGAACCCAAGAGTTGCGCCTACAATCTACACCCCCCCTGAGGGCCAGTGGGCTGGCTCCTGAGTAGGATGATGTCACTCTTTGGCGGTTGAATGTCGCCTGGCCACAAAGCCTGCGGACAGATTGGGCGGCCCATTGGCCCAATCGGGACCAATCAGGGGCTCCCAAACCGGCCTGTCACCTATGACTCTCCAGCCTGAAGAAGTCAGGCATGTTCATATTCCACAAATAAATGAGAAAAAGACACCAACCCAATAGAAAAATGGGTAAAGGCTACCAACTGGCAATTTTTAGAAGAAGAAACCTAAGTATTAAACTTTACAAGTCACTATGGAAATATAAATTAATGCAAAACTGAGATGTACCTCTTACCCATCAGTTCCCCATCCCTGTAAAAAAATCCCTACCGAAACCAAAAACCCAAAACAAAACAGACTTTAAAAACCCTAAATGTTGGTGATCTTGTGAGGAAACAAGAACTCGCACTGCTAATGGGAGAATGAATTGGAAGCATCACTGAGAAGAACCTGGCAGCGTCTACTTAGACGTGAAAAGGCACAAACACCACAACCCAGTAAATACAATTCTGGATGTGCACCTTAGATACAGACTGTGCTTTACAGACAAGGTTATATACACAAAAGGCTACATTTATATCTGTAAAAACAAGACTAGAAGGATAAATACCAAATTCTTGATGATGGTTTTCACCCGGAGAAGGAAATGCGATTGTAGTACTTCAACTTGATGTATTTCTTAGTACACAAGCCAAAAAGAAAAAGAAAAAAAGTGAAGAAAATATAGAAACAATGTTTGTTGTATTTTCCTCTATACTTTTCCATATTTAAAGTGTTTTCAAAGTTATAAAAGAAGAGAGCCATCCACGCATTTGACTAGTATAATCAGTGTCCTTTATTTAGTCGTCAGGAATTTTCTGATTTGCGTCTTTCCAGTCGTGAAGCAATCAGCTTTTCTTTATGATGCTCACAGATTTCACCACAACTAATTTATCTGCCTGGAGCTGGATATGAGCTCTGTGAAGGTGATGCCGATAAGGCCCAGCATTGGGGAAAGTTGTAGAAGAGACCTGGAATCTTCTTCTGTTATCATAGCATTTCATAGAGTTGGAGAATAACCTCAGGAATCATCTGATATAATTCTTTTATTTAAATGAGGAACTTGAGGCCTTGAGAGGCTGTTCAAATTCACCTGGCTAATTAAAGGTGGAGTAGGGACCAGAATCTGTGGCTACTGATTTTCCTGTAATGAAAACATTGTCCTATGTAAGTAATGAAAGTTCTACAGACCCTTTCTATGGAGTTTTCACTGTGGACAAGCAGGCACCCACCCTGGGTGTGGCATTGTGGAAACAGCCATGAGGCCGGCAAAACTTTAAGACACTAGAGGAGAGAAGTGACAAGTCTGTGTGGTCAGGACATTCTATGAAGCCATATAGCATAGGGGTGTATATCCTGGCTCTGCCACTCCCAGCTATTCTGCGTTGGCTGTTTCCTCTCTGTGCCACTGTAGAGTGAGAAGAATAATAGAACCTATTTCCAGGACTATAATGAGGATTAAAAGAGTTAATGTAATACATGAGAATGGTGTCTGATGTATGTGTTCAACAAATGTTAGCTACTGTTACTACATCATATGTACAACAAACTATGAGGGAACTGAATATAGAATTATAGTTCTGCCATCCTTTGCCTTAAACCACATACCAATCTCTGAAAGTTGTTAGTATCTTTGTATGGGACTTGGATGAGTCTCAGTTTTGCAGTTATGAAAGCAGAATTCAAAAAGGTAAGATCATATATTTGTCCAGAACAATGTCCTAAGCGTGTGATAGTGATCATATTTCCTCCTTATATTTCATTCAATACTTACTCTTCTCCGGCGCACGTGGGGCCGCACAAGGGAGACACCACGCAATGCAGCTGATTGAAGGAGAGGACTCATCTTCCAGGGTTACTGTCCAGTACCCCCATATTGCTGTCGCGATGCTCTCCCATCAGTTACCAGCAAGGCCTTGAAGTTTTTGAAGAAAAAAGTACATCTCCACCCCCACCCCCACCAAATTCCTATAGTCATTTTGACAGAAGCGCCTCAAACTTTAACATAAGATGATGACAGAGTTCTACACGCTGCCAACTTGGAGTCTATTATGTGGAGGAGGTTTCCAGGTCCCAGATCGGCTCCTCTTTCTCTGCATCAGTTTATTGAAACTCCTGCTGTTGTATATTAATCCTGATGTGCCTGTCAGACACCGACCTACTGGTAGAGAATTCATTCCCAGGGTTTGCAGGACAGCTAACCACACCTCTATTTGTTCCTAGTGCCTCTTAACCAAATAGGGCAGTTCTTACAAGATGCATTTCTCTGGGGTATATTATAAATTTCCTTTTTAGAGTTGTTGAAAAACATTTTTTTATAAATATTACAGTAATCTTTCTCATCTACCTCAGAAAAGATCCACTCTCTAAACCTGATAAATTCCTTTGTCAAAGTAATAAGAGGGCAATTTCATTTACAGTTTTACTTACTAATTTATTCCATAATTAGGGTATTAATCTTGCTGTCAGATGAATACAATCAACTTTTGGACTCAATTTCATCCTGTGCAGGGGAGAATTTCTATACCAAATTTCCACTTAATTGCCTCTTTTGCACATACCCACATCTTATTTTCATTTCTGCTTAGCCTGCCGCCATGACCTGTAATTGTCCAGCTAAGTAATGTGTTTTTTTCAAGATTCAATGCTTCCAGGTACCAAAATGATTTAGATTCAAAGCTGCAGGGGTAGTTTATTGATACATGAATCAAACCTGAAATAATTTGAACCCTTGGAACTTTAAATCTCTTGCACGACAGGTGACCGAAGTTGACTGCATTGTGTTCAGTGCAGAAGTGGATGCTATGATCAGTCGTTTGCAACATGCAGCTTTGTGGAAGTGGTATGTGCTCCTGCATCCTACTGTTATTTCTTCCCTTTTTGTCATTGTTATCTTGGTCTGAAATGTCCTTTGCCCTTTGATGCCCAGTTTTCTGCTAAGTACTGGTTGCCATTCCATGAGCAATAGATCTCAGGTTGAGTTTTTAAAATTCCAGACCTGATGAATCAGAAGCCAGGGCAGGGATATGTGTGTTTTAAAAAACCTCTTTCTGGCATTCTTATGCTCAACCAGAATTGAGGAACAGGTTAGAAATTTTGTTTGTAAATAATTGAAACCCACTCAAACTATCTTAATAAAAAAGAGGAATTTGCCATAAGGGAGCAGGAGAATCTGCAGAACTCAAGGGTGTGAGATCCATCCAGGCTTCATGAGAGACCAGAGTCTGGAGCTGCAGCTCCGACAAGGACCGGGGCAGCTAGTCCCACTCCCCCGGTATGTCCTTGTGTCTGCCTCGCTCCCTTCAGAACCTTGTGAACTCAGAGCTGCTTCTCTCTGAATATCTGCTTCCTTCTTTCCTTTTCAGCTGGCCACTGCCACTGCTTAGTGAGCACGTGGCCAAGCATGGTACGCAAGTGTGTGTGTCCTTCATACGGACTGACGAGCATCTCTCAATCGAAATTCCTGCAGGAAGGTCTGACTGGACTAGGATAGGTGATGTGTCTGCCCTTACGCCGTCAGACAACAGGGTTTAATGTGGCTGCCAAAGGCCCACCCATGTGTGAGTTCAGATGGCAGGCTCTTCGGATGCCTCGAAGGGTTTCTCTACATTTGCCGTATTCTAGTGCATTTATGCCAAATAACTCCTTTTCTGATTTCAGCTTTATGGTGATATTTTCACCTTTAAGGAAAGTGAGAAGCAACAATGTCTGTGTATCAGGGGTGATTTAATTATGCAGATACCACTGAAACACTGAATATACTGTGTCTCTCTGTGCCTGCTTCTCTTATAAATAGGAATCAGTTAGAATGTTGAGAAAACTAGAGCCTTAGGAAAGCTGCCTCTCTCTAGTAGAGGAAGATAGCAGTCCAATGGCAGAATCATCTTCTATAATGTATATAATTTTAATCATAAAATGTTTAAAATGTTTAAATGAGGTAGTTTATCACAGACAATGCTGATATGTGACCTTGTAAAGATCTTTCACAGAAAAGGCTCCTGCGTTTCCTTGGTCTACACAGGGTTCAAAAAGAGGGAATGGTTTCAGAGGAATGTAACACAGTGCCTGGCACAGGATTAGTATTCAGTAGTATTCTGCTAATATAATAGTGTTTGCTTAGAAATATTTATTCACAGTAACTCTCAGGTGGTTTTGAAACATGGGAATGAGTTGCCAAGGAAAGTAAATAAGCTTTTATTCTTTCTTTTTGTCACACTAACAATCACCTTGCATATGTGGGATAGCCAAAAATGTCCATGTACTTGGCCCTCTAAGAGATACAAATCTAGTTGGGAAAATAAACTACAAAAGCAATGCATAACCCTCCACCCTTGCTCTTCAGAGGTCACCACGTGCTCTCACCTTTACATGTCATTCTTAGAGGGTAAGAAGAGGGAAACAGGGTTTATGGTTTCTGCTTTACTGCTGAGTAAACAGAGGGTCAGTCACCCCTACAGTTTAAAAATTTGAATTTTACTGATATTTTCACCTTCAGGGAATATGAAAGCAACAATCTCCACATAGTGATGGTGACTTAACCTTGCAGATACCACTAGGTGAGCTGGGTAGAAAACGTTAAGATAAAGCACAGTGTTAACAACTAAATTAGAAATGAATTTGGTCTTTAAAGGACAAGAGCAAATATGACTGTATTTCAGCAAATGTAATGCCAAAAAAATTGCATGATAGATAAAATAAATCAGAGAAACATAATAGGAAAAAAATCAAAACTAAAAGTGGTAGTTGATAAATGGTACTGTATCAGAGTAGCTTCATCATTAAATAACACTGTGACTTGTAGTAGAATAATTGGCAATCCCTAGGACACATAGCAGTGAAGCAGGAGGGTCTTTATAAAGCTTTGTGGAAGTCTTAACTTTATCTTACATCAAGGGTACAATAGGAACAATCTATAAGAAAAGTTTTCAAGTAATTTGTAAACTTATGATAAATACTGTATTATCCAAGGCTCTTGGTTGCATGTAATAGGTTCAGTGGAATTTATTGGCTAATGCAACTGGGAAGTCTAAGGGGTGGCAAAGTGGTCTCCCTGGCTCTTATCACCTAGGATCTCAAAAAGCACGAGGCCCCTTTTCTTTCTGCCTTTAAGTCAGTACTCCCGAAAAAGTGCCCAGTTGGCCACTGGATCACTTGCCTACCCCTGTGGCAGGAAGACAAGGGCCCCAGAGGTGGGGCTGGGGCAGTTATCCAAAGGAAAGGAAGGCTTCTGTGGCCAGAAAAGGGGGAAGAGGCGTTGAGTAGGCAGAAAGAACAGATGTCCACCCATCCATTACACAACTGCATGCCATGCACTTTCACATCCTGTGGCAAATGAAAAACCTTCACTAATGAAAAGAAATGACAGCTTGAAATATTGTAAGTAGTGAGAGAAAAAAGTCAAGGTGCTTCTTAGTATACTCTCCAGTCCCCAAGGTTACAGCTGGTTATCACTTCCCGTTTGCTTCCAAGTCCTTTGCTTGCCCCTCTGCTGTATCACTTGGTTACCCTCCTGCAGGTCTGTCCTCAAACAGCGTGTGAGCATTTGAAGGTAGAACCTTGTCTTTTATCTCCTTGTTTCCAGTGCCTAGTCCAGTGCCTGGAACACAGAGGCCGTTTGATGCTGATTGAATGGAATGGGATTCTATGGTATGCACTGCTTACGCTGGGAAAATAATAATAGCTAGAAGTTTGTTAGATGAGGGAATTAGGGGAAGTCCTTCCTCCCCACGAGCAGGGCTTCCCTGCCCACTTCCCGCCTACCTCTGCTCCTCCAGCACTCTTCCTCGGGGACAGTGGAATGGCCCGTCCCCCTGGTGAGTGTAGGGTAAGGAGGGAACAAACACCTCACACTCAGGTGTAGTCCTACACCAGCCACAGGCAGGGGCCACTGCTAATCCCGGCCGGGGAAGCCCACTGTTGCTATGCCCCCAAGCAATATCTTCCACCTCCTCTGTTTGTGTTTTGTTTGTTTTTTGATGGGTTCAGAATTCAGATGTGGAAAAGTATATAATTTAATGGTTCCCTCAAACCTCATAAAAGAGTTTAGAAAGATCCTGTATTTGTCTTTGGATGTGTGCATAGAATGAATTAGGAAAGTAAATATTTTGACATTTTATATATTATTTATTTATATCCCATCTTTTTCCAAAACAGATTTAAGGTGATTTCATGGTACATGGTAGTCTAATTCATGACATTCAAATGCCACAAGGACAGAAAAAGAATTTTTTGAGACACCCTGAAGCACAGCTTCATTTGATAGGATTTCCTAGTCTAGGTTATAATCAGGAAGGCACTGATTCCTTTTACTGTTATTTTTAAACAAAAAAAAAAATGCTATCCCTCCTCCTCTATTCCTTCTTATGGTGCATAGCTCCACCAGCTACCCTGGGAATCGACTTAGACTTCCTTTCCCCCCTGCTTCCCCTCTCCCCAGACACCCACTCCGTGTATTGCACAGTTGCACGCCAGACTCCTCACATCCAGTGCCTCACCCAGGGCCTGAGTTCATGCCTCCACTTTCTCTCACCTTGACCTGTCCAGCAGCCCACTCTGTGGTCCTTCATTCCCTCTTCTGTGTCAGGGCCAGTGTTTTTTCTAAGGTAGCAGTGTGATTGTGTTCCTCTTGTATTTGACATCCCTCAGTGTCTTTTCACTGCCTCTAGGATTTAGTTCAAACTCCTTAGCATACATACCGGGACCTCAAGATCTGGCAGCTGCCGAGTTCTCCAGCCATATCTCTCTGAATGGTTTCTCTCTCGGCCGCATTTCTCCATCACCCCTCCCCCCCCAAAACACATACACTAGAGCCATTGTGAAGTGCTCAGAGTACCTCTAATGGGCTAGGCTAGTTCACATTTTTGGGTTGCGTTTGCTGCTCTTTTGCAGATAATTTACCCCCTCCAGCCTCCAAAATGCCTCAGCTTTCAGGACGCAACCCAAGTGCCACCCTCTCTGAAGCCTTTCTGACAACTCACCCTCAGGAAAACTTGAGCTCTCTCTTCCTTGTACCCCGCCCCCCCCATGTCTTGTAGTCCTCAACACATTTGTTTTTTGTGAATTGTTTGCAGCATGTTTGCCTCCAGTGGACTGGAAGATGCTGGGGCCTGAGTACAGGTCGTGCCTGTTTTGTCTGACACGCAGCCCTGTACCTGACACTTCAGCAATGTTCCAGGAGTGTTTGTTGACCAAGTGTGTTTACATGCATGAATAAATAGCAGTACATATTTTCTTTTTAAAAAAAAATATATCTTTATTGATTTCAGAGAGAGGAAGGGAGAGGGAGAGAGAGAGAAACATCAACGATGAGAGAGTCATTGATCAGCCGCCTCCTGCACGCCCCCAACCGGGGATCAAGCCCACAACCCGGGCATGTGCCCTGACCGGGAATCGAACCCCGATCTCCTGGATCCTAGGTCGATGCTCAACTGCTGAGCCACGCCTGGCCAGGCACAGCACATATTTTCATTAACAGTGTTCCTTCACTTCCTACAACTTGAAGGATATAAAATTATCTGCTCCCACAGAATGGTTGGGGGAGCTGTGTTGCAAAGACTTGACTTTCAGAAGCGGGCTGTGAACAGTAGCAGCTCTGCCTGCAGTCCTTTCAGCTACTGATGTTTGCAGCCTTTGTTTCTTGGACGGTTCAGAGGGCTGTTGGTCGCTTTTGGTCTTCATCTTATAAACGCCCCCACACAGAAAGCTGGTGTGGGATCTTTCTGGAGTGGCTTAAATATGGGGCAGGAATGAAATAAATGAATTTGCTCGATATTCCACCCAGGCTCTGAAAATCAATTCGAGAAGCAGAGAATAGTGGTAAAGTCAGCAAGTATTTACTAAGTGACGGTAGCACGGCTTATGCTGTGGGGCACAGACAATCATCGAAGAGTTTACAGTCCAAAGTTATTAATGTCATAGAATGAACATACCTCTGTGATAGGTTCCGAGGATAAATGTAAAGTACTTTTAAAAAATCCTAAATATAAAATACTCAGCAAAGCACAGACAGTTTTCTCCCCGTTGATAATTGTTGAAAAGGGAGGAGTCCAGGTTTGCTCATGGTCTAAGTCAGATCGCAGGCTGATGCCCATGCCAGAGTCACAATATTTTCGAATGCAGGAAATTTTTAATAAAAATTAAGATTTCTTACTTACTTGTGGTTTCTGTCTGGCTCTTAAATTATTTGACTTTGTGATCTCTGGTCTAAGTGGTTCACGCATAACTTAGTGGTTTTGGGAAAAACTGTACAAAGGCTTTTGACTTTAGACAGGTGGATTGTCATATACACACAAGGAATATTTACCTCACTTGTGAGTCCCTAAGCATAATACATAGGTTTGTTTAAAAAACAAAAATGGCAATTGACGTTTACCATTGCCTTTGTTTCATAGTTTAGATCTGAGATCTGCAAACCTTTTCTGTAAAGGGCAGGATATAAATATTTCGGTCTTTGGATTGCAGGTCATAGGGTCTTTGTTGCAGCTATTCAGCTCTGCCATTAACATGTGGAAGCAGCCATGGACAGTACATGCACAAATGAGTATGGCTGTGGTCCAATAAAACTTATTTATGAACACTGAATTTGAATTTCACATAATTTTTATGTCAAAAAATATAATTTTCTTTTGTCTTTTCCCCCCCTACTTCAAAGTGTCAAAACTGTTCTTAGCTCATGAGGCATACAAAAGTGGGAGGCAGACCTCCTTTGGCCCCTAGGCCTGAAGAACATTGGATGATTGTGCATTGCAAAATTGGGGGTTTTTTTTAATCCTTACCCAAGAATATGTTTATTGATTTGAGAGAGAGAAAGAGCGAGAGAGAGATATCAGTTGCCTCCTGTACACACCCGACTGGGGATCAGACCTGCACCCTAGTATGTGCCCTTACCAGGAATCGAACCTGCAACCTTTTGGTGAACGGAACAACACTCCAACCAACTGAGCGACACGGGCCAGGGCAAAAAATCTTGGTCTTAGGCCTTTTAGACCTGGCTCGCCCAAAAAGAACAAGCTAAGATGTCTGTTTCCTGTATCTTGCAAGGGAATTCTCCTTTCCACACTTTTTCATATTCTGAGGGAGCTGGGTTGATGTCCTTCTTGAACATGGAAGAGCCAAATTGTTCACCTTGCATTTCCCAACACCTCAGAGGCTAGTCTCCGTTTCAGACAGCTCAGGTGATGAGGGAGCCTTGTGTTTTCCAGGAGGAACTTTATCCCTTAAGCATCTGTACCCCAGTCATACTTAGACATGGAAAAGGCTAAGTAAAATCTATTAATATCCTAGCTAGAAAGAAAACTATAAAATTACACATATATGCAAGCTTGTGTGTATTCTGCAGTTCAAAGTGTAGTCAGCAAAAAAAGCCTGCATGCTATTGCACTGGGAGGAAATCGGTGTCTTTGAAATCAAATACCCTGCCATTGGCATATCCAGGCTTGAAACCCGGCTGCAGCTTTTAGCTTCCACCACATGTTTACATTGGAAATCTCTCTGTGCTCATATAGAGTTTGTTCTCTTATGAAATCATGTCTCTAGGGAAGGATAATTTAAAGCCATTTCCGTTTGTTATGTCTGAGCTGAACTAGACTATTAGGGCTTGTTAACGCGGGATAAACTTGAGCCCTATAACTGCCTTCATCTGCAGATTATAGAATCTGTCCAACAAATTGCATTCTGATGTTTTCAGATGAAGGCTAAGCAAGCAAGGGCCTTTTAATTTATATTCTATCACCATGGTTGTCTTAGGAGTCACAGTTTTGACTTTCATGCCTGCTTGGTATAGCAGAGATAATATGACTCTTGAACAGGCCAAATCCAGGAGTAACTGAGACACTAAACTACATCAGCATGCTGCGACAGTGGAGCTAGCAAAGGCTGCCAGTCAGGAAACTGCTGGCTAAGCATCTTTCTTCAGCGGACCTCCCTTCCCCCAGTCTTAGCATAAATCAGCGTTAGGTCCACTGAAATACCGTGTGTGGTCTGCATTTAGAAATTTCATTCGAAAATTATATTGTGGCAACCATGAGACAGATGGATAAAGTAAAACAAGTTTTCTTTAGGCTCGTGTTAAGTAAATAGAATTAAGTGAAGATGGACGTTTCCCTGATTTAGTGAAGGGGAGGTGATGGCTGCCCCGGGGTATCCTACATTCTCCACCTCCATTCATCAAACCCACTGGACGCGCTCACTGTAAAGCTTCCATTTAAGTAGTCGGCCGATTATCATTCTTCATTTTAGATAGTGGGATATTGGGAGGAAGGAGTTATATTTGTTTGACTTCTTTCTTTTAATGTCGAGCAGAACTGCCAGGACAGCATTAGTAACGTCTTAAGTAGCATCACGGTGGGCAGTGCTGTGACTGGACACCATGGCATCTCCTAGTTCTAGAACAGAATTCTTCCTTTATGGCTCCAAGCTTACTAACAGTGTCTCCAGTGCATTTAATTCTTTTCAATAAACTGTCGGAAGGCATTGTCCTAAGTCATGAGGTTGGTGACAGGGGCGATGGTGGAATATAGAGACAAATAAGACCTGGATCCCCTCAAAAGGTGACTGTGTATATAAATCGCCCTAATCAAGACCGGATTCAAAGAAGGGCAGACACAGGACAGTGACATATAAACTGGGCTTGAGTGAGAAATCGGGTTTAACTAGCAGGAGGGAAAAGAATCTGCTACACTAAGGGAACGCCACAAACTAGTGGAAAGTACTGACCATGTTGAGGGAGTGTGAGAAGACCGCCCCCCTTCCCCCCTTCTCGCTTTCCTCTACTCAGTATGGAGTGATGCCTGTGGTAAACCAGATGGACGTGGCCCTTGTCGCCACCAAGTTTGCAGTCTAGAGAAGGAGACAGCCTGAAATAAAGAAGCCTGAAGTCAATGACAAATTACAGCTCTGGTCCTTACCTAAGAGGAGAGGGTGCATTGGCTGAGAGAGAGCACTGCAGGGGAATCCCACATATTTCTCAGGCTTTGTTGGAGGAGTGTCCTGCAGCCTGAAGGAGAGTAGGCACGGATCAGAGGAGACATTGTCTGAAGACAGGTCAGAGTGTACACTGCACGCGTGAGACACCGCAAGAGTGAGGAGATGTGCAGTGTTAGATGCAGAGTTGGGGAGCAGACCAAGGTTAGGCTTGGTCTTTATTCTAAGAGTAAAGGGAAGCCATTGACTTGTTTCAAGGAAGGAGTGGAACGAGGCGATGAGGTTTGCTTTTTGGAAAGATCACCCTGGCTACAACGTAGAGAATGAATTAGAAGTGTGGAGAGCAGGCGGGGAGTCTGCTGGGAGGCAGATGTGATTGTCCAGGTGGGATGTGCTGGTTGTTTGGTGGGGATGGTGGTGGGGGTGAAGAGAATGAAGTGAATTCAAGGTCTAATTATGAGCTTGCCCTTGGAGACATTGAACTTGAAGCTCCTCTGAGACACTGAGGAGGTATACCAGGAAGATATAAAGAACCTGGAGCCCAGTGAAGAGGCCTGGGCTGGAGATAAACATTTGAGAGTCATCTTCCTACAAATGGTAATTGAACCATGAGTGTGGATATGTTAGTTGAGTGAACGATGATAGAATGAATTAGTGGATGAGGCTGGGTGAGGAGAGAGCGGAGAGTAAGGAAGGGCCTGAACAACTGTGCGGTGCTGTGGTCCTGAAACGAATTATCAGTTGTGATAATTGACTGTTTTGGCCTAAGACTAGCTCTCGTGCCTGATAGGGACATATTCTGAAAGCTAACAAGAACCTGGGAAGTCACCGGCCCATCCCCTTGGCCACATGGAATCACCTCTCCGTACCCTTCCAGTTTACTAGTGGACAGGCTCTAGGAGTTCACATAAAAGATGGCTGTTAGGATTGTAAAACACTCTTCCTCGATTCCTCGGCTGATGCCACTGGGGACCCACATTGACCTGGGTTCTTTCTGTGAGACATTATGTTCAGTACGACGTTGGGGTAGCCGGACAGATTTTCCTCATTGCTGCCTTGTGCATTGGTCTGGGGACTCTTCTCCATTCTCCTCCCAGTCCAGGAACTGGGAGACAGGACTGTCCACCTTGCTGTCCTTGGGAGGGGCTTAGTGATGTCAGAGAGGGAGCTCCAGGGGTGCTGGGGACACCTCCAAGTGCAGGTTCCCTGAGGCTCTTCTAGATCTGCACTTGAACCTGTCCATTCCCTTTTTATCTTTTTTGAGGTCCCCACGGGTTGGCCAGCCTGTGCCCTTGCTTTTACTACCAGCAGGTAGGAATCGGTGGGGTTGGGGGTGGGGGAAGGATATAACGGGGAGCGTGGGGGGTGGGGGTGCTGTTTCTTTCCCCACGTTTAGCTGTAAGTATAGTCATAAAACTTGTCCTCATCTTCCTAGTTCCTGAAGCAAGCACATAGCTCTTTGGACATTTCTAAGGGTTTTTATTACTAACAATGTCAGAAAGCAGGTTGAGAGCAAAGCAGCCCTCTCTGGGTCTCCTCCCTAGCCTGTCCTCATTTTGTGTGGTTTTCCATAGCCCTAGGATGAACACAGACCCCAATTTCTGAGGTTAGTCTTTCTTTGTACTTGGTGTCTTGGCATAATTGTCATTAGCACCCCTTTTCCTTTAAAAAAGTTTAGAGGAGAAATTATGGCCACCCAGTTTAACCCCACAGAGAGAGAGAAAGTGATGCATCGATGGTAATGGTGGACTCACAAAGGACTGAAATCATCGTCATCTGCATTTTAGTTGAGACCATAGGAGCCAGCAGAGCAGCTTCCGTGGTATTTTGCCCCGGGAGCTGGACTGGGCCTGTGCCTGTGTAGACGTAGGGGATGTGGTAGCAGAGGGGAGGACACGTGTAAAGGGCTGGAATCGGGGCTGGCGGTGTGCCTGCCTTCTCTCCCGCCCCTTCCTCCCCCCACAGCCAGGTCTGCCACAGGAAACTCAGACCTGCACTGGGCAAGGGGATATCAACGACCAGGGTTGCGGAAGGTGGGTTTCCAGGCAGCTATGGATAAAAATTTGGAAGCGGAGGTGGAGCCAGGTTATGACAGACAGAGTGGGGTGTTGGGGGGAACGAGCTGGGTCACTGTCTGATTGTTACAGCAGGGGGAGAAGAGCACAGAATTGTCAACATGTCCCTTAACATTTTTCTGAAAAGTTGCCCCTTTGGGGGAATGGTTCACGAAGACTTCCCCTGTGTCTGCATAGCTATGCTTCTATTAAGAGTTTCTGAGCAGCTCAGGCCACCCAACTGGTGAAACCACGTGGGGTACCCCAGTGCATGGGTCTAGAAGAAATGCACTTAAATCACATGCACACAATATAAGAACCACCCATGGTGTTAAACAAACAAACAAATGTGTGATCCTTTCTCATTACCACTTCCATGAAACCAAAAACTATTTAAAAGTGTTGACTATAGTGGTCATGTTTTCTTGACAAAGAGCTACTTTTAAAGTAATAAAGAATATTAGAAAAGTGAGCCGTAGTCACTACCATTCATGGTGCTATATAAGGTGGTAGGCCTGTTATAAGAACTTTTGCCTTATCCAATACGTTTTAAACTAGAAAAATGAAGTTAGTCACTCCTGGGCACTCAGACAGTTAAAAGCCCAAAGATCTCACGCTGTCTGGTGGGGGAGGGGAGGCAGGTCAGAACTTTGGGATGCTCAGGGCTTGCTTACGATTTGAAAATGAAAAAGAAAACTACATGGTGGACCTGGGGCTGGGTTTTGAATTGGGAGCTGCATTTCAAACTCCGTGGTCTGAAAAGCCTTTGTGTAAGCCTCTTGGTCTTACTGTGACTGTTTTCCTTTCTGTAAAATGAGAATATAATCCTGGTGTCAGGATAGTATCTGAGTACCTTTAAGCATTTAGGAAAACTTCCAGCGAAGCACGCTTTCTGACTGCAGGGGTCCGTGATGCACAGTGAATAGGACCCTGTCTCGTCATTGAAGGGGTGCAAGCAGCTGCTGGGGAACAGTAGAGGTGGTGCTCCTGCTCTGGTAAGACTAGTGCAAATGTATTCTTTATCCCATGTCTTATATTGCCTCTTTATGTAGACACAACTTTTTTGTTGTTTAACTCTTAATACTGCATAAAGAAAACATTAATACAAAGCTCATTGAATAGTAAGTTAGCTCCAATATCTTCAAAGTCAGCTGAGCATTTTTAAATTCACCTTAATGTTATCTAAAAACCAATTTGCCTGGAGAGTTTAGCTCACTATTTTATTGCCAACTAATTCTGGGAACAACAGAAAGTAAAGTAGAGCCTGGGCTTGGCAGTTCACGAGATTCTCCAGCTAAACCCACCCACATGTCTCTGGGGATTTTTATCCGCCCTCTTCTATTCCAGATGTTAATAAACTCTTTCTAATATCATCTGGGCCATGGCTGTCTTTCTGGTAAATACCTCCCCGGAACTACACTGAATAAAATTCACGGGGTTTGCATCACAGTTTGAAGGCTCGGGTTAGTCCAGTGGTTTGGGATTGTTTTTCCCCCAAGATAAAGAGAGACATTGTTATTGCTGTTTTCTGAATTTTCAAAAATATGAAAGTATAAAGGAAATGGTTTAAATCATGCCGCTGAGAGGCATTTTGGTGCAAGAGTCTCTGGATATCTCTCAGATGGTGCATCCTCTTGTTCACATGTGCCGTTTTTAGAAAACAAGATCCCACTGTCCTTGCTGCCAGTGACCTTGTTTTTCACTCAGCAGTCTGTTGTGGACAACTCTATGTTCATAAATGAAGAACACCACCATTAATTAGAGTGGCTCCATATAATATGCCAATCAGTAGCTTTGCTGTGACCTATTTACGCATTTTTCCGGCTCTTGGTCATTTAGGGTTTTTTGTTTGTTTGTTTATTTTTAATCCTCACCAGAGGACATTTTTTTCCATTGCTTTTCACTGGGGGGGGGGGGGGAGGACATTGATTGGTTGCCTCCCCCACTCTCCCTGACCAGGACCAGGGATGGAGCCTGCAACTGAGGTACGTGCCCTTGGCCAGAATTGAACCCGGGACCCTTCAGTCCACAGGCCGACGCTCTAACCACTGAGCCAAACAGGCGAGGGCTGTTTGTTTTTAAAGTAACTGAACATATTCATTCATTTGAACTCTCAGTCACTGTCCCTTTTCTTTTTTTCTTTTCTTTCCCAAAGATTTTCTATTGATTTCTAGAGAGAGAGAGAGAGGGGGAGAGGGAGAGAGAGAAACATCAATGCAAGAGTGAAACACCAATCAGCTGCCTCCTACCAGTGACCGAGCTGGCAACCGGGCATGCACCCCAACTGGGAACCCAACTGTCAACCCCTCTGTGCATGGGACGACACCCAACCAACTGAGCCATACCGGCCAGCACGGTCATTTAGGTTTCTTTCCATTTTTTTACTATCAGAAAAAAAAAACCCACAACATTGTAATGAACGCCCTTTTACATGCATATTTCTAAACTTGTCTAATTATCTCTTTAGGATGCATTCCTGAAGTGATATGGGTGAGTCATATGCATGTTCCTATTTTTATATGGGCTGCCAAACTACCCATCAGGAAGGAATCAGTTTGTGTGCCCATCGTTCGTGTTTGTAAATGCTTGACCCTCTAGACTATCGCTTTCACTGGGGGTTATTTTCTTTTCAGTTTTTGAATACCTTAAGTGAAAATGATATCTCATTGTTGTTTATATTTACTTCACTTTGCTTGCTAGAGAGAGTGAGCATCTTTCTGTGTGTTTATTGCCTGTTAATATTTTTCCTGTTGTGACTTGCTTGTTCAATCCAGCCTGAAACCTCGGGGAGGGCTACAGTCTGGTTGATCCATGGGATGCAGGGCTGGGGCTAGGAATTCTTCAGTCAGACTATGTGACATGAAGGCCTATAATAAAGAAACATTTCAAAACCATTAGAGAGAGAGTTTAAGAATATTCTGTTTTCTGAATGACTATACTGTGGCATTTGAGTATCCCCAACAAAAGAAGAAATTCACAATGCTAGTTGGAGACGCCAGTGGGGCTGGGCTGGGCCCCTCCGCTGTGGTCCCAGCAAGCAGTGGCAGAATTCTGGAAGCCTCTCTACATGCACAACCCCCCACAGGAGCCACCGCCTCAGCCCAGCACACCCCACCTGCGCGAAGCTGCCATAGGCCAGCCTCTCTGAGTTTTATGATGCATCTGAAATGAACTTTTACTGCCTCCTCCCTTCAACTCACGAAAACCATGGGGGAGGAAAGAAAAACAGAACCCACCAAGAGGAACAAGCAGACCTGTCCAAGGCAGGGGAATTGGCTACTCCACGGGGCAGCAGAGAGTAAACTACAAAAGACATAAAGCACACCTCGCTTTAATCCTTTGCATCCTCTCAGAGCCCCCAGAAAGCTCGTAAAGTCTCCCTTTCTGGGTGATTGCATGTCTTTAGCTCAGGGGCAGGCAACACTGTTTTGTTGTTTGGGGAGATGAAAACCAAGTCCCTCTCTTCCTGCTTCAAGGTGGCTCGTGGTAAACACAAACAGCTGGTGCCTGGACAGGGACACACGGACACAGGCCGGGCAGCCGTAAGCAGGGCCTGGCCACTCCTGGTGGCATTGCCTCCCACAGAAGCCAGTGGAGCTGCGAGTTTGTTCACCTTTTCAGGGCTCCACTTGGCTAACTCAAAGGAATCGTTTTGAATGCTGCTGGCAAAAATGTGGCTGAAAGTTGTGTGTTGTGGGCGGTGTGTTTTTTTTCTCTCTTTAAAAAGAGTGGCTGTTCTTCGCCAGTATTTAGAAGCTGGGACTGTCTGTCCTTTTTGTTTGAAATAGAGACTTCAGAGACCAGTCTTTTCAGAGCCTGAAAGAAGGAGAAAGAAAAAAAATCCTCTGGTTTGCCTTTGGCCTGGGGACTTTCTGGCTGGTCTGTTTTGACCTTCCACCGTGTTTGCAGGCTGTGCAGGAACCCTGGTCAGCCTGGGCTGGGCTCCTGGGTCTCCGACAACAAGCACTGCATCCAAAAGAGAAAAAAGATTCTTTGGCAGCTAAAAGAAGAATCTCCTAAAATGTGTCTAGTCTTCCCTGTTTACAAACCCCTGTGAAGGCAGAGGGGAAAATGCACTTACGCTCTCTTCTCCATCCTGTGGCCCAGCCGCCCTTCCAGGCCGCCTCTCATTCCTCTCCACTCCCTCTCCCCCAAACCCACTCCCTCTCCCCCAAACTCACTCCCCCCCCACTCCCTCTCCCCCAAACCCACTCCACCCCACTCCCTCTCCCCCAAACCCACTCCCTCCCCACTCCCTCTCCCCCAATTCCACTCCCTCCCCACTCCCTCTCCCCCGAACCCACTCCCTCCCCACTCCCTCTCCCCCGAACCCACTCCCTCCCCACTCCCTCTCCCCCAAACCCACTCCCTCCCCACTCCCTCTCCCCCAAACCCACTGTAAGACTGAGCTGCTCCGCAGCTCAGGGCCCAGCTTTGGGGCTTCTCTGCCTTTGCAGGGACCATGCCCTCCTGGAATGCCTTTTCCCTACCCTTCGCTGGGCGCTGCCCTCCTTGGCATCTGTACCTGCCCCCATGCAATGAGCTGGCCCTCCATTGACTGATACCCTGGAAAGCGGGCCCCGGCCTTAGGTGTCCGGCACAGAGCCTGTGGCACTAGTGGCAGCAGTGGTGTTAGTCTTGGCAGCAGCAGCAGTAATAATAGTAACACTCTTTATTGGACTAGGTGTTTCTCAGATGTCTCTAATCCTCCCAGCAACCCTACATCGCAGGAGGTGTCGTCTCCATTTTATAGATGAGGACAGTGAGGCTTAGAGTTAAGAAAGTCAGCCAAGGTCACGTCACTAACAAATGGCTGAGACAAAGTTGGAATCCGTGTTCTCACTCGTTTCCCCTCTTATTCAGGGTCTCTCATTAGATGCTCAATAAATACCTACTGAAGGAATGAATGAGTGAATGGCCCAGAAATTGTTTTCTGAGCCTGGGGAAATCAGTCCGGGAATTTCAAGGGCCACAGCTTTGAAACTCGGTCCCTTCATCTGTCCCCTCTCTTTTATGATGATACCACCTTGTCTCCTGTTTTCCCCTGATAGCCACACCCTCTCATCATGTTTCCACTGGGGCGCAGGGGTGAGGATGGGGCAAAGGTCAGGCTCGTTGTTTGGCGTATCGTCTTCTCTTAAACTAGTCTTTGTTTCCCCGAAGCCTCTACAGTCACCCCAAAGAAATTAGCTAAATTAAATGAAGTCACTGTTTATACAGAGGAAAGAAGTTGAAGAGCAGCCATATTATATGGTTCAAATTAATACAATGCCTCTGCCAGAGGCCGTAAGATGCCTACGAGTGCCCCTTATGGAATTGTTGTAGGAATTAAATACATATAAATGACCACTAGTGCCTGGTACATAGTGAGTTCTCAAAAAATGTAAATGTTAGCCCTTGTCATTATTTTATTAATCTTTGACTGGGGCACTAAAATTCCTAAAAGGGAGTGTGACTAGGGAAATGCATTAATTACTATTAATAATCACTCCACCAACAAATATTTATTACTATGCATCAGGCACTAGTATAAAGATTTTTCATGTATTAACTCACTTAATTCTCATGAGAATCTGATGATGCAGGTTCAATCACTAGCCCCACTTTACATGAAAGGAGGCGGAGACAATAGAGAGGTTAAGTTGGGAGTTCGAGTTCAAGTTTCTGATTCTGGAGCCTACACTCTTTCATTACTCTGAAAAAAAGTATCCTGGCCTGTGTAGTGTGTCGTCCCGTGCACCGAAGGGTCATGGATTCAATTCCCGGTCAGGGCATATACCCAGGTTGTGGATTCGATCTCCAATCGGGGTGCATGTGCGAGGCAACCAACAGATGTTTCTCCCTCACATCGATGTTATTGGTGTTTCTCTCTCTCCCTCCCTTAAATCAATAAAAACATATCCTCGGTGAGGATTAAAAAAAAGTAAGCACCAAACCTAAAAGAGACATAACAGAAATATAATATAGTAATCCCTCCCTATTCTTATCTCTCATTTATATTTTCACGGAAATGAGTGCATTTTTGCATAGTCCCAGGTCCCATCAGGAGGAGGGAGAGTGCAACCCAGAGATGTCTGTGTTCCTGGGAAACAACTCAAAATGGGCAGAACCAGCTTCTCCAAATAGCCACACACTACATATTTGCTTAGGAACTACACACATACATAAAAGGAATTTCATACATAAACTGTGTGATATAGTTATATGCATATGTAGGTTAATATACAATATTTTATGCTTTCTGCTTGTCTGTGTTTTCCCCAGTGTGGAGACAGAACTTCAAGCGTGCAGGCTCCCTGGGCAGGCCTCACTCCAGCCTCTCCCCTGAACCCGCTCGCGGCTCCCTTCCTCGCTTTTGCTTGTCACCCTGGGGTTCAAGCAGGAGGGCCAGGCGCAGAGGGCTCTGAATGTTCCACAGGATGCTCTACCAGTGCTTGTAGCAGCCTCGTAGCCTACCAGGGAGAGCTGGGAACTGAGACTGGTGGTGGCGATGGTGTGTGTTCACTGTGTGCGCGCGTGTGTGTGTTCTGTGTGTGTGTATATGTTCTATGTGTGTGTGTTCTGTGTGTTCTATGTGTGTGTGTTCTGTGTGTGTGTGTATATGTTCTATGTGTATGTGTTCTGTGTGTTCTATGTGTGTGTGTTAGTGTGTGTGTGTTTGTGTTCTATGTGTATGTGTTCTGCCTCTGTGTGTGTGTGTTGAAGGTAGAGGTGCCACCTTCGTAAGACCAGAGCCTACACTGCCCTGTTGTGCCTGTGTGCCCACATGGAAGATGGACTTTACGTCACTGCTCTAGAAGAGGTAAACTCGGCGCTGTGTTCGAGTCAACGGGAGATCTGTGCCATGGAAAGGAAGCTCCTGGCTGGGCCGCCTGCTTGCTTTCACGCGCGTGCCCGGGGTGAGAGCAAGGGTCCAGTGGGCTACCTTCTCCAGCGCCCGCCCGGTTTGTGGCAGGATAAGCGTCCACCCGGTATTTGCTTCACCACCCAGCTCTTCCTAGCCCCTTCTCCCCCTGCCTCGGCCTTCCCTCGCCCTGGATTGCCTTCATTCATTCGTCCCTTCCCCCTCCCCAGCTACCCCGTCAGCCTACTCTGCTCCTCGCCCCTCCCTCTGCTACCCCTCCCTCCTCCCAGGCTCAGAGCACCCACGAAACAGAGGGACACCAGCAGTCCCCGGGCACTTAGTGAGAAGGCCAATTAGGGGCGGTTGACCAGGGTGAGCAGCAGGGCATCCAGAAGGACGCTCGCCCCTGGGGAATGGGGGCCTAATCCCGTTACTAGCTGGCTGGAGACTCCCGGCCTCCGAGTCTCAGCCGGGCCCTGCTGTGCCTGGAGGGAGATCATTGGAGGATGGCCGGCTGCCTCGCCAGCAGCCCCCCTCCTCCCCCAGCCCCCTCGCGCCTCTTTTCTTTCGCAGTGACACACACTGCAGTGCCTCTGAGGTCATTTGTTTCCCACAGCCTCACAGGGCGCTGTGGCAACAAGGGGGACAATGATCTCTCACAGGAATGATGGGAGGCCTTGTTTTGCCTTAAATAAGCTCCTTCAAGGGAGCAGTAAGGTCTGTTGTGTGTGTGGTTTGTTTTTTCAGAAAATCCTTTTGCACGTAGTTCCAGCGTGAAGTACTCAGGCAACTTCAATGGAAGACATAAAGAATCTTATGTGTATGTATGTGTGAGGGTTTAATTTTACTTTTATTGCTGTTTGGAGACCAGGATCGTGTTTTCCCTGCTGCCAGTCCCCCTTTTCCCACTCGCGCTCTCGAGACCCCAGCGTTCTTTGGATGGTTGTAGGCAGGAATTGGCAGGAACTGGCAGGTACCGGGGCCCAGACGCCCCTGTCTCCGCGCTGGCATCTGACTGCCCTCAGCCACGGTGAGGCTGCCCAGAGTGAGTGCACCAGGATTCAGAAGTCCAGCACATTTCTCAGCCTTTCCTGGCCTGAAGAAAGTGTGTGGGACTAGATGTCTAGGGCTGGAATTCGCAGCGAAATGAGAGCGAAGTGGGAGGAAAGAGACCTTTGTGGGCCACCTCAGAACAGACCATCAGCTCTGATGCCAGAGCTTCAGGGAAATGTGTGGAGAGGAAAAGTCCTGTATGTGAACTGGGAATAAAGAGAAATCAGGTTCTCTGCTCAGTTTAGCTGTTTAATGAGGAAAGATGTGAGGCTGTTTCTACTCACACCCTGATAGCATCACTAGAAAACACAGAACTGGTCTGTTTGTCTTACGCTCTCCAGTGTTTTAGGTCTTCACTGCTCAGGTAGTTGAACCTAAGAGCTTTTCTGTGTAAGCGTTATTATCTGTAAAGGCTTTCTTTTCAGCGAGTCATGCTGTATCATGTAATCTAGATATTTCGTCTGGAGAAACTGAGGTCAGGCAGACTAAAGTCTTTCCCTAAACCGCATGATGAATTCATTTCAATATTAAAACCCAGGTCCTTTAGTTTCCAGATCATTAACTAATCGGTGTGATCTATGAATTCTTTCTCCTTGTTCCAAAAAAAAAAAAAAAGGCAATCAAGACATTCTCTCATCTGAGCAGTATGTCTCAGAAACTGTATGCTATCTAAATCATTTTCTAAAACTATCTTTTCTTCCTTTATGAGTATATCTTCCATTTTTGGTAAATCATATCTTCAACTCTTTACAAAATTTTGTCACCCCTTTAACATATCAGACTCAAAAACCATTAGCTTTATGATTGAAGAATATAATATTTTTTCCCTTACCTTTTTATTTTCTGACTTTTTTCCAGCAATAATTTTAATACATCTGTGAATTACTTAGGCAGGGAGAAGAGTTTTCCAGATGTTTCTGTTGATTGCACGATTGCAAACACAGAATAATTAAAAAACTAGTATCACTTCTTAGTAAATTGAAGAAACATTTTTGGATAGCTAGTTATCCTTGAGTTTAATAAACATTCCTAAGATTAACTCGTAACACACTTAGTGTCATTTTAATTGCACATAAATTCTGAAGTGGGAGTCCCAGAAGTTTTGATAAATGGATTGACTTATTGCCTTATTTCTCTGGGCATCTGTTAAATGCTTATTCTCAACTGTTCATCAGCTTCAAATAACAAACACACCTCAGTCGATTCTGACAGACACTGATGGGACATTGGCCAGACCGCCTTCTCTGTGGCCACGATGGAGGTGTTCCAGCCATAGCGAAGGCTAGACTGACCATGCTTTAGTATTCAACAAAGATGAATACATGAAAATCACTAACATAAGGTTTATGGCAGGTGATAGATGGCAAAAGAAACCCCCTGAACCACATTAACAAGCTACCTTTGGAATGTTGGACTCTAAGGATGTGGGGACTGCGCCTGGTCTGCCTGGGCCCAAGCAGCCTTCCCCCAGGGCTCATCTGAACATCTATCTCCCTAGAGGTTCCTTGCCTGCTGGCAAATTCCACCGTGTCTCCCAGATGCACGGCAGATGAGTGTGATGAAGCCCAAAATGGTAACCAAAAATGTTGAATAGCAAGAAACGGGCCGTGATGGCTTTGGGAGCTGGTAAATAAATAGCAGGCTGTTGTCCCACACCCTAGTTTAATGCTCTCAAGAAGTTCTTATGTTGCTCGCATTAGTGGGCATGTAAATGAAACCCCTGTTGGCCTTGGCAGATATTGGCCTCTTCTGTGACCTTGTTTGACTGAAACAAAAAGTCATTGGTGGAACAAAATTTCAGAGCTCTGAACTTGGTTGAAAGAAAAGGGCAATTCTCTGAATTGGGTAATTGGATCGCCTTCCCAAGTGCCCTAGGGCTTATATCAAACATATAAGAAGGGGATTAATAACCTCAGTGTATAAATGAGCTTCGGGCGGCTTCCAACTGTAACATTTCACTCTCAGGAGCTTTAGGACATAGAAACAGATTTTTCCAGAGCATTTTGAAGTGCTCTTTATAAAATGCGGGAAGGGGCTTCAGACCGCTGCGAAATCCCTGTAATTGTATGGTCTAGGCTGGTGGGCGGGCAACCCGAAAGCCTGACAAAGTGGCCACTGGGTAAAACTGTTCATGAGATGTAGTACTGGAACTAAAAGAGATGACAATAATAGTTTTACTAATTATACTTGATATGCATGTCCTTGATCACAGTTTTATTATCGAGACTAAATTAGATGTGTCTGTCAGGCTCACTGTCTTCCTGTTTCTTACAGTTGGGTCAGAGGGCTCCAAGTCATTCTGCAAACCTGTTTGCTTATGTGTGAGTTGTAAGGGGCCATTTGAGAAGCTGAGGACTTTAAAATTTTTATTTATTTGTTTGTTTACTCAGTATTTATTTAATGCCTACTATATACCAGGCTTGAGAGAATAAAAGGGCATTTATTGGGGTGATCACTTCGTAAGCTATATAAATGTTTAATCACTATGTTGTACACCTGAGACTAATATAATATTGTATCTCAACTGTAATTGAAAAATTTAAAAAGCAAACCAAAAAAATGCAAATACACACACACACACACACACGCATATATGAGAAGGACCCATGAACAGATATTTGAAATACAGGTTCTAAGGCTTGAAGGAACACACGAGGAGGGAGCCATTACTTAAGAATGGAAGGTTCAGAGAGGCTAAAGGAGGTGACATGACGTGAGTCCATGAGGCAGAAACATGGAGAAGAGTATTCCAGGCAGAAAGTTCACAAGGCTAAGTGATGGTGGATCTGGTCAGAAGATGCCAGCTAAAATCGTCATTTTTCTCTTGGAGGTGAAGGGGGAAAGGTGGTTCCGTTAAGTCCTGTGAAAGTGAGATAATTAGTGATGGAGGCAACCATTGGGGTCACAACTTGGGTAGAAAGGGGGAAACAAGGGACAACTTCTGAAAAATACATTGTTTTGAAATGTATTTTAAGGGTATAGACATTCTGAGAATTCTGGCAACCACATAGAAAAGAAGAGCTCATGGGGGAACATTCTAGAACTGATTCTTATCTTAATGGCTATAGGTCTGCCTGGGTGCCAAAAAGAGTTAGCAGAATCCTGCTATTTATCTATTGCTGATTCAATTCAAAGGTGGTATTTTTTTGTTACTGAGAAAATACTGCTAAAGCTGGGTAGAGTTGCTGCTACAAGCTAGAACGCCAGAAAGCTAATCAGAAAAGGAACTAACTTTAATTGTGAGCTAAGTATTTTTACTTTTATCCCATAATTTTTATAGAAGCCTGTGAGGCAGATGTTTTACCTGCACAGTCACATGAGAAAACAGCCCCGGAGAAGTGAAATACATTCCTCCGAATCCCACCACCAGCCAAGGCAAAGCCATGCCCTCCTCAGTGCCCATCTTCCCGCCTGGCAGCGCTCACTCCGGGCGCCCGCCCGCCTGGGAGAGTAAGGGCAGGCTGTTTGAGTTCTTTCATATTTGTTTTGGCTCTGTCATTGACCATGTTTTTTCTCTCCCTATAAAGTATGTGTTTCTTTTTTTTCTTCTTTTTTTCTGTATACCTGGGTGCTCCTAGCCAGGGGTGACAAGTAGGTTCCCCCTTCCTTTCCACTGCGGACGGTCCCAGCTGCTGCTCGGCCGGCTGTGTCGTGATGGCTCCGCCCTGGGGCCTGGTAGTACTTGGGCTGCGTGTCTATGGCCAAGGCTGCTGCTTCCGCGTCTTACTTCACCCCTAAGGCAGTGAGATAGGTCAGCTGAAGTCCTAACACGAGCAAGCCATGCCTGCCTCCCAACCCAGGAAACATTCTGCTGCTTCATAAAGAAACGAGAAAGAGCAGTGAATTCACAGGAGAGAGTGTCAGTCTAAGCATTGGAGGGGAAAGCCTGCCGGCTGCACGGCAGATCATAGACATCCGAAAGGCCAATGTCGCATCAAGTCGGGACGTCCGCGGCTCCTCTCAGGGTAGCTGCTCGAATCTGCTTATTGTTTTCTTTTCTTTTTTTTAGGGTTATTGTATATTTTCCCCCCTCTGTGTAGAGTGAGATGGCAAACCACAAAAAGCAATAGCCTCCCGCGTCCCTTGGCTGACCAGTTCAGCCAGTACCAGCTCCCCCTTAGCGCTGGCTTGTCCCAAGGCGAGGCTGGTGACTCATCCCTCCTGGGAGCTGAGACATGGCTCTGTATTGATATCACCCACTGGGCTCATCGCTTGGATCCCCAGATTGTTCGTGTGTTTGTTGACTTTTCCTCTAAAAATAAGAGTCACTTAAGGCAAATAGCTCAGTGCCAGTGGGTTTGGCTATTTGTACAATTTAGAAACCCATTTAGGAAACCACCCTCAGGATTTTCTTGGCGTTGTGTCAGATTCGGCATATTGCACCTCGGCACGCCAGCTCTCGCACAGATTGGGTTCCTGAGCTGAGTGAGGGAAAACCTTCCTAAGAAAATTAAACCACTCGGGAAGTGGTACTGGTGATCCAAAAGGCATTGTGTGTCCTCTCAGGTCCTCACCTGGTCATACCATTGGTCCTTCTTAGGTAAAGTGTGAAACTGGGATCCCTTCACAGGAGAAAGTGTTACCTGCGTGGCTTTGGAATTTCTGTGCAATTCAGTGACTTTCCTCTTCCATAAACTCCTCCTGTTCTTTAAAATGGTGCCATATCCTTCATTTCCCCCCCAAGTCATTAGATGTTATTTCTGGCTACTGGATTCCCTTCTAGAGTCCATCACGTTTAAGTCACGGAGGCCATAATCGGAATGACTAGCTCAGTACAAGTTGCAGAATTGGAGGCCACAGCCTAGTCATGTCATGTCCCTGGGTCATGTAGAAGTCACTTCTGGACAAAAAGTGCTGTATACAATATATATTTTTAAAAATGATCTTTACTTTGTGCTGCAAAAACAAACTTTGAGGGGATGGTTCTCCCACAGGATATGGAAATGGCCTTGGACCACATCCAGGGTTAGTGACACAGCTGCTGTTTCCTGCGAGGGACATCCCACATCCACAAGGGGAAAAAGACAAAGTTAAATATATAGCAGGAGGGCAATGACTGAACTATTAACAAGAATGAGAGGATTTGCCTGTTACACAGTCTGTAATAACATATGGCCATTGGCAGGAATTACAGTTTATGTTTAGAAGACATATTTAAAACTCATTGCCAGAGGTCAACTGATCCAATAATAACCATAGCAACAACAGTATCACTTACTTTTGGCACCTAATAATTTTAAAGTTTCTTTGTATATCTAAGTTTTACATTCACAACAACCTGGTCGGGCTGCTAAGTTGGATGGAGAGGTAAGCATGGGCTAGGGTATGTAAAGCAAGGGAAGGAGTTTGAATTTTATTCTAAGTGTGATGCAGACTTTTAGCCAGAGATGGGCACGACGTGATTTACATTTTAATAAGCTCATTCAGCCTGCTGTATGGAATATAGGGTGGAAGGGTTACGAGTGGAAGCCAGGAGACCAGTCAGGAAACAGGACATTAATTCAGGTAGGAGATGGTGATTGGACTGAGTGATGGTGCTGGAGGGGGCAAGAAGTGGTTAGATTCAGGATACATTTTGATGAAACTCCTTACAAGGACTGCAGATAGATTGGATGTGAATATTTAAAAAAATTAAAAATTATCTCTAGATTTTGGAGCCAAGATAACTGTGGGAATGGTGTTATTTTTTTTCTATGGAGTTCCATGGAGTTATTTAGATCAAAAAATCTAGGCATGCTGGGGCGAAGAGCAGGTTGGGGTGGAGGGAGCAGGGTAGGGATTAGAAGTTCTGTCCTGGAAAAGTTGAGTTTGAAATGTCTGTTAAACATGCAAGTGGAGATGCCAAGTAGGCAGCTGGAGGTATGAGGCTGGAGCTCAGGGGAATGGGTTGAACTGGGGATGGGACTAGGGACTGATCTTGGGGATGCAGCAACATTTATAAGTGGAAAAGAAGAGGAATCTAAGGGAGACTGGGAGGGAGGGGAGAGTAGGGTGTGAAGAAACCCATAAGAGTAATTTTCTGGAAGCCAACTGAAGCAAGTGTTTCAAGGAGGAAGGAGCTCACCTCAGTGCTACTGAGAGATCAGGTAAGATGAAGACCGAGAACTGACCATGGATTTGGCAGAATACAGCCAATGGTGACCTTGACAAGACTGGTTGCAGTGGAGGGTTGGGGACATTAGCCGGACTGGAGTAGGTTAAAGAGACCCTTGGAGGGGAGGGAGTAAAAAGAGAAAGCACAGGCAACTTTTAAAAGGCGTTTTGCTACAAATAGAAAGAAGGAAAGACTGGTAGCTGAAGAAGTCAGAGGTGTTATTTTGTAGTTTTTAAGATGTACATGATTAGTAGAAAGGCAAAATGTGATGACGCTGAAGAGAAAAAAGAATAACCACTAGTGCAAAAGCCTGGAGGGTGTAGGAAGGGATGGGGTACAGCCTAAGCAGACGGGGGGCTCGGCTGGAGCGGACAAGAAGACAGGCTGCAGGAACAGTGCGCAGCGTAGCAGGCTGGGCGAGGGGCGGAGGGGGTCCTTTTCTTCCGGCTCCACTTTTCTCAGTGAAATAAGACATGAGATGGTGAGCGGGGAGGAGAGAGAGAGAAGGGAATGTTGGAGACTGGAGAAGAGAGGAAATAGTCAGATAATCTTTATACTTTGCCACCACTGCCGTTGACTCCTTAATGATTTCATGAGAAAATATTTCCCAAGTCTAGACTTGGGATTTTACTCAAGAGTGAGCGCAGAAAAAAGACAGGACTCCCTCAGGGGCTGACAGTCCTGTGAGCCTGGGGAAGTGGGATCTACAAGGAAAGGATGAGTGGTGGGGGGTGTTGCGCGAGGACTCCCCGGCCCGCCTGCATCCCCCAGTAGGGTGTGTGGATAAAGAGGTTATCACAGCCTTTACCTCCTTCCAAGATGCCCCATTTGGCTGGAGCCGTGGGGCTTGAGGCAAGGCTCCCTGGCTCTCCCAGGGGCAACCTTGACCCAAGTCATTCTGTCCCTTACTGAGTTGCTTAGAGACACCGACCAAACAAACAGAGTCACTCCACATGCACACTGTGCCTCTTCCATATTTGTGAGAGAGCTCTTGGCTCTCAGCTGCATGTACTACAGACCAAACAGTGGGTGCTGAGGGAGGGAGAATGTTGACCAGAAGACTCCCCAGATGGTATCTGTTGTGTTCCCTGCAGATATTTGGGTTGTCCTCGAAAGCTGTCAGTTTGCTGGGGTTAATTAGAATTCTGATATTCTAACATGTTTGTTTGGCATTCTGATACCTAGAAAATAAAACAGCTGGGCTTGTGGATGATTTAGAAGAAACACTGAAATTAAAGGAGGTGCCTCCTTTTCTTCTGAAGCCCCTGAGAGGGGCAACGCAAGACCCAAACAGAACTTTCCTCCCTCCTTCAGGTGGCCACATTGCCCTTTCGCTGCCCCTCCCCAGGGGCCCTGCTGTGAGGTTCTCTCTTCTTAAGGTAGTGATATTTGCTTTGATATATATTTTTGTATCTCCTTGAATAAATGAAGTAAATGGAAAAGAGTATGTACAAATAGTATTATGGTAATTAAATCAAACCCATCCCGTTGAGACAGACTCTGTGTGTATACGTGCCCTCTGCTACTGCTTATTGATTATCCTAGGTATGTTGAACTTACCAACTTATTTAACCCTCAAAACTGCTCTATCATTGCCGTTTTAGAGGTGGGGACATGGAGGCCCAGAGAGATTTAAATAAACTAGCCTGTTCAAACCCACATATCCAATAAGTGGGAGAGTCAAGAATCTTGCTCTGTTCTCACTGTTTCCAAAGCCAGCTCTCTGTCCACGACACCACACTGCCTGTTACATATAATCACTGATAAGAACAGCTTGGTCATTTGTATTTGTGAAACATCTTTTATTGAAACTCTGTAAACATTATTATCTCTGTGATTTGGAGAAAGGAATGACAGAAAAAACATTTAATAGACACCTGATGAGTCTGATGTAATTTTAGGCACTTTCACATACCAGACAGGTTATAGTAACTTCATCTTACAGATCAGGAAATGAACCTTAACAGAGAGATGAAGTTCCCCAGGGCCATAGCTCACAAACAAAGGAGTGAGGAGTCAGTCCTGGTGCTGTTCCTCGGCAGCATCCACTGGAGCAGAGAGTGAGTCTCTTTTAATCACTATTATATCCCTAGTGTCCAGTACAGGGTCTGACTCTGGCACATAGTAGGTGCTCAGGAAAAGTTGATTGAAGGACTAATGATTGAACATGCTGTAAGCTGCCATTTGAAAGCACTGAGCCTTGTGTTGCACTTTCTGGAGTCTTCCAATGGGTGTCGACGTGATGCAAGGAGGTTCTCCAAGTGGATCAGTGGATGTGTGTTCCTGATTGCGACCGTGTTGCTCTTCTCATTGCTGTGCAGTCTAAGTGATGGAATTGCCCTTCCATTGGGAAAACTGAAGTACAGAGTTACCTTGGAAAAGGCTTTGCAAGTCAGTGGACAATTTGTGGCACAACAGAAATCTTGAGATTCTCACCTTTACAGCCCTAACCACTTAACATCCCTGTGGTCCTGGTGGGGTTATAGCTTTCCATAAATCTGGTACTTAATCATTTAAAGAGATGGCAATTTATCTTAAATGCGCACCTTATTATGGATGTGACACACTTAGCACAGATGGTCTCGGAGTTTTTCCTGGCTTCCCTCACCCTAACAGTATCTAGTATGTTAATGTCAATATTAGTTTTACTGTTTTAGGTAACTTTGGTATGCTTCTCATTAGCTGGAACCGTAAAGAGTTCAGTTTTACCTGCACTGAGGGATCGCTAAATTCCTGTTGGCATCTGAGTGCACAGTCCCATGTCGAAAGTGAGGTCATGTTTCTCCTGGATTGTGCCTGTATCTGATGAGCCTAGGCTGGCGTGAATCCGAGACAATGAAATAATCACACCCATTAGCTCACCAGGGCCCTATTAAGATGTGGCCTGGCTTTCCATCTATTTCTCCTGCTCGGAAAAACTGACACAGGCATGGTTTGTAAAGGTTAGTGGAGATGGAACTGCTTCCACAGCCGAAACCTAGCACTCCCCTGTTTAGACTTGGGACCAGTCTGCTGCTTGACCTTGGGAAATAGCCTTTGGGAGCCAGGGTGCAGAGGCCTTCTTTAATCTTCTTGTTTGTGATGGTTGAATTTTCCTAACACTCTATTTCCCCCATCCCAGCTTCTGTGGCCAGTGGGTCACTCTGGAGCAGTAGTTTCCCAACTCTTCACTATTCTTATGATTCTCTTTATAGACCCTGCATTCTGAAGGTTCGGGTCTAGTAAGCAAACTGTAATGGTTAAATAATAGTTGTTTTCTTGTTAATACCTAGTGTCCTTATGCTGAGTCTTCTTCTGCCTCCCATGGTACCTTCTCAGGAAACTCTTCCCAGATCCTGTGACCACTCCTGGGTTGTGGCCTCCAGGTGCTCCTCACACAGTACCCTGGGCCTCAACCACAGAGCTCTTTCCACATTGTCACTAATTATTTGTGTGACTATTTGCTTGTCTAGCTTGTAAGGTCCACAAGGACATGGACCTTGCCTGTCTTGTTCATAGCTACATCCCCAGGGCCTAAGACTCTGTCAACACATAGCAGGCACTCAAGCAGCATTTGTTGAATGAATTAGCTGATTTAATTTCAGTGAAAAATAAAAGATTTGTCTCTTATATTGTGTAAATTTCATAGAATTTTTGAAATGTTCACTATGGCTTGAATGAAGATCACCAAGTTTGGCCCTGGCCGGGTAGCTCAGTTGGTTAGAGCATCGTCCCAATACACCCAGGTTGCAGGTTCGCTCCTCAGGCTGCATACAAGAATCAACCAATAAATACAGAAGTAAGTGGAATAAGTGAAACAATAGCCCTGCTTGGTGTGGCTCAGTTGGCTGAGCGTCATCCTGTGCACCAAGAGGTGGCTGGTTTGATTCCCGGTCAAGGGCACATGCCTGGGTTGTGGGTTTGATTCCTCGTAGGGGGCATGGAGGAGGTGGCCGGTTGATGTTGCGCTCTCACATCGATGGTTCTCTCTCCCTCTCCCTTCCTCTCTCTCTAAAATCAATTTTAAAAAATCACCAAGTTTAGAAGAAAGGGTTAACTCTGGGTGGGAGAAAAGATGATACTACTGAGGAGGGATTATAGCAGAGGCTTCCAGAATATTGATAATGTTCTATTTCTTAAGTGAGGGGACTCACTCCTAGGGACCTGAGAGCCGCAGACCTACTTCTGAACTAGAGGATCATGCCAAATAAGCCGTCTGTTGTTTATTTTATCCAAACCCAAGGCAAAGCTGCCAGGGCCACCTAAGGATTTTTGTAAAAAATGAGGGTATTATTAAAGTAGCCTTATTACCGTAAAGATCTTATGGTTGTTCAGCTAACTGCCTTGAAAAATGACTATTCTTCTCCGCTCACATCTTTGGAAACGTGGAGCCATTGCAAACAAGCTATTTTATCTCTTTTTTTTTTTTTTGGTTTGTATCTTCTACCTATTGAACCCATCTCATTTTCCTAAACCACTCATTTAAACTAACCCAATTTAAAAACAAAAAACAACCAATTACCTGCCCTGGCCGGGTGGCTCAGTTGGTTGGAGCGTAGTCCCGTATACCAAAAGCTTGCAGGTTCCAGCCAAGTCTGTTGGGGCATGTGTGGGAGGGAACGGACTGGTATTTCTCTCTCACATCAATGTTTCTCTCTCTCTCTCCCTCCCCAACACCTTCCTCTCTCTTTCTAAAAATCAGTAAAAATTATCCTTGGGAGAGGATTAAAAACACACACAACCAATCACTGAGCAATGGTTAGTTGAACCCTACTGTGTGTTTGTTTATAAGCTATAATTAGTAGAATGCCTTGAGTCTTGTCCTGAGCTCCTTCAGGTCTTCTAGTGGATATCATCACGCAGGAATGGGAAAGTTATCAGAGAATCATCTGATGTAAGGCAATTGTTTAGTCTTTCCTAATGATCTGATGCCCTCCTGTGTGGATCACAGTCTTTGGAAGTATCAGAGATATGTTAGAAAAGTCACAGCACCTGCCAACACGGTTGGGCTCAGACCCAAGTGGGATGAGCTGTGCTGCATTACCCCCTGGTATTCTAGCTGGGCCCGGCTCCTGGGGCATGTCAGGGGAGCAGGCCCAGTCAGTCCTCTCATCAGATAGCAATCAAAAGTCTCTTGATAAATCAGTAAGGCTGAAAATATTCTTGGCAGTTTTAACAGGCAGTGGTAAGAACATGCTTTCTGTAGTTACAATGAGTTCATTATCCAAGGGCCGGAAGTGACCAAAATCATTGATTGGCTAATTATACATAACTCAAGGGTCATAATGCTCCAGTCATTATGTGGGACTATTCATGAAGTACTTGAGCTCAGCTCCAACAAGGAGGGGCAGTGCATCCAGGGAAATTGCAGGGTAAAAGTCTGGGAATGTAGATAGTATAGGATATTACCGTCTGAAATGGAAGGTTTCATATAGAGAGCCTTTCAAACAGATTCTTGGAAAACAGATTCCCTAAATCTTTCCCTGTTTTTGGATGGGATGTAAAACTAGAGGCTCTAACCTTTACTTGTGGTTGTCTAAAAATCCACCCTATTTTTCTTAGGAAGGGAAGCAGTTGCCTTAACACTTGGCCAGAGTCCCAACCTGTACAGGGTGGCCCGTTTAAAACAGGCCTGTGGATGCTTCAGCGTGAGGAAAGGGGTTTGTTGTAAAGCACCATGTGTTTGTGGGTGTTTAATGAATATGAGCTGATTAAATTGGCCACCCTGAATTATAACCTCATACCTTCTGCAGTTCCTCTCCGGTTTTTAGTTCAAGACGATATTGCTACTTTTCTGCCCAAACTTGTTAGGCAGAAATGCTACCACTGTTCAGACTGCTTGTGTTTTCTACCCAAAGTATTTTTATTTCAATGGTGAGCAAAAGAATCCAGCCTTGGAAATACCTCTTTTCCAAACCTTTCGCCCAGCTGCAGTGATGTCCTGTATCTGCCACACCCACATCACCTCCCCTGCAAACCTCCATCTGCTTCCCTGTCTCTGAGCAAACACAATACCACTATCTGTCTGGAGCAGATAGCAAGCTCTGCCGCAAACAGAAGAGGCCTTGTCTAAAGAAGGAAAAAGCTCTGTTCTAGAAATCCGGCAACCAGGGCTCATGGCTCACTTTTGCTAAGAGCCGTCTGTGTGGCTTAGGGGAGTCATTCTGTCTCCACAGGCCCTGTTTCTTCCAAGGGGTGAGACAAAAATCAAAATTTCTCAAATTGGGGGCTGTGGATACTTGAGGTCTGCAAGTTCCATGAGATTTTACATTGTTTATGTTTTTATTTTAAAGGTTTTTTTATTATAAAGACAATCTTTGCAATCAAAAGATGTTTTCGGAGGGTGGAGGTGGTCAGTGGGCCAGGAGGAAAGGGGGCATCTGTGAAACTTTCAGCAATAAAGATAAGTTTTTTTAAAAAGAGATGTTTTCAAAAAATAAATCTTAAGTTTCCTAAGTTAGTGATTCTGGAACTTGGTCTGAGGTTGCCTGGACTCAGTCTGAGGTCTCCCAGAGGCGTTATGTGCTTTCTATCTCAGCTTTCCCTTTAAAAGGAGCCTGTTTACCACTCCAGTCTGAGAAACACTGGGCTGTTTCCATATATTCATAAACTGGATGCAGAGATGGGACAAAATATTAGCTTTAACTTTCTTAGCCTCATCCCACTCGACCTAATTACTTTTGGAGCACCCCAATATATTTAAGCCTTTTAGCATATGGATTTCTTTTGTTTTATAACTGAAATATTTTCTGTTTTCAATTGCTATATATTAATTTATAAAGAGCATGTTTCTGCTGATGGCTACTTCTCTTTCCCTTTAAGACTCAGATGGTTTAATTTATTGGTTACCGAACTGAGACCATCTTCTTCTATTAAGGCTTCTGTGTCGCTTAAAGTGAAGAGATGAGCTACCCTTATCAGTAAGCTCAGGACTAAGTAATCACAACCAGGGTTCGTGTATGGACGCCCCTTTATAGTCTACAAAGTGCTTTCTTTCCTATACATTCCCTCTGATTCTCTTGGAAATCTCCAGTAAGTGAAGCAAGTAGTGTGAGCGCCATTTCACAGATGAAGACACTTAGGCCAAGAGAGGGTGCCTCCTGTCTTCTGACTCAGTTTACCTGTTCTTCCCCAAACGCTTCTCATCCAGAAACAGCAACATGTGTGTGTATAACGAGCAGCTTTATGCCATAGTGTGCTGTCCCGCTGGTGTTCGTTTCAGGAAACCATAAGTGGAGCTTCCCATTCAAGGGTAGACTGACAGTGTCAGGTTTGCTCAGCCTGACATTAGTCACATGCGATTATTTATTAAAAGACCTAGCTGGTCTCACCCAGCCCGTTTCCTGGTGCACAGAAGTTAATAAATATTTCTTGGATAAGGAGCGAATGAATGAATGAGGCCCCCAAATCATTCCCCTGGTTACAGTTTTTACATTGGAGATGATTTTTGTTGGATTTATGCCAACATTTTTTTCACGTTGCTCAAAGACTGCCAAGTGCTTTAAGGGGAAAGAAGAAGGAGCCGCTGGCAGGGAGAGGTGTGCTGGGCAGGGAGGAAGGCCCCTCCCTGCTTTGTCCCCTCCCGGGGATCAGTTTCCTGGCCTCCGGGGACACGGGCAGCGGGGTCACTGTCTGCCCGGAGCTGACTGGAGTACCCACTCCCCCGCGGGACAAGGAGGGGAAGGATGGAGGCGTGTGAGAGTACGTGGGGGGCAGACGGTGCCACCGAGTCCCAAGGCCGGGATGGAGGGCAGCGACGCTGGGGGAGGACAGTTTCTGCGGTCGGGACATGTCTGAATGGAAGGGGGAGATGTTTGGTCTGCTCTTTCCATAGTGTGGTTTGGCCATTTTCCCTTCACTCCCCGAGAGAACTATTAGTGACCGGGGACATCACATCTTAATCAAGGCAGCTCTCGCCGGCCTGGTGAGCTGGGCTCCCGCGGGGGTCGCACAGTACAGCAGGGGGAAGGGGAGGCTGCTTGTCTCAAAGGGACCCTCACCCTCACCCGCCGTCGGTGGCTGTGGTGCCTCTAAACGTGGTTTGCATACTCATGTACTCATAATGCTAGTGACCATCATTTGAAGGCATTACCTAGGGAAGTGGATTGCCTGGAAAAAGTCACTCCAATTTATTTTTATATAATCGTTGTCCCTGGAACCACTTTCTGAAATTCCAGGCTTTTTTCCCACTGTCATTCTCTTAAATTGTCTCTTTCTCACAGCCCCAGGGTTCTGGGGATGTTCTCGGGCTTCAAGTGTGCTTCTAAGTGACTTCTGGGAACTGCGCAGCATTGTCTGGCCCCGCTCAGCCAGTGAGGAGGCTACTTTCCCTCCCAGTTGCTCCTCTCAGACAGGGGTTTTTTGGTCATTTTGAAAAGCCAAGAATGTGAGGGGACCAAAGTGAAATTGCAGAGCATATTCACCCAGCCAAACTGAAACACACGTGATTAACTGACCACACACATGGCCTCGGAATGACATCCCACTTGGGAAGTGAACGCCAAGGGTGGTGGTTAGTGCCCCAGCAGGCCCCAGATGGTTCGAGCAAATACACACCCATGCTTTCTGCCAGGTAGTTTTCATCAGTTTCCTCAGGATGTCAGTGTGTGTGTATAATTAAGAGCATTTAACACATTAGAATTCCCCACAGAGGGATGGCGTGGGGGATGGAAGAGGGATCACTGACTTTTGCAGTCTCCGTGAGAGTCATCAGTTGAAAGAGAAACAGAGAGAAGCCGAGTCTCTGGCTATGTCTGTGCCACAGCTCCCACAGATGTGGGGCTGGCACCACCACCCTATCATTTCAGTGGAAGTGTAATCCCAGACCTTCTGTTGCAATCTCAGTGTTCCCGGGTTCGGTTGGAACACTCGGATGGCAGGGGAAGGCTCTGTTCTGATTCTTCCTCCACACGGCCACACTCTGGGTACACCACCTAAGGCAGCCTGCAGTTTGAAAGAGTAGTGACTCCAGTCTTGTAAAAATAAGTGGAGACGGGCACTTCATTCATTTTAGGTGACATTTGATCAGTAGGGTGAGTTTCATTGTTATCTATCAGTAAGCTTCTAAATTAAAAGAGCAGAATCTAAGCCATGAAATCATTTTATATTTATTCTAAACCCCTCACTTTTTCTAATTCCCCTATATATCCTCCTGTCTTTATCCTGTCAGTCACCAAATTTAGCTGCTGGAAATTGTCTCTTATTTTGGACAACAAAAACCAAGCCCCATTGACAGTAAGTGATTTTTCAGAGTCACACAGCTAATTATTTCTTTAGAATCTGACTCACCAGAATTCCAGTCTGTCCACTTCACCAAGTAGGTATCCCTGGGAAGTATATTTTTACCTATTTCTTAGAACAGTTTTACTAATGTGAGCTTCACTTAGCAGGAGTGGGGAACATCCAGCCCACAAGCAGTATACGACCCACGAAATCATTTGGTCTGGCCCTGCCAAGGCAACCGCAGGTGGGACTCAAAATTCAATAAATCTAGGAGCTTTTTTTCATAGCTAATTTTTAAGTTCATAATTTTGTATGGCCCGCGAATGATGTTATAAATATCAAACTGGCCCTTGGCAGAAAAAAGGTTCCCCACCCCTTATTTAAAGCAATACTAATGTCTTTTCTAATTCCCCTAAATTAATCATAGTGAATTTCTGTTTAAAAGCCATAGAGTAGAGTTTCCCTATAAGCCAACTCTAAAACCCTTTCTTCATTCATCATTCATTGAAAGAAAAGCTTTTGCAGATGACACTGTGCCAGCCATTCTGCTAAATCCAGATGAAAGGACAGCACCTCCCACAATTTAATACTCTTAGTACTCTCAGAACTTAATACTCTTTAGATTCTACTCAGTACACTTGATTTTCTCAGCAATGCTAATAAAATTAAGATGATGAGGTTGTATTCCCTTATCTGGCATTAACATGGACCAGTCATCTTACCGATTGGACCAGCACAAAAATATCCTGTTTACTCTAAAATATTACTTTAAAGACATACCCTATGGATAGAATGTTGGTAGCTTCCTGTGATATGAAGGTGGCATGGTTAAAGCTGAAAGGACTCTTGGGGACAAGTGGGAAAAAACACCCTCTGTTAAATCCCTAGCACATAGCGCTTTCTGGCCAGATTGGGACCAGCCCTGTTGGTCTTTAGACTCAGACCACTGAACGTCCTGCTATCAGTAGCCTTTTTTAAGTTCATCATAATTCTTTAATTTATTCTGATCTCTCTTTCTGGATAAGAAACCACAACTGGAAAAAAATCATTAGTTTTTGATTTGCCCTTAAATTTTACCCCATTGGAAAGAACCAATGCCTCTTATCATTTGGTGCTAATTTCCCTTTAGTATTTTAATATCTTTGGACACTTATGAGTTGGAGTCTAGTAAACAAGATAAAAATATATTTTACAAGTAATTAGTTAACTTCAAAGTAGCAGCCATAAGATTATGGAATCTCTCATTTTTGCTTTTTCAGAATCTTTACCCAGTGTCCCAGTTTGTTCTCACCCCGGGGGACATGTCCCTCCAGGGGACATTGGCAATGTCTAAAGTCAGTTGCGTTGTCACAACTGGAGGGAAAAGCTACTGGCAGCTACCCAGGGATACTGCCAAACGTCCTACAATGCAGAAGAGGCCCCCACAAGCTAGACTTATCCAGCCCAAAATGTGAGTAGTGCTGAGGTTGAGAAACCCTGCGGTGCACATACAGACATGAAGTTGGAGGAAACACAACTGAACTGGAGACTGCGCGTTGTCAGTTTCACTTCCTCAGGCGGCCTCCTCAACACGAGGCAGCTGACCCTTAGGGCTGGAAAGTGTGTTCACAGTGAAGTTCCACTGAGAAGGTTGTTTTCAGTCCCCTCACAGTGTTACTCTCCACACTCTCTGTTCAAGTTTCCCACCAGCAAATTTCACTGCCCCTTATTACCAGGCATATGATTGGGAGAGAATATAAATACTTCCCCAGACACCGTGTGGTCTAAAGTTGACCTTGACAGCTGGTTAGCTGCAAGTTCTTATTGTTGTTCACTTATACTCTGTGTCAGTCCCAAGGCTCTGTTCTAAGAAGACAGAGGCAAGCAGGGAGACCCCAAGAGGGTCACTGGGTAGGAAAGTTTGGGGGGGGGGGGGCGGTGTGGGAATGAGGAGTCTACTTTCTACTTACAAGCGTCTTTCTCAATATCTCCACTTAGGTACACATTCTACTGAATAATTCAGCGATCACTTAAGTTTCTTCTCATGAGTCAGCTTTTCACTTTGCAAAAGCAAAACCTATTTGCATCAATGGAGTTTAACTTAACTTTTTAAGTTTCTTATTCCTTTAATGAATGAAATAAGTAGGTAGAATAGGGGGAAAATAAACCATTTACTAAAATGCATAAATCAGGGATTTTTTAAACCTCCATTTCTTCCTGAAAGCCTTCTGTTGTTTACATGGTTGGAATTTTATTTTCAAAGAGACTTTTATTATAAAAATGAACCAATTTGCAAAAGTATCAGGCGGGTTTTCCGACATAGCTTTGTGCTGGCTCACCTTGGCACCAGGTGAGTCAGCAGCTGGCACAGTAATGCCCCCTGGAAGCAACCACTGGAAAAGAAGCAGAGAAGGACCCTAAGAGAGGCACAGGGTGGTAGATAACTTGTCAAGCAGTTGTTTGCCTCCCAGAGTGGCAAGATTGGCACGTCTGGTCTGAGCATGCAGTAAATTGTTTATCACATGTGGTAAATGCCTGTGAAGAAAACAACTCCACAGCCTATAGTTCTGACTACAGAAAACTTGTTGGGGGGTCAGAATAAAGGTTCCCTTTTCATGTTTTCATTCCCAAGTAGCAATTCCCAATTTTAGCATTCTCATGCCACTGTATACCTTTTAGGCAATTGTTATTAGACTTTATATCGCAAGAATAAAATAGCAATTCAATAAGAATAACCTTGCTTTTCCTCTGGAGACAGAGGTCAGCATCTCTCCAAAGTGTGTAAATGATCTCTTCCCCACCACTATACCCCAGTGGTGCGTGACAGTTGTGTCTAGAAGGCAGCATTATGGCTCCTTTTCTTGCAGGATAATTTCTCTGTGACCAGGATCTTCCGGATGGATGGAGAGGGCTGGGCAGGGTTAGATAGCACGAGGACAGAGGAGACGCTTGTGGGAGTTCATTGCAAACAGAGATGGGCGAGTTAAGTTACTGCAATTGCCATCTGTCTCTGTTTTGCTAACTCATTAGCTCGGACACCACATTGTGTTAATCCCCACTTCCCCTGGCTATGAGCTTGATCCAAATCTCCAGGGAATCGCGGGGTGGCTCAGGCCGACTCTCCCGTCAGCTGGGCCTCAGCCTTTCTGCAGTGGGCAGCTTGCCAGGCCTGCCACCCTTCCCGCTGCATCACATTGAGGCGAAGGCTTCCCCCGGCCCTCACAACAGAAATGCAGGCCTCTGGACTCAGCTCTTTCCTCCAGCAGCCTCTCTATCAGTGTGATAGATTTTGGTTTTTCATCCCCTAGCACCCCTTCCTCCCTTCCTCTCAGCACCCCTTCAAGACAACTGGCAATTCCAGGCTGACCGCCTTGAAAGTGTACTGCCAGTCAAATGCTATCCCACACTTCCTGTGTCCCTCAGAAGGCCCACTGGGCACCTAAGAACGACTAAGGCCCAATTTGTCTCCCAGGACTATACGCCGAAGGACATGTCTTACTTCTGGTCCTAGTCTAGCATTAAGATCTTCCAATGATGACACTTATGTCACTTTCTAAGAATAGTTGTTCAGAAATGTCATTGTGTCTGCTGATGAGCAGGCTGGGATATGCAAATCATTTCTATTGACTTATTTTGATGTCTCTGGCCCTTGTTTTTCTCATCTGTGAAAGGGTGTTTTCTGAGAAGGACTAGATATTTTATAAAGTCTTTTCTAACTCAAAAGATGAAAGTATACAGTTCTCATTAATAGTAAAGTTTGCCGTTATTTATTTATGTGCCACACTGCTCTAGACATTTAACATATATAAACTTATTTAATGGTAGGTACTATTACTATCTCTGATTTACAGACAAGGAAACTGAGACACTGAGAGCTTAAGTCGTTCATTCAAAGGCAAAGAGCTAATAAATGGCAGAGCCAGAATTGAAACCCAAGGCTGGGCACCAGAATCCCTGCTTTTAGCCACTTACTGTGGTCACTTAAGGGGGTCCCTTAATCACTTCATCTGCTCTGTTTCGTCAGCACTCCTTCCAAAGTGTGTAGGATCTTCAGATGTGTTCTCATCAACATTTAGGGCAATTTCCTTTGCGAATTAGTTATTGTGACCCCTTTTTTACAAATGGAAACGTTGAGATAAAAGCAGGCACTTACATAAGGCCACACGCAGCTCTTGGCAGAACCCAGGAGTCCTGCTTTCCTGCCAGGGGCTCTGTCTGCTACGCTTCTCTCCCTCTCATAATTACGATGAGCAGATGAGCAGAAAATTCGTGTCTTAGAGGCTCAGGATTTTTTGACCTCTTTAACCCTTTAAACCAGGGCAAATCAGGCACAGCTCCACAGACAACTGGGTTAAGTTCCTAACTCAGATACTGAATGATCTAGGCAGGATATGAAGCATTTACAAGCCTGTGACTCATACAGATGTAGCAATAACATGCCATTCCCCATCCCTCTCCTTGCTGTTAGGCACCCACTAAATAGCTTACACCTCTCTGGATGGCTGCAGTTACAGCGAATCCTGCAAATTTCCTCCCACATTCAGTCCGTGCAGGGCTCATACAGGAATTTTAACAGCAGGAGATGACAGAGAGCTTGCTGTTCAGCCCTTTCCTACCTGCCCTTATACTGCCTAGCACCCCACTGGCTTTTCCTGTCTCCTCCAGTCTCTCCCGATTGCCTGTGCCTTCAGCACTAGGGGTTTCAAAAGCCAATCCAGAGCCCCCTTTCATGGAAGCCAGTGTCTCCCGCTTCCCAGTCCCGGGAGTGGTTTCCCATCAAGCAGTGGGAAGGTGATTATTTCTGCCTCTCATTTAGTCCTGCCTTTCCAACTTCATGGCACTAAACTGCCTGCAAAGAAACCTCAGGAACTGTTGTAGCATAAGCACCTCAGGACGCCCAGGGACTGGTTTGTGACATGAAAAAACTAGAATCCCCTGCATGTCTGGACCCAATAGAGCAGAATGAAAGACAGTCCCAAATACAGAGTTTATTTATGACATTGAAGTCACAGAGGGACTTAGGCAGTGGTATCGGGGATGGCTGCCTTTTCCTCAGAAAGTCAAACCACTGACCCATTCCCTCAAACTCCAGTTCCATGTTTAACTGAAGACACGCAGTGTAAATGTGTGTTGGGAGGAAGACAGCCCCTGAGATGAAGCAGGAGGTGTGCTGGCGATAGGAGAGCTGTTATTTTCATCTCTGTTACATTGCCGCAGCCTCAGACCGACAGTGTCCAGGTAACTCGTACGGCCTGCACCTTATTAAACTCCCGTTTGATTCAGAATTTGCAGCCAAAACGCACCTGGAATACTTCAAGCTGTAGCTAAACTTTCATTCATTTGTTTTCAGAAGGGATGTACAAATTGATTGCAACCAACAGCAAGCAACAGAAAGCCTTCAAAATAGGGTTTTTGTTAGTAACTTTATTTCTTGATGTACAGGTTCAGCAATGCTGACTTAGTCAGCTCTTTGACAGGCACTGTGCCTATAAAACAGGCTGCACCCATGGCCATGTTTCCTCTGTATTTATCTCTGTCAGTTTTTATTGCATGTGGCAGAAACCACACTCAAAATAGCTTAAGCAGAACGGAGAATTATCATAAGGACACTGGCTACCTGTGGAAACTGAGGACTTGGACACAGCTGACTTCAGGAACAGATGGAACTGGTGTTAAATACCATCAAGTCCGTCCCTCTGTCCCTCTCGAGCTCTCTTTTACACCCACACACCCCATTCATCTTTTCTGAAAGAAATTCCACCAAACAGGCATCCTCCTAGGCCTGCACTGTTCATCCAATAGCCCCTAGACACATACATGTCTGTGAAGGGCTTGAAATGCGCTGTGAGTATAAAATACACCCTGGATTTCAAAGACTTAGTATTGGGGAAGACAGTGTAAAATATCTCAATTTTTATATTGATTACATGTTGAAATGATTATGTTTTGGATGTGTTGTACTAAGTAAAATATATTAAAATTTATTTTTTTCATGTGGGTAGAAATGTTTAATTACATTTGTGGACTACATTATATTTGTATTGGACAGTGCTGTTCTAAATGGTTTCACCAAATACCTACAGCAATGCAGATCTCCCCGTGCTTTACTCAGCCTGACTTAACTGATTGGAGGGACATTGACGGGACCATCAGAGACACACATTCCCCATCAGACGCCTGTGATTACACACCGTCCCCTTCCCTTCCCTTCCCTCTCTGTGGTAACTTCTACTAGGGCTCTAAACAGTTTCTCCTTTTTGAAAGTGAATTCATACACTCTCTCACTTCAAAAATATTTATTGAGCTCCTAGTCTATGCCAGGTCTTGCATTAGGCACTGGGTTGCAAGGCCCAGGCCTTCGCGAAGCATCTCTTCTCACAGACCCGGCCACTTTCAGCGTGTTTCCTGAATGTGAGCTCAGTGCAAAGTGCACCTCCCAGTGTGGCTGTACCTGGTCCAGGCTGTTTCAGCAGCCCACACAGTGAGCCTGAGTCCAGTGGAAACTCGGATTTCCAGAGTTAGCAGTGTCGTCAAGGGAGGCGTGGAGGACATTGATAGTCACAAAGCAGGACCCTTCAGTGACTTGAGGTTGTGTTTCTCTTCCCGCTTTATGGAGCCAGGTTCCAGAGCCCCCTTCTCAGAGATGCAGCTGGGGGTATTGTAGTCTCTTCCTTGTGATCGCCACCACCCAAAGGAGATCATTATGCAGTTGAAAGCACAATTTGAAATATCTCTCCCTGCCTCCCCTACCCCCCACCAAATGGCTGTTTGTCTAGACTTCCTGACAGTGTATGTAGGGAAGCCTCTGGATTCAGGCTTTGTTTTGTTTTCATTTAAGTAACTTTTAAAATGAAGTGTAACACAAACGAAAATTGTATGCGTCACAAATGCACAACTCCGTGAACTTTCTCGGTGAACACACACACATGTGTTACCAGCACCCAGATTAGAATCAGGACATTCCTGGTACCCCAGAAGCTCCCCTGTCACTGCCCTGTCTCTCCCCCTCCACCCCAGAGGTAACCACTGTCTGGGTTTCTGCAACCATAGATTAGTTTTGCCTGTTTTTGAACTTCATATAAATGGAATCATATAGTACGTTTCCTTTGGTACTTGTTTCTTTTGCTTAACATTATGTTTATAAAATTTATCCAAGTTGTTGTATATGCCCATAGAAAACATAGATAGCCAAAAAAGAAAATAAAAATTGCAATGCTGTTATAGCAAGGTAATGTAAAATATGAGTGTTTGTAATTCTAGCCGCTTTTCCATGCATATAAATACTTATGTAAATTGATTTTAAAAATTAGACCATAGCATACATACTATTTTGTGATTTGCTTTTTTGTTAACATATCAGATCTATCAACATATTCTAAATGTTAGTCTGTCTTAAAGAAGCTGCATTCTGAATTGACCAGAAAGGTGATACAGAAAAGTGGAAACTTACTTTTTCTAAACATCAGGAACACACATCAGTACCTATGTTAGTCATCTGGGTAGTTTTGGCCCATCCTGGCCAGGCTTCTGAATAAAGGCAATAAGCAAATGACCAGGGATTCGCCTGGGAGACAGATACTCAGGACTGAGACCGGGCTCTGTTCCTCCATGAGTCTTCTGGCTTTTTCTCTACTGTTTTAAACCCAGGTATTCTGATAATGCGGAACCCACTAGGAATCCAGATCGTCTGCGAGTGGCTTGTTGGAGTCTCTGTTCAAGCCCTAGCTTACTCTATAACTTGAGACAAGTCTGTAAAAGTGTCCCTTATTTCTCTGATGGAAAGCCTCATTTCCACATCTGTTTGGTATCATAAGAAATAATACTTACATAACATTCTGAGTCCTTGAATGAAACATTCCTTGGAGTTGCTGACTGTTCTTAAAATTTCCTCAGCTAACTTGTGGAAATCCATTGTCATGGTTATAGTTGCTGAGCTGAGTCATAGCTACACTGCAAATCTTGGACACGGGAAACATCCAAGCCTTGAAGCTCTAGTCACTTATTTAAAACCTACCCATTTAGTTCCTAGATGTTCACAGTGAGTGCTTATCCTGCTGTAGTTCGGGTCACGTGGCAGACCTCCCCATTTGGGTCTTTATACTTACCCAGCCTGAGCTGTATCTATTGGTATATGCCCCTGGGTTTTCCTGAGCGAGGCCACTACTCTCTGACATTAACTTTCCTGTGCAGGAGTGAAGAGAAGTGAATATTCCTGCTGGCCTGTAAAACTCGAACTCATGGCCTGAGACTCCTCAGACTCTATCAGGCACCCCTGGGGACCAGCACTGAATAGAACTTAAAAGACAGAAAATATACTGTGCCTGGGGAAAACGCTGGAGCTAATCTGTGCAGAGACTCAATAGCAGTAGGGCGTCTTAGAGATGGAAGACACATCCTGCTCCCGCGGTTTTCAAATGGGGAAACTGAGGCTTAAGGAGGTCACAGTAGCGAGTTGGAAGTTTACTGTGATGTTCCATCAACTACCCATATGTCTGTACTGTACAGGAGACCCAGGGAAGGACAGTGTCTGAGGAGTGATGAGGGGGATTCCTAGACTACATTAAACTAGTGCCATCCCTGGTCGGTTCTAAAGTCTGACTTTTGCCCAGCCCCCAGCAATAAGCTGAGATTATTGCCTGGGCCCTCCTCTTTCCTCGCCTTGTGATTGTGATGGTGAGGAATTTGGCATTTTTCCTGATCGGTATTGGAAGCTTGGCCTTCTGCTGGAGAATTCAGAAGCTCAGTTGGGTGGCACCCTCCTCCAGAACCAAGTGGTGGAGGTCAACTATTATTAAATTTATGAGGTTCTCTCTCTCCCCTTCCCCCTCTCTCCCTCCCTCCTCTCTCTCCTCTCTCTCCTTCTTCCTTCTTTCCTTCCTTCTAGTATTATTTTTAAAACTTGTTTCTGATGACCTCTTAATCTTCAGTTACATTTCTGATGTCACAGGTAATGTCGGTTTTTGAGTCTTTAGTATGCAGAGGCACTGAGCTTGCCCTTCTGAAATTCTTTCAGGGTCGATTTGCCTTGTGGTCAAGGTCCAGGAAATGAGAATATTTCCAACTCATTAGGGACTATCTTGGCCTTGAGCAGAAGTGGGGTCTGAATCATTACCTAAGAGAGCTTTGTAGATTGTCACAGTTGGCAGCCTCAGGACTTGAGCTAATCCTGGAAATTCTTTAACTTCCCAGAAAGAAGGTTCCACGAGGTCAGGCTGAGGTCCTCAGGGAGAGCGGATGGAATAAAGTTTCTAACTAGTCGCTTTTACAGCTGGACTTGAAGATAAATAAAATTATACCCATTTTTTATTTGACCATCAAGCCTTTAGTTTTCAGGAGATACCTGCTCTTTATTCTTTTTTTTCTGTATGTGGAGGGGGGGGAAAAAGAATACACTGTAATCACTGAAATAAAAGCAAGTAAACTTGTTGACTCAGTTCCCATGGTGAGTGCAAGGAAGGCCAGGCCAATAGAAACAACCCAGATATTACAAAAATGTGTTTCTTTCTGGCAACTGCACAGTCAGTCCTTTATATCCAGTCACTGTAATCGGCCCATCACCCCAGACTCTTTCCAAGGTTATTATTCTGGTTGCGGAGGCTGCTTCTCCTGCAAACAAATGTTGATTTTGCTAAATGTGCTCTCTCTCTCCAGCTCTCCTTGTGGCAACATAGAGTATCAAAGCTTCATTTAGGAAAAGAAAGTGTAAAAGAGCAGGAAGATAAAATACTTCGGGTTTTCTAAAGACTCCGGCGTATCTGGCTCAAGCAACACGTTATAAACTATCAAGCCACCTGTAAAACTGGTTTTAATTAACTTGAAGGCACATCAGTGTTATTTCATTAAATTGAAATTCTGTTTAAATGGAAAATTGCCACTACGGGGTATGTGGCACCGGTATTTGCATGGGTTTGGAGTTGGCAAGTGAATCCTGTATTTAGAAAAACCAAAGCAAACGCTATTTCTTTGGGGCCTCTTTATGCTTTGAAGCACTTATCATAGGTGCTTTGGAATGCAGGGAGTGCCCTGGGTAGGGCCAGGCGCAGCTCAGCGCTGTTTGCCGATTCTTTTTATGACCCTTCCAGCCTTCTCCCTTCCTGCTCGGCTGTCTCCATCTCTCCTTAGGCCTTGGCCTTGATGCCCTAGGACTACCTCTTCCATTTGCCACCTCACACTGATGGATTTGGTCCCCACCAGCATTTGGGTGGACAATGGATGACCTCGAGTGTAAAGAGACAAGGATGCTATTTCAGGTTTAACAACAGAAATGAAGCCCAGGTCGTCACAGGGAGCCGGTGAAAGACACAACCTCTCTTTTGAAACTCTCACTTCACTGATTATCTGAGAGCTGGAAGGGGCTTTTAAAGGTCCTTTCAACCAACCCCCTCCTTTTCCGGGGCCCTGGGACTCCGGGGTGAGCTAGTTAAGGCCATCAGGCGGGGCTTCTCCGTCGGCCTCCTGCCCTTTCCCCTCCAGCCGGTGGCCGACGCTGCGGACTTGTTGATTACAACACAGCCCCAGCCAGAAAATCCCGCCCTGTCAGCAGAACGCTGCCGCGACACGGGCCATGTGCGCGCTGGAGTCGGGAGGGCGCCGGGTTTTAGTTCCAGTTCTGCCTCTGCTTTGTTGGCACAAACGAGTCCCTTCTTCCTTTGTCCGCTTCCCCTGTTGGTAAGGAGAAGATAATGAACCTTGCCACCTATCAGGCTCACTTGAGTGCGACAAAGAATAATGACGTGATATTTGTAAAGTGCTCGGAGCGGCTGGGAAAGAGGAGGCGCGCTCGGTAAGAGGCGTTGTTAGCTGCAAGCGCTTATCAATGGAGCCGGTGAACAATGGTGGCGAGAAGAATACTCAGAGATGAATTCCAGGGACTAGCCCTGCTTTGAATTCCCGAGGAGGATTAGCGGGGACCTAATAGGTATTCCACTTCTCCAGTTTCTTTAGTGTGCGTCAGACAGGGAAAGGTAATTACACTCTTCTGTGTCGGATTCAGCCCGGAGTTTCAATTGGGATGTCAGAGCGCCTTGTCTTCTATTCGGACGCTGAGGCTGTGTTAGGTGGCGATTGTTCAGGCCCGGGGCATCTTCTCTCCCCGGGGAAATTTCAGTCAGGGGCTACACAAACTGATTTCTACGTGGTGGCTGGGCCGCAGTTTATAAGGTTGATTAGTGGGGCTTCTACATCTAAAGCGCCCGGGGAGCAATTTGAAGGAAGCAGGGAAATAAAAGGCAAGGTCTTCATCCTGGTTGACCTTTTTTTTTTTTACTATGCTGCTCCTGGGAATTTCCTCAGTAACTCAGATGTATGTGCAGTACAGAGCGTGGGGTTTGGTGGCTATTGTGACAGCCTCTGTCACGTGGAAACGGAGACCTAGCCCAGGTAAAGGTAAACCTGCAGGGCACTAAATATATTTAGAGCCACCTTTCAACTTCCCTTCCTCCCACCGAGGGTTAGACGGGGACCTGAGATGTGGGAATGTTTCCAAATGACTATTCTGATGAAGGATCTGTTTCTCCAAACTCTCCTTCCCCCCCCCCCCCCCCCCCCATTTCTAGACCCTCAGCCCTGAGTTCAGGTCTCTTTCATTTTCAGGATCAGGGAAGGAGAGAGGAAAATCAGAGCTAGAGAAATGTCTGGGCTGGTGCAGCTCTCTGCGGGCCAACGGGACAGTAAGCCGGGAAGAAAGTGGATCCCTCCTCAATGGGCAGCAGCTTGGCTGAATTTTATCATCAGCCTTTCAGGGGTGTAGGGAAAAGTCAAGAGGTCATCTGGAACAAAAATTTTCAAGATCAAAGTTATAGTAAGGAAATTACACTGATTTCATCTTTGTCCCCTAAAGTTTATGGGCCTCTTTGTAGTCACTGCTTCCTCAACCCCTTCCCCCTCTTTGCCTGAGTTCTTCAGGCCTCCGTCTGCAGGGCCTATGGGACTGTCCCCTCTTGAGAGGCCAGAGTGTCGCTCTGTGGTGACCTGAGTCTCCAAGAACATCCTCCAGGGTGGCACAACTACAAGCGCTGAGCCCGAAAGCAGTCCTTCCAGATGCCTGTCCCAAGCACACACGTGCACACACCCTGGGCGCCATAGGCCCTTTGGCCCCTCCTGCCATGTCCAGCAAAGCCCCACTTTGAGTTTAGCACCTCCTTGGGTCTGACTCAGATCTCTGACAACAGCCCCTGGATTCCTTCCTGACTCTGCCACCAACTCATGTTTGTGTTTCCTCAGCAAATCACTTCTCCGCCCTGAGACTCCATGAAATAGCACAGGATTCACTTGGCAGGATCCTCTGACCTCTCTCGAAGCCCCCATTTTTTGTTTGTTTGTTTATTATAGTTCAAAAGTCTCAATCTTCTATAAGCATCTGGAACATTTTCTTAATGTTCCTCTCCCAAGTTATCTATTTTGCCCCAGACATGCCAACCCCAGTGAGCTTTCAGGCAAGGATGCCAGCACATTGGGCCCCAGCTGCCGTCCTTTCCTTCACCTCTGCCAGGGCAAAGACCAGCGCCGGGCTGACCTCCCCAGCCCAGCCAGGAGAGAAGGCTGTGGAAGCCCCCGCACCCCCCTGCCCTTCCCTCTGTGGCCGCAGCTGCCCACCCCGCCCCGCCGCCCGCTTTTTCTCAGCCAGCCTCACCGCCAGTGCCCCAGTGAGCCTCTGGGAACAGAGGTCTGTCCCCTGCACTGGCCTCGGCTCGCCACACTAGAACATTCAGGCATCAATGGGAAACAGCAAGATCTGTCAGCATCGCGCCTTTCTTCAGGGCTTTGAGGGCCACATTCTCCACGGCCATCTGTTCCCTTTCACCTCTCTGGACAATGTTGCTTTTTAAAGCCAGCGATTCTTCCTCCTTTATCCCCTCCGCTCCCGCCTCCCCTTCCTCCGCGCTCCCACCCTTTCCCCCTCATCTCTCTTCCCAACCCTATGAAATTAGCCTCTCTTAAGAGAAAACTTGCCCTCTTCCCACAAAGCTGTTTTGTGACCACTGTGAGTTTTCGGGTTTTTATTTTTGAACTTTTTTTGAAGTTAGAATTTTTTACCTTTAAAGTTGGTGGTTGTTGGGGGGGAGTCATTCTTCTGCTAGAGATGGGAAGGGGGAGGGTAGAAAACTTTTTCAGCCAAGCAAAAGGAAAGCACAGAATGCTGATGGTTTAGGTCCCTGCCGACAGGCACTCGCCCCTTTCAAGAAGGAGCCCTCCCTCCCTTCCCCGGATGATCAGTGTAAGGACATTTTGAAACCCAGGACTTTTTCCACCATTTCTTTATTTTATGATTATTTTGTTGTTGCGGCTGTGCTGTTTTTAATTTGGAGCTGGGGCCGCAGGGAAGCAGGCACAGAGATCCCTTTGGTCTTACACAGAGCTGTGGGCAGAGGTGCTGAGCAGGCGGGAAGGCCCTGCTGTCCCCTGAGTGAAGCACTACACCCCGAGGCTCAAGGAGTGTATGCAAAAGGGTGTTTGTACCAGTACTGACCCCTGGCTAAGTGTGTGACCTTAGGCATGTCACTTTCCTTAACAACAATGATGATAAAATCTTCTACTTAAAAAAAAAATGCTTACTACATGAGTCTTCTGTTTGTGCCATTACTCCATTTCATAAACAAGGTGAGTCTGTGGTAATATCTTGAAGACTTTATGGGCCCTCCTTGGCTAAGGACATTATAATAATCCACTCAGATGTACGTACAGTACAAAACATCAGACTCAGCTGTTGACATGGGAAGTCTGCTGGAACAAGGACTCCCAGCCCTGGCTGCTCGTCAGAATCACGGGGAAGGCCGGAGCACGGGCTCCAGGGCCTGGTGGTCAGGGTTTGAGTCCTGTCTCCATCACTTACTAGCTGTACAAATGGGGGTCAGGTTTCATCATCTGTAAAATAAGGGCAATGATAGTATCCAACTTCATATTGTTGTTGAGATGATTAAGAGATTTTTTTCATGGAAAGCACCTGGAACCGTTTCTGGCAGCACTGTAGTAGGTGCGTGTACATGTTAACTGTGATTGTTGTCCCCTTCCTGTCCCACAAACACATCACAGATGAGAAAACGGCCTCACTGGATTCCCATGGGGCTCCTCCCACTCTGTCCCATATACCTTCAGTCCATTTTTCATCGTAGAGTTCACAGTGATACAAGAAAGAATGTAATTATCAATGGGGTTGTAATGATGATTAACATAGCAATTCTTCCTAGAAAGGTCATAAAATACAGAAACACCCTAAGATATAACAAGGGGGGAAATCATGTGCTTCTGGCAAAGAAGGTGAACCAGATGTGAAGATTAGAGTCACAGAAGGAAAGCCAGTCATGATCTTGGCAACTATGGCTATTTTACATGTTTTCAGTTAGAAATCTACAGAACTCGGAGATTTATTTTTCTTCGGTATCCATTTCTAGAAGCCTATCATATGACGAAGAGTTTCCCAACAACAGGGAGAGAACATTATTCAAGTGTGCTTTCCCAGACAGGCACAGATGACTCTGAATGAGAAACTTAATATTGCTATTTAATGAGGAAAAGAAAACGAGTGTCTAGAGAAAGGGGTGAGGGGACCTCCGTGCGTTTTCCCTCCCAGAGAAAGAGATGAGTGGTCATTCTTGTAATACTTTCTAAATGGCCAAAAGAAACAACAAAAGAAGTGACTAGTCGCACCACTGGGTTCAAACCCTTGCTCTGACCCTTGCCCGGCGACCTCAGGCCGTCACTTGCTCTCTCTCTAGCTCAGCTTCCTTCCCTGGAAAATCGGTAGGGTAATGGTCCCTCCCCCACAGAGATCATGTATGTAAGTTACTGAGCCTAGTGCCTGGAACTTACTAACTTTCCCAAAATGTTGCCTCATACTTCTTTGCTGTAATGTCATATCAACTGACTCCTGAGACGTGGGACAAGTCACACCAAGCTGGTGGCCTTGATCACTTTGCTGAATCTAGTCATTTGCAGTAAACCTGTAGTTCTTTCCCATTTCCAGATAAACGGTGACCTTCAAGAAAGAAGGAAATTGCTTTGCTTAAGAACTCATATTTCACAGATGTGTACTGACCGCCTGCTGCCACCAAACCAGTTCCCCCAATTAAAATAGCCCTGTTAGCATCAGCATATTTTGTTCATCATTTCTCTTGCCCGCCACGAGGCTGCTACTGCCTGGGACGACGTGGCTGTCCTGCTGGCGATCGGGACGCTCTTGCGCAGGAATACTTGAGGAAGTGAAAGTGCTCCCCATTGCCTGAGAGCCCCACACCCTGGCAGTCTGCACGTGACCTTGCAGCTTGTGACCTGGGGGCCACTGTGAATCCCTATCATAACGGAGTTTTCCCTTCCTCCGGGCCTTCGATTTGTTGTGAGCCTTCTGTTGGCATGATGGCCATGGGGATATCCCTCATGTTATATGCCCAAGCAGGTGTGCACACCCCAAAAAGGGAAAAGGGCAGCAGCTTCTCTTAGCCTTAACTCAGCTTCTCTTAGCTCCACAGTTCAGGGAAACACAAGCTGAACTGAAGAAACTTGGGCAGCCAAGCTGAATTCACCAGTTTGGGAAAATAAACCCAAAGAACTATCGGCAACTTAGGGTGCTGAGGACACTGGGATTGCCTCACTGAACTATCCAACAGTCTGCTTCTTACCCCCATCCCCACCCCCTGCTCAGAGCCTTCAGGGGCAACAAACATATGTGACGCCAGCATTCCATTCTCTCCCACGCCTGAAAATATCCTGATTCCTATCACGATCATTCCACTTCCCAAAGGGGTGCTTGGGATGGGGCTGGAGGAAAGCATAACCATAAATCTTCGCCCTCTGGGCAAGGTGATAATTAAAAGCATTCTCTGCAATGATGTGATCTCTGATGCCAGGAGGGAGGCAGCTGGGGCTGCAGAAAGTCGTAGAAAGCCTGGGCCCAGGCCCCGGCTCTGCCTCTGACCAGGTGTGTTTGTCAGGTCACTGCCTTGTCTGTGGAAAGGGGATGGTGATTATAGCGCTGTAGCAGGATGGAGGGAAGCGGTGTGTGTTAATGCACTTAACGTTGAACTCATCGGGTGCACTGACCTGCTCTGGAGTTTCCCAAGCGCCTCGGGGCTTCTGTCTTCTGTCCCACTTTATTTTCTTCTCTCCTTCACTTACACCCTGTTCCTGTTGTCACTACAGAAACAAAGGGGAGCTTGAGCTCCGAGAGCTGAGCTGTCTAGAAGAAATGCAGGTCACGGATCCTGACTGAGGGACCTTAATGAGGGTCTCTGTCTGAGTGGGGGCCTGGGCCCCGTCACTGGCCCTGTCCTGTTTCATGCTGCAGGCTGTTGGCTGCCCCTCCTCCACTCTGTGAGTTAGGGTTTGGGGTGGCTCCTCTAAGAACGACTCCAACCAGATGAGTTATGGCATTTTTAAAGAGCATTTGTCTCTCTCCTCTCTTCCCCTTGGGAAGTAGGAGTCTGAACAACTGGGCCGAGGGCATTCACCAGAATGGAGTTTCCCCCGACGAGAAGGATGCAGGGCCACATCACAAGGTGAGGTGGGGATTTTCCAACACAGATGTGCCCGTGACAGTCCACGGACCGTCCCTGGGGGCTGAGAAGTCTACAGGTGTGAGCAAAACAAGGAAGGCCTAATGCACAATTTTTTTTCAAACTCTGGGATATGTAGGGATCATCTGGGAGAGCAGACTCCTGGCCCTCACCCCTCAGAGATTCTGATTCATTAGTGGGATGGGGACAGGGATTCTGCATTTAAAAAAGTAAACCGGGCGATTCTGATGCATAAAGACACATGAAACAGCACCTTTGGAATTTCTCCAGAGAGCCACTCGCAGTCTCCTGTGTCCTGATTTTATGTCAAAGACTCCAGTGATCTCTTAGGGCAGGCAACCTACTTTTTTTTTTTTGAAAAAGAGTTTAAACATGCATAAAAGTTCCAAGGGAAGTTCAATGAACTCCCATATACCTTTCACCTGGATTGTTAACATTTTGCCACATTTGTTTTCTCTCATATTATTATCAATTTTTATAATATTAATTGATTATTATTATCTTTGCTGAATCATTTGAGAGTCAGTTGTAGACATCATGACGCTTCATCCCCAAATACTTTAGCATTTATCTCCTAAGAACAAGAACTTTTCTTACTTAACTGCAATGCAATGATCTCACCCAGGAAATTCACACTGATATAATGCTATTATCTAATACACCAGCCATAGTCAGACTCTGCCAGGTGTCCCAATAATGTCCTTTTGGCAATTTGGGGGTTGTGTGTGTGTGTGTGTCTGTTTTTATCCAGGATCTCAAGTCTACGATTAGCCATTGCATTTAGTTGAAATGTCTTTTTGCATTAATAACATTTTAATCCACTGATGTTTTCACAGAAATGATTTTCTTCAGGAACAGACTTCCTGATAACAACATTTCTTTTTCCCTTCTGTCCCTATTACTTGCAAAGTGCCAGTGATCCAGGGCTCCCAGTGATCCAGGGCCAGCCTGAAGCCAAAGCAGATGTACCTGGGCCCAGCTCTGCATCAGCCAAGGGCATGGGAAGGACCCTGTCTCCAGGCTGGTTTGCCTAGTGCTGATTTCCCAAAGGCAAACCCCATGCCTGTTAGTGTGCGTCTTTGCTCTTCAGTCAAGTGGCCTATCACCTGAGTCATTGCACAGTCTGGTTCTTTGGCTATGGAAAGCTACCAAATATTCCTTCACTGTAGTTTAAAACGTAAAGGGCATGCCACTTTTTACACTTCCCAGCTTTCTCCAAAGGCAGTTGGCTGAATGCACACATCTGAGCATGATTTTTTCCCCAGCAGTCACGACAATAAACAATCTGAAATCAGAATACTTAGCCCTGACCAGTTTTGCTCAGTGGTTAGAGCGTCGGCCTGTGGACTGAAGGGTACGAGGTTCGATTCCCAGCCCAGTCAAGGGCATGTACCTCAGTGGCAGGTTCGATCCCAGGTCACGATCGGAGCTTGTGCAGGAGGCAACCAATCGATGTGTCTCGCTCACATCAATGTTTCTCTCTCTCTCCCCCTCTCCATCCCATCCTCCCTTCCACTCTCTCTAAAAAAAAAAAAATTAACGCAAAAAATATTCTTGGGTAAATATAGGAAAATTTTACAAAAGAGTAAGATACTTATCAGGATAAGCATTTCTTCTGCTTCAGCCAGGGGGGGAAACAAAGTTACTTGAAAAAAAATTCAATGGTCAAAAAGTGAGATGATCATATGAGAATCCAGCTGCCTCCGAGTCTACAATGGGAGCAGGAAAGCAAAGCTCCTACCCTGATGGCAGATATGAATGATTGGAGGAATTCACTTTCTCACTGTGAGCAGATAGAACACACTGTTGTGAAAAAGAACCTGTTTCACATAAGCATCTTCCTCCCTTATAGTCAATGAAGCCTAAATTCAAAAAGAAAATGCTGCAGATTCCCTTAAATGGTTGGGTTTTTATTTTCTTTGGTATTATTTACTTAAGGATAGTATGTGTTTTTTCTAGTGAGTGAATTTATTTTTAATTAAAGAGTTTTTCTCAGAGTCAGGAGACCTAGCTACAGGGCACCATTCAGGACTTTTTCCCCCCTTAAATAGAAGATAGCAAGAGGAAAGCTGTATTATTGGAGAAAGAATTAGAGGCATCGCCTCCTGGGGAATGCTGGAAACTGAGCCAGGTGGGGAGGAAATGCCTCTTTCCGTTCAGACACCCTAGTTCAAGCCTGCTGCTGTTTTCCTAGCTGTCTTTGAGGATTCATGATTGTCACTGCAAACATAGCGGAGAAGTCCTAAGCAGTATTCCCTGTAGGATTTTGGTCGATAAGTGTGGTGGATTCTAGACTGACCATTTCTTGTAGGGTGAGCGTCCTCGTGCTGATCTTGGACATTTCCTACGTGGCCCCTACAGGGTGACCATACATCTTGGTTTGCCCGGAACAGCCCTGATTTATCTGTTCCTCCAATATAATTAATAAAATGCCCCAGTTTCATTTTCAAAAGTGTTCTGGCTGGATGCTAACTTGTATAACCACTCCAAGACTCTGGGAAAGTGACTTTCTCCCCCCACAAAAGCCAGCCGTGCTGTTTCGGTGGTTTGCGCTGGCGCATACCAGCCTTTATCCCAGCGATTAGCTCGCCGCTGCTGCCTTCACTGGGGAGGAATAATCCATCGCCGACTCTCGCATTCCAGAGGTCCTGATTGCCCCACCTTTTCGTGTCTTCCTCACATTTCTTACCTTCCTCAGGAAGGAGTTTTATTGAAACTTGGATCGGCCTCAGTGTGTTGTGTAAGTGAAGACTAAGTGAAGACTCCGAACAGCTTCACCTCTTTCACCTCCAGCCACGAGACATTGGGAGTGACAGTTTGCTCTTTACCAAAGTGAAGGAGCCTTATTTGTCACCAGGCCAAATGCCTTCCTCAGTGGGCGGATGGTATCGAGGCAGTTATGTGGTTTTTGTGCCTCAGATCCTTTATTTGTAAATCCGAAAGAAGACTAATAGCTTTAGAGTATTTTGAGAATCTCAAAGCTCTATAGATCGTAAATAACAAAAGATTTTTTTTTCTCACCTAAAATGGCAGCACAGAGACTGCGGTTACTTGCTTAATAGATAGCGTGTGGTCCCTGGGCCATTTGCAGCTGATGGGTTTTTTCCAGTGCTCTATTTATAGAGCTAGGTCAGAAATATCACTTCCGTTGGAACTTGACCTACAGACCATTGTCAGTTTTAGAGGCCCAAGGAAGTAGAGCGCACACTAAATACAGCTGGTTCACAGGTTCAGTTAGTGAACCACAAGCCCCCAAGGAAATTAATTTTGCTGGAGGAGATGTCTGAGCCTATGATACCTTCGCCCTGTGGCCTCCTGGAGTTTTAGGCTGTTTTGAAGGCTTCTTTTAGAAATAGCCTCTGCTAGGCAGCCTTCCTCCCTCTTTTATACCCCGTTCACCCCTTTTAACATTGGTTGCTGAAATTCTGCCTTTCTGCATCGAATGGAGCAAGAGCTAATGAACCTCCAACAGAGGTAGACTAGGGTACTCTGGGAAATTAGGAAAAAGCAGATCTAAGTATTTCTCCACTTCATCTTTCTGTTGAGCTATCCAAGGTTCTCAGTCACTTCCCCAGTTGAATGACCCAACAAAAAAACATATGCTGAAGCTCAGCATCTTCCATGGGCCTGCTTTCAAGCAGGAGAAACTGAATTTAATGGATGATAATCTCCTTTTAATCCCTACAGCCTCACTCAGACTCCCATCTTTAAGCTTCATGATTATGAAGTTGTGTTTGCTGGGACTTGGCCACTGGCCAACAAATGTGTACCCGTCATAAGGTTTTAGTAGGTAGCACAGACTAAGAAACAGCCTCGTCTGGAGAGAAATCCACTCCCAGAAAAAGAACCATACGTACGTACTATCTGTACTGTCTCAGGCCCTAATGGGCACTGGGTAGGTCACAGCCATTAAAAAATAGCACATGGAATAGAGCAGCGATTTTCAACCAGTTTGCTGCAAGAACTTTTAAAGCATGCAGTAGCTGACTAATCAGGGGCCCTGACCTTTTTTCCCTTAGATTGTCCCATAAAATATGACAACAGCCAACTCCACAATAGCCATCTGGTGTGAGTGCCCTGTCTTGAACCATAAATATATAGGTCATGTAATAGCATTTCATCTTATTCGTTGCATCTGATTGGTTAATTCTTGCTACCAGAACTCCTTATATGCAAGTATAGGCACCTGATTTTTTTAAAAGTCACTTTGGAGCAAAAAAAAAATAGGTAATTATTATTATTTTTATTTTGTAAAGGAATCAAAATTATACCTTTTTTTTTTTTTTTGTCAGACTGGAAAAAATATATTTTTTGGTGTCCTACAGAATTTTAGTTATAAGTTTATGTGTGCCATGCTATGGAAAGGGTTGAAAATCGCTTAAGTTGAGCATTCTCAGATTTCCTAGAAAAGGGGGATCCAGACTGAGGAGCTAATTTCTTGTCATGAGATTCAAAGCTCTTAGTCCTGGCAGGAACTTCTGAGATTATTCTGAGCAACCATTTCTTGTCATGGATGAGGAGGAGGCTGAGGCTCAGGGAGGTGAAAGGACTGGTCCCTACCAGGGCCCACTGCGACGCCCAGTGTTCCCGCCTCCTCCCGCCTGGTCGCCAACGCCGCGTGTGAGTCACAGGAGGACCCGAGTCCTGCCTCCCGGCCAGCCGCTGACCACGTGCCACCGTGGCCCTGTTGAACAGGCTTTAGGACATGAAGGCGACAGATGAGAGAGAACGTCAGTTCCAAGGGTAACACACCATCTCCTTCCCTTTCGGTCCTCAAAATATTTTTCTTATTTTTAATTTCCTCTTTCCAGTCTCAGTAAGTTACCTTTCATCTGAAGGGATAGGAGGGCCCCAGTGTCCTGAATATCCAGCCCTCTGAGGCCATGAACTTTTCCTTCCCCTGTGTTCCTATTCTGGGAGTCATTGCTTTGTTTACACTTTAATTTATTTCAACATGGAAAAGCCTATTCTTTTAAAGTTGACCTTTTGCTGTGCAGCAGACACTTTTATGTTATGTGCTGGAGATTCAGTTTGACCTCCTAGAAATGTTTAGCCACAGGAGTCATAAATTGAAATGTTTTCAGAGAAGCTTCCTCACTGAAGGCTCCCCAACAGGCCCCTTCTACAGACTGACACAGGTTGGTACCAGAGGCCCATTACCTGCTGGAAATCAAGGCCACACAGCAACCTGATTATCCCCCAGTCGGATTGCACAAGACTCCACGCCCTGTGTGCACCGAGCAGAGAGAAAGCCCCTTGCCTTGTGAGAAATCCGGCTCCCTAGCCTCCACCCACTCCAAAGGAGGGGGAATTGGATCCAAAAGATAGCGTGTGGTTATGAAAGAGATTCCAGAACCCAGATCCTGTTGTTTTAACCACTTCATTACTGAACTTTACTGGCTCGCCTCATTATTAGCAGAATAAACAATGTAGAAGATGGTGGTTAAACTTTTTTTCTCCCCAGATTTCATCTATAGTGTTTGGTCATCGTTGCTTCTGTCATTTATACATACCAAGTGTCTTCATCTAAGGGTCACCAAGACCTTCGGCTGCCTGGAGGCAAGAATTATTCTTCACATTTTACAGATGGGTAAGCAAACACAAAGAGAGAGCAGGCTTTGGCTTACCTAAGAGAGTCTCTGAGAGAGGAGGGAATGAATGTTCCCACAGTTGTTTTTAGAGAGACCTGACTTCACAGTAAATCAATTAGATTTCTCTGTGTAGCTTATTCAGATCCTTCTACAGGCTCAATCCTGTGACAACAAAAAATCCCCAATAATGAAAATATTTTTAAAACCCAGTTCACTTATTTGATTTTTTAATTTGTGTTGAAATCAACCAAATTCCAGTAGAATGAAGTCATATTGCCTTGGCAGGTCTAAATATCAGTCATCAAAAAGGAGAGAGGGAGAAAGCGCCCTAATTTTTAGAACTTCCTCGTAAAATGAGCATAGAGAAAATTTACTTATTTCCTGACCAATTAGGTCACTGGGCAGGAAATCACCTTTTCTGAAAAGCCACTAAGCAGATTTCTTCTACCTTACATCCCCCATAAACAGCATTAATGATCATTTATACCAGCCCTCACATAGGAAGGCTTGAAAGTCAAAATATATGAGACCACTGAGTTTTCCAGTTGGAAAAAAAATTACAAACTTAGAGTAACTGACAGCTTCCCCACTTACCTTTCTCCCAATTCTCTCCCGGGTGATCCCACCACCTATAACCACCCTTCAATTGTTTTCCCATATTTGAAACCCTTTTAAGTGAAATAACCTTCTAATCCTGACCATTGTTAAGCTTTCAACCAGAGAAGGTCAGTTTTAGGCCTCCTGATTTGTATGAATCCAGCTGCTGGGCCAGTTGAGCAAGGTGAAATACCTTGCCAAGCCAGGGCTTGTGTGTCTTTCTGGAAACCCCTTGCCCTGGGTTATCACTGTACATCAGGAAAGAGTAAGCCGAGTGTGGAGCCTGTGTGACACGCAGAGTGGAGATGAGTGAGAAGGTGCTCACAGCACACCCATGAGTGTCTTCCCCAAGATGAGCCTTGGGGCCCTTCAGGCCCTTCCTGGGGGCCTCCTGGCTGGCAGAGTAGCTGGCTACTTGACATAATGAGTCTGGAGAAAGCTAATTGGAGAAGAGGTTAAGATTCCCTCAGCCTGGTGTCCGAGGTGGCTCTGTCATTACCCAACCATGTGACCTTGGGATAGTTACTTATATCTCATAGACAGTCTGTCAATAGGGATGATATTCCCTATCTCATGGAGTGGTTGTGAGGATGTAAAAAGATGAAACTAAGATATGAAGTTCAAACAAGATATGAAAAGCTCCCCATATAAAGGGCTTACCTAGTGCTTAGCATTTGGTACTTTAAAACTGTTGTCTTTTATTATCATTAACTTTCAAGGCCTGGCTGTTATTGCACTTGTAGGTGGCTCAATGTTTGCAAGCACTGCTGAAAATTTTTCTCCTCAAGCTATCTTGCTCAGGGTCTCCCTGTAAACTTTCCCATGGGCATTTGTGCCAATGGCCCTTAGGACCTGAACTTGCCTGTCCAGAAAACAGCAAAGTGTATTCATTCTACTTTTAAATATTCTTCAGGAACGTGGAATTCTTTAAATAGTGGCTACCAGCCCAATGTGGCTCTGATTTCTGAAAGCATCTTCTAGACCTGTGATGCTCATACAATTTCATTACAGAGAAAAATGTTTGAGTGCTTAACTAAAGAGCATCTTCTAGTGATTCACATGTAGCCTTTCCCTGGCAAACCTTAAAACTCAGCGTCTGTCTCTTCATCCTATCACTTAACAGACAGATAAGCAACAAGCTTCTAGAGTTTGCTTGAAAAAGGTAAACCTATTAATTTTAGCTTAAGCAAGGTAGAATTAAGAATGTAGATCTGCTGCTAAAACAGGTGTATAACACAGTTCAATGTTTAGTTAGAGCAACTTATTAACTATTTAACCAGTATTTATGAAGCATCCTCTGTTCTCAGACCTTGTGTTGTGATTCAGGCATACTGGCATAAATCAGACATGGATGTGGCCCTCTTGAAATATATCTTAGGGGTGAGAAGTAAAACATACAAATAATGTACCACAGGATAGAAAATGGCAGTGACATGAGAGAGTGAAAGTATTATGGGGGTTTAGAGGTGGAAAACATTATTCCTGTGCTGATCAGGGAAGTGACGGGTAGGGAGCGGCACTGAAGACAACGTGTGGACATAGAGGCATGCGGGTGTGTCACGCTGTGGAGAAGCAGCGATAAATTGGAGCAAATCTACATGAAGTGGAATGGAGTGAGGAATGGAGGGAAGAGGTGTGGAAAGGCAGCCTGGGCATGGGCTGGAAGAGCCTTGAATGCCAACCTTAGGAATTTAGAGCTCGTTGAGGGCACTTGGGGGCCATAGACAGTTTTTGAGCATGCTGCTCGCGAATAGCGGGGTAGTGTGCTCAGACATGTGCTTAGGGAGGCTCATCGGGCAGTAGAACAGAGGATGGGCTTGTAGTAGGGAAGGACTGGAGGCAGCACAGAGATCAGGCGGAAAGCGATAGCATTCGTCCCCGGGTGGGAGCTACTGTGGGCCTGCTCTGAGATTGGGGTAGGAATGAATGGAGGGTAGGGAAGGTTGCAGGTGAGATTTTACAGCCAAACCAAAAGGACTCTACAATTTATTGGATGTGAAGAGCAGGAGAAATTTAAAAATAGAGCTCAGGTTTCAAACCAGATTAAATGGAAGGCCAAAGACCGGGACAGAGAAAGAGAGGTGAGTCTCTATGGGAAGACATAAGCTTTATTTGAAGATATGGAATTTGTGGTGCTAAAATTCATTACATCGGGCTTATAGTTCCTGTGGTTCAAAACGGAGGGCAGGTGCTGAGGTAAGTCAGGGGCTGAGATAAAGGCTTAGAAACCACTGGTATGGAGCAGACATTGCAGGCTTGGCGGGAGGGAGTCATATCTGGTTCCTGAGCATGCTTATTGTGTGTTTAAAAATTAAATAATTAAACCAACATTTAAAAATCAGGAGATTGTACCTAAAATATTGATTTCTGGCTTCTCTTTTAAAAACCCAAAGATGTGGCTAACTATGAACTCATACTGACACATGATCACAAAGTTGGCGCTGAACAGGGGCTTCCCCCTTGAGGTCCTGGACTGATTCTCTAATTCACCACAGTCTTCATTACTCGCCATCCTCTCCCAACACTTAAGATGAAACAAAAGTAGATTCATGGTTGCCTGGAGCCAAGGGCAGGAAAGAAGGGCTAGAGGCTTATGGTTAAGGGGTATGGGGCTTTCTTTTGGGGTGATGAAATGTTCTAAACTTGATTGTGGCAGTGGTTGAACAATTCTGCATCTAGTAAAAACCATTGCACTTTAAATGGGTGGATTGTATGATGTGTGAATTCTCTCAATAAAGCTGTTTTATAAAAATGCAAAGAAAGAAAAATCAGTTGCTGATTTCCTTGCCATGCTGGTGATCTTACAGCAGAAAGCATTTCTCTGTTAGTGTTTCTCTATCAAGAGGAAAAATTGGAAGGTAGACTGAGATTTGTAAAGGAAAAATGGGAGATGAGTGTACATCTGTTTTGTGGTAGAAAACAATTTCTACTTGTTAAAATGCAAACAACTGGCCTCTGTGTTAATTTATTTCCTAGCCACTGAGGGCACTTGGGTATTAGGGGAAATTTTGGTCATGGTCAGCTCCCTGAAGTCCATCCGCTAAGAAAAAGAAGCTAGACTATTGGATGTCAAAGGAGGGGAAGCTTTATCAACTGCTGACGAGAGGTCAGGGAGGCTGAGGACAGAGAAGTAGGGAAGGGACAGGAGCCCAGCCAGTGAGAGAGCTTAGAGTGATGGGGCCAGAGAGGGACACGGGTGCAGATGACCAAGCATGTTCAGGAGTTATTTTATCCTCAGGCCCGAAGGACTGTGTGCCTCCCTAAGACTAGGATTCCTCCCACGGCCCAGGCCAAAAGCTGGGGCAGGAGCTCAGGGAGACCTAGATATGACAGTAGAGGCTCGCTACTAGGTGGTGGGACCTGTTGGCCTGCCCGTAAGAAGAAAGGCGGGGAGGCGACCAGAATGGTTTCCTCCTGGGATGGCAGGAGATCAGTGAAGCTCTGGGGGCGTAAGACAGTGGATGGAGTACAGTGCTGGGAAACTAGAAACTCAGAGAGTTTGCTTCAGATCTGCCTTTTTTAGGAAAGTCTTAGATGGTAAAAGAATGTTTCTCTTGGGATAACGATGTCTGATACAGAGACATGAAACACTGAGATCTCCCAGGTTCCTCTTCCCGGGGCGTGTGTGCGCGCACGTGTGCAGGGCTTGGAAGGGCAAAGGTGTTCTGTATGCATGTGCCACCTTTTCTATATTAACAAGGAAAACTGAATTAAAATTCATATCAAGCTAAAAAAAAGACTTACAACTCAAACTAAGACTATTTCATACCTGGCTCTTATCCTGTGCAGTAGCATTTTGCCTTTCTAGCACGATATTGAGTGGCTTGATTTATTACTAGCAATGGTTGCAACTGCCTTGCAGTGCGATCTCTTATTGATATATAACTGTTACCTTTTAGCCCAGTAGTGGTCACTTTCCCTGAGGCTGAAACTCATGCCAGCTTTTATTTTTAGTCTCTTGTTCCTCAACCCCCCCTTCTCTAAGTCATCAGCTTCTGTGGTCCTGAACTGAGCCTCCGAGTACCCTAAGCCACGAGCAATGAACGGGCTTTTGTTTGTGAAACACCATCACCGGAAAGGACCTCACAATCATAGCTACACCCTGCTTCATTTCAGGGGCTTCCGGATCCAGCTGTGTCACAGCTGCACTGGGCAACACCTGGAGCCACAGTGTGAATACACGGCTGATATTCCAAAGCCTCGCTTCAGAGAGAAGACAGGTGAGTGCTCTGACATTGTTCTGTGACTGTCAAGGCCACGTTGTCTGTCCTGGCCCAACACTGACGGGGTAGGGGAGAAACAAACAGCACCCCATCTGCCCCAGCGGCCGTTAAAATGAAGAGAGGAGACAAGTCACACACAGGGAAAAACTGTAAGAATGGGCCCAAGAGAGTCAGCATGTCTCCTGATATCGGCCAATAGCGTGTAAGTGACCGAGGTACATACCTCTAGGGATCCCAGATTCTTTGTCTGTAAAGTGAATGATTGTCCTATTTGTCAAGCACTAGATAATTCATGTACAAATTAAACGGTGATGGTGCTTTTTCTTGAGATTAGTTTGCTTTGAAAATCTCAGGCTGGACAGACCTTGCCAAGCAAAGAAACTGTTCTCCAGATCCTGGGTGCTTTTGCATTGACTCATAAGCCAGTAGTTTAAAATACTGGGTGATACTGGAGAGACTCCAAAAGGGTGACTTTCCCAGAGCTCCCTACTTAGGGTTTCTGTCCTGGCCTCAAGTGAGAGTGTCCCCCTTTCACCCAGAAGGGTTCATTTCTACCCCTTTCTTCATCTTCCCTCCACCCCTGAAGAAAGGACCCCCACAGTCTGACCTCTGTGGTAAGATGTCTCCTAATTAGGACGTTTATTTTTCCTGATGTCTAACTTAGCTCCGTCCTCTGTGTGGACCAGGTCCCATCATTACCTCCGCTGCACACAGGAGGAGAAGGAAGACGGGTGATTATTCTGATTTGCTGGATAGGGCAGAATACAGAACCCAGATCTGCGCATTTTGCTAAATATGTAACAAATCCAAGTTATTAATTGAAGAGGAATGAAATGTTCTGCTGGTGGTCCCTTCCCGAGGGGGTGGCGGGAAGGGACTGTGGCCCTTCACCTGCATTAGGTAGACTGGCTCTTTTTCAGGCAGTCAGGAATCATCCCAAACAGACATGAGCCTTTGCCTGTTCCAGACATAACTTTCCGAGTGTTCTTGGTTACAGCCCAGAGGATTCCTCTTGGTTCGCTGGGACTGTATAAATAACATTCCAGCTCGATGACTGAGTCAGCCATGTTCTGAGAAGATGGAGCTGCGTGTTTTTCGTTCAGGGGAACATTCTTGAGTTCTCAGGCCCTGGCGTGCTCATTACCTCCATGATGCCTTTTCTCTGATGATTCAGGAGCGCATCCAAAAATATTCCTGTAGAACCTAATGACCTTCCGTTTGTACCCCAGGCTATAAATTTTGTTGACTAAACCTTGTTTGTAGCTGTCAGGTGTGTCGCTAAGGAGCAGCAAGCACTGCTCCCTAGACTCCTACTTGAGGAAGCAGAGTCCTTGTGGATCAATGTCGATTTGGTCATGTTCATGGATCCTTACCCCTACTCCTTGAAAACTTGCAGTTTATCTCTGTTTTAGATTTTGGGTGACACATACTGATTTTGTGAGTCAGTCTGTTATATATGGAATCATGGGTTCCGGGCTCCCTGATTCTAGTTTTACGCATCCTAGTTAGTGTTGATCAGTAAATAAAGAAATTAGAGCCACACGTTTCTTTTTCATTTGTTTTAATAAATTAACTGGTCATCTCTATTTTGTTAGTGTCAATAGGAAGTGGCTAGTAGACCAAAACGCTATTATTTTATGTCTCTTTGGTGACTGGGACATTTTGGTGGCTGTTGGTTCTTGGCTCATAAGGTCAAATGCAGGGCACTGGTCACAAGAAGAACCCGGAGCAAAGCGGGGATGGATCGGTGACAGTCTATCAACTCACATCCCATTAGATGGGTCAGTGGTGGCATCTTAATCTACAAAAGACAACTCGTTACTATCATTGCTAATCCATCACGAGCAGAGTTAAATGCTTTTGAATCATGTTTCAAACAATAATGAGAAATTAAAGTAAAATACGACCAGTGTTAAAATGGCCAACCAAGGCTAAAGAATATATGTTTAATTAACCTACAGAAATGTGCGTGTCTTTGGGGACCAGCTGTTAGGTTTGTGGCCTGATAACTAGGATAAAGTTTGATATAGGACACATGTCTCTATCTCCTGACCTGATCTCGCTTAGTGTGTGCTGAGTGATTCATTGGGCCTTTCCTGTGGTCCTACTTCATGACAAAGTAGAGAAGCCATGTGAAGATAAACGTGTTGTGGGATATGTGCTTTTAAGGTAATCGCTCCAAATAATACTTATAACACTACTTAGTGGGAGGATGTGCCTGGATCCTTCCACAGGCAGACTGTGAACCCAAGCTACCAGGGGAAGAAACAGGGAGAGCTTTTGTATTTTCCTCTTTTTTTTCTCTCTCTCAATGCGCAAGCAGAGGCCACTACACCAAGGGATCAAGGTTATGGAACGAAGGTTATGTTTTATCCTGTTTCTGTGACATTGAGCTCTAGCCAGGGCTCTTGAATGTGAGGCTTAGTCTGAGATCACAGGGCTGGAAGGGGGTCGGGTCAAGCTGAGCAGAGCTGTGAGCGATTAACCCAGGAGATGAATTGCATGGTCCAAGGGAAGGAGTCCTCCCTGGCTGATTATTTTCTTTACACCCTTTAAACATTGTAGAATTATACAACCAAGGAAGAAATCTCCTTATCAGGGCACAAGCCAAGTCAATTCTCTTGTTTATTCTGCTTCAGTGTTTGTAAAAACTCTCTTAAGAAGCTGGAAAACATTTTCTTTTGGACTAATTTAGCTTTTTTTCCATTTGACTTTTATTTACTCTTTTCCTCCTCGGCTTCAATCCTGCCCCACCCTTTTTGCAATGTTTTTATTCTTACTAAAGACATGTCCTTAGAGATAAATTAAAATGCCACTACCAGGGTTTGGGGGGTTTTAGTGGTTTGGTTTTGTTAAATAAGTAACGATATGATTTGGTTCACCACGTGCACGGCATGGGGATGTTAAGAAGTAGAAGACGATTCCTGCCTTCGTGTTTCTTCTGGTCTAGCACGAGAGATGACTGAGACATAATACACGTGCACATGCGTGACACGTACACACTCAGGAACAATCTAAATGAACTGCAGGAGTTAAAGCACAAACTAATACTGAGATACTATCACATGGCTTGTTACCTAATAAGCAGTTAACACAGCAACTGCTTTGAACCCCGAGGAAGGTGAACTCATCAGAGTCTTTTAGAAGAAGGTGGAACTTGAGTATCCCTTAAATCCGTGTTTCTGAGGCCTGGATGCACTGTAGACCCATCACAGGAGCATTTACAAAATACCAGCCCCAGGGCCGCACTCTGACAAATAAAATCAGAGTTCCTGCTGGTGAGGCCAGGCACCCCTGTGTGCTTTACTTGTGAGGTTCCCCACCCCAGGTGATTTTGCTGTGCAGCCCAGCTTGGAAACCTCTGCCTCAACTAGATCAAATCAGGTTACTAAGGAAGGAAAGGAGGGTGTTGGGCTGAGGGCGGACGGGAAAAGAAGGAAAACGGGAGGGCAGGTCATTCGTTGGGAAGACATGGGTCAGCTTCTGCCTTGAAACATGAGCATGGGAGGCGTGTACCCATTCCCCCGACAAACCTTCGTTCCGTGACCTCTTCTCTGCTAGTTACTATGTAAGAGGCTTGTGAGAGATTCAGAATGTGGGTAGGCTGATGCCCTGTGGTTGTTCACAGTCAGCTTGGGGAAATAAACATGTACACAGCAAGCCTGTGTGCACACCCCGAGGCAGGTGCTGGGGGGGGCCTGCAGTGATGGACCGGCAGCCCCTCCAGACGCCTGGCGGAGGCCCCCCTTTGGGAAGCTCCCAGTACCCGGGAATCCTGTCATGAGGGACTGGAAAAGCTAGACTGAGGGTGACTATGCTTGAAAGATGGATGGCAAAACTTGATGAAATATTCATACTCTTTCTCAGGAAATCCTCGTGAAGTCCACTCCTACAAACCACATATGGGATTATATAAATTTTTAAGCGCCCCAGAAGGAGTAATGAAGTAAATGAATCCCAACTAAGCTTCACACTCCCTTGACGAAATAAATATTATGACTCTCTTATTTCAACAAATTGGAAAGAGGTGACTTTTTCGTCCAGAGGGTTTATTTAAATGGGCTTTATAACAATAGTTTCATCTTCCATTTAGAAGGCACCCTGATGTTACAGAACCCTGGAGGGAGGAGACGAGCAAGAGACGTAAATTGTTGACAGGACCAATAATATTACTCAACTCCTGATCCTTATTTGAATCCTCAGGCTTTTCTCAAAGTCCCAGGTTGTTTTGCATAATGAAAGTCGTCAGTGTTTCCTTTCTGGTGATAAAATTCTTCTTTTGGTACCCATTTTGTATTTTAAAGACAACATCATCACTCTGAAGACTCTGAGACCCCACATTAATTGGGCCCTGGTCCCTCTGTCTTGCCCACAGTGGCACCTCCCACTTGTTCTGTTTTTGCAGATGTGAGACCTGAAGGATGAGCCCTGAGTCCTGTGACTGAGTCTTACCTGCGCACCCTCAGAGCAAGGTCAATGCTTGACACTCACACATTCAATACATTTATTTTAAAAGAGAAAGAAAGAAAGAAGGAAGCAAACTCCTTGTAGCCATACATGAACCCCGTCTTGGGGAAGGACACACTGCTTATTTAGGGTCACTCTTCCATAGCACTGAGTTTTGCAGTTTCATAGTTCTTTTAAAGTATTAGTAATTGTCCGTTCAAAAATTTAGCATCAAACTCGACAATTATATGCAGACACTTATAAAGAAACACTATAAGATATTGAATACAGGAATATCTTTTTGTAGAGCCAGCATGCTGGGGGCTATGGGGGGTGGGGTGGGAAGCAGGCTTCCCTTGAAATCCTGGCTGGAGTTCTTCGAGTAAGCAAGCCAGAGCTCTGAACACAGTTGTCCTCATTCAAAAATGAGCCCTTCTCACTTTGTAAAATGGTTCCAGGTCACCAGGCTTGTTCTCTTGTTTTCTACTCCAGCTCATCTGCTGTTTTTTGGTGACTGGATCCAGCCTGAGGAGAAGTTTGGCTATGCTGCAGGGGTGGGAGAAATTGTTTTTTAGGCATAAATATCTACAGAAATAGCAAAGGGAACAGAGAATCCCAGCCAAGCCCATTGCCCTGGGTGTAAATGTTTACTCCCTTTTCAGAGCTGCTCAAGTGTGAAGTCCAACCCCTGCCCACACTCTCCCATCAGAAGGGCTCTACCAGGTCTCGAGCACATCAGGAGAACGTATAAAAGGGGAACCAGAAGGGTGACTCTTCAAGACATTCTTTTTTCAGGTCCCCAGGCAAGTGTATTAAAATCTGAGGAAACCCTACCTGAAAGTATGCAGTCACAGCACATAAATACAGTGAGCCTGGACTCCCAGAGCATAGACAGGCTCCACCTGAGAAGGAACAACTCGGGGGTCCTGGGGCACCCTCCCCGTTTCTAGCGCCACATCTGAGAGAAGAGCATCAATATCTTCCCACCACCCATGAAAACAACAAACAAACAAACAAAAAACTTCATGGGGCTCCCTTTCAAAAACGTCAGTGTACTAAAAAAAAAAAATTAAAAATCACTACTTTTGAATGGACTCAAGTAGAAAAAAACTTTCCCTTGAGGAGGTTCTATTAGAAATTACCAGTTAAAAATGCATCAGTACAATGGCTCCCACGGCCCTAACCGGGGCCTCCCTTTCAGATACTCTGGCTGGAAGACCTTGTATCTCTGCGGAGGGGGAAAGTCCATTTTTCCTAGGAGATTTTGAGTCACATGGGGTCAATAAAAGTTCAAATTGAAATCAAAACAAAACAAGGGTGGGGAACAATCATAGGGTTTAGATATCACTTTTCATCAAGTAGAGTTGTAAAATTGTTACCACCACTCCCAAAAGGAAAGGGTATTTTAACACCCAAAAGTAGAGATGTATCTGTGAATAAAGAATACTCCTGTAAATTGAATACATTTGTTTTCACGGGAGACAATACGTGTCCTTATTTCTCTCTTTGGGGATCCTGATCTCTGACCGGCAGGACTTGCACGGCTGGTCCACTCCAGGAATGTTTAGGTGGCCCCCCTTTAACCAGCCACTCATTTCACCAGTTCTTTATCTCCACTGTCATCCCCTGCCAGCTCTGACTAGTTTTATTTTTACACACTGTCTGGTACAAAATCTTATGCAGTGACCCTTCCAGCTCTAACTTGCTAAGTAAACCAGGGCAAATATGTGGATGAGAGGTTTCTAGAGAAATCTCAGCTGTTGCAGGAAGTAGAAGAGACAGTAGAAGGCTTTGGAACCAAACTGAAGCACTCATTGTCGCGCTAGGGAAGAAAAGTGCTTTTAGTTGGAAAACAACATAGGAAACAGCTACAAGATCTCTTGGACAGGCAGTGACCTGAGAGTCAAGGACGCCGAAACTTATTTGGCTCATGTGAGAGTGAAGGTTGGACAGGATGTTGTATTTTAGCCTTGGTTGGTTAGCTATGAGTGGGGAGAAAATGGGTCACCATCTTTGGTTAGGAAAAGCAGAGGGGAGAAAAGGATTCCATATCTACATAAACTATGAACTGACTTAAAGCTGAACAGCACTTTCACTAGAAAAAAAGCCTTTAGGACCTGACAGTGTCCCATCTGAGATGCGCTCCAGAGACCATCCCATCCAGCGATTCTCAGCTGCCATGAGCTCAAGAGTCACAGGTGTTAACAGTGAAGGTTCCCAGGCCCCGGCCCCCACGGCCATTCATTGAGGGCAAGCACTTCCAGTGGTTCTCACAGGGGTGGTCCTCAAACCCACACTCTGTTCCAGCCCCTTATTTTACAGATGGGGGTAGACAGTGGAAGTGAAGCGACTTACTCAGGGTCACACAACTTAGTAAGTAACAGAAGAGGAACTGGAATTCAATTCCAATTCCTACTCTGTTGCTATTTTCACTGTACTGGGCTGACTTTTCATAGGTTAACTCTGGACAAAAAAGTCCCCAAGCTCAATCAAATTACCAAGTTTGTAGGTGATGTGATATCCCCTGTGACTTCCAGTGGTTCACAAAAGGGTTCTACAGAACTCTGCAGAAAAATATTTTTAAAAGACACCGCCCCACCCCACATTGCAATGAATTACCAGATAAAAGTCAGCATTTTAAATTCTTGGGCCCAGACATGTAAATAAGTAAGTTTTTCCAAGTTGAATTTCACAATGAGCATAGACTTTCCAGCCAAATGACTTTCCCTATAGACAACATCCTGCAAACAGGGCTGACTTCCCTTGCCCTCTCCTGCGGACAGTCACTTATGCCCATGGAGGGTCACCCTTGAATCTTGAGCTTCCTGTCACCTATCCTCATGGGATAAAAGTGTGCAATCGTTTGGGAGAACTGGAGTGTCCTGGTCTTTGGTTTCTCTTGTCTTCTCAGCATGGGAGAGGCTCTGTGGTTATCATATTTTTGAGCCTTCGCGTCAGTGTGGGTCATAGAGGAAAGGAGACAAGAGGCAGGAGACAGCCTGTGAAGACCCATTTCCTGCCATCTCAGGGTCCCATTGTGTGGTAGTGAAGGGCATCACTGCTCTATTCTGATGCTCCAGGCAAGGCTAATTTAAGCCCTCTTCATTTTCTAGGGAGTTCGTTCTCATCGAGTACCTATGGTTGCAGGCCTCATGTTCCATCCTTTCACAAGCATTATTTCCATTAACCCCCACACCAGCTCTTCAACATGGATCTTATCATCTCCCTTTTTACAGATGAGAAACTGGTGCCCTGGCCAGTATGGCTCAGTTGGTTAGGCATCATCCCATGCACCAGAGGGTTCTGGTTCGATTCCCAGTCAAGGCACATGCCCAGGTTGCCAGTTCGATCCCCAGTAGGGAGAGTACAGGAGGCAGCCGATTGATGTTCCTTCCCACATTGATGCTTCTCTCTCTCCCTCTCCCTTCCTCTCTCTCTAAAATTCAATTTAAAAAAATCTCTAAAAAAAAAAAGAGAGAGAGAGAAACTGGGCTAAGAGGATAAGTAACTTGTATTCAGTAGTGGTATGAAGATTTGAAACCAAGTTTGTATAACTCCAGCACCTAAGTTCTTTCTGTTACCACATTCTGTGAGATGTAGGCTTTTTAAAAAGAAATAAATAAATTTAGGACTAAAATGAGGTACTGGAAAACGGAGCCTTGACTAAGTGATGATTCTTTTAGCTTGCAATGAATGGTTCTCACTTACTCTCTGATTTTTGCCCAAGGATGAGTAGCTGTAGAATGTCACTTAGCTTACCTCCAAAGCCTACTGATTATGTATTCAGATAGCACCTTCTGCTCTGGGACAGGGACATTAGGAGGGAGATGAGCTGCTTCTTGGTTTTTCCCTTGCTCTTGCCATTATTTGCCTTAGAAATACATCTGGCATGTGACTGTGATTCAGAAAGGCCCCTTGCCCTGTGTGTGTGTGTGTGTGTGTGTGTGTGTGTGTGTGTGTGTGTGTGGGCGGGGGGGGGCGGTTCGAAAAGCACGGCTTGTCACACATGTGGCCAAAGCAGACCCGGCTTGGAGAATTCCAAGCTGGTTGCTGGGCGCGTCTGTTCCCGAGGCGGTGCGCTGCCCGGGCCTGTGGCCTCTGCTGCTCCCCCGGAGTCCGCCGTGGCTGTGGGAGTCACAGCACGTATAGCACTGCGCTGCATTTCAGCCTGATCGGGGCCATGGGTGGGGTGGGGCTTCAGGCCCCTCCATAATCTTAATACCTTATGAAATCAGGTGTAGGGGGATGGGAAGCAGACAAAGGATTAAGGAGGTAGAGGTGTAAGGGAAAACGAATGATTTGAATTTATGTAGGTCTGATTATGTTACCATAACATTTTAAGATACGCTAAACACTATCCAATGCATGAGTGAGGGGTTGTCAGCTGCAATGTAAGTCATGGAGCTTTCCTGGTTTCTGCTGCTCTAAATAATGTGGAGTTCTCAGTTGCCGTAGAATCGATACACTCACTCCTTCCATACGCCGTCTCCCCTCTCTCCACACACAATAGCCTTGCCTAGATTTTTAAATCAGTCAGTGGCTCCTGGCAATTGCCTTGGAGTTCAAGTGCTAGAAGCAGAGATTTTTTTCCACAGAGGGTCTCTTTCTGCAAGTTTTCTTTTTTGGCTTGGCAGAGCTTAAGAGTTCTGGCATCCAGGACAAAGAGCATGTGTGCTTGAGTCTTGGACCCTTGTTTTATTGTTACCAAAGGGACTATGACTGTGAGAACACCTTCGGAGAGCCAAGCTACAGTGGTTGTACCCCACTGCCTACCTCTGAATTCTTGGCTCAGAATTGGCAAGGAGAGATTGAGCTGGGATTATGATCCACGACTCTAAGTAACAGAATTATCTGAGCATCAAGCCTCCAGAGCGAGGGACATCATTATAAACCTTAAAAAGGTGGAACTGAGGCACCTTGTATATCTGGGAGGGGTTGAGCACAGATCACCCAAAGCCTCCACAGCCCCAGCTTTCTGACTGCTTTGCTCGGTCTACCTAGCCACCTTCAATGACTACACCAGGTGGTATGATCCCTTCAAAGAGTGGAATGAGTTGTTGCTTTTCGAGAGCTTTTTTTTTTTAATCTCTGTGAAGTAATCATTGATAGTTTCCTGTAACAGTACAGCTCTGTGTGCAACAGAGCATTCTGGAGGGAGACTGCTCCGCGGGACATGGTCCTCTGAACCTCGCCATCCAGGCAGGGCATATCTGGGCCTCTCCTCTCAGCTTCCAAGTTCTGGCCTTTCTAGCCAGAGTCTTTTCCATATTCTGGGTTCACCTTCAGTGTTCTGCCACTTATCAAAAAAAAAAAAAAGAAGGGAGAGAGAGAGTCTCTGTGGAGTCTTGCCCACAGTGAGGACAGGCTTGTGCCCACCTGCCCGTGGTCTCCTCCAGCGAAAGCCTGCAGGGCCAGTGCACCCAGTAAAGATATCCCTTCCCTCATAGATGTCACTAGATGACATATAAGTGACACCTTTCCCTTTACTCTTTCCTTGCAAAGCCACTTTCCCCACATTATAATCAATTTTCTGATTTACCTTTAAAACCTTTCCGAATTGTCTGTTCTCTGGAAGTGTTATCCCCTTACCCTGACGAAGATTCTGCCATGTCTAGTGAACTGGGAGAGCTGGCTATCCTGTGTTCTCATGCAGTGCCTCCTTAGAATGCAGTTTCAGTAGATCCATGCAGCCTCTGACCCTTCAAGAGCCGTGCTTTTATCAGTGGTTCTCTTATTTGTAGCTCTTTATACAGTATGCTCTCCAGGTAGCCTCTTCTACACTGACTGCACTGGAATGTTAGGTTCCTCTTGTGACTGAGCTCCATTTCCTACCTCTGACTCCATTCTGGCTCTAGCCTTACCTTTTTATCCCCTCTCCCCCTTTTCTCATTTACTCTTGCTCCAAGATCCCTGTGACTGGCTCTGCTGAGAGTACGTCAACATTTGATCCCATTGACTTGATTAGGCCAGTCCTCAGGAACCAGCCTATAATCTCAGTTTAAATTAAACAGCAGGCATTTCTAGCAAAGGCTCATTCGTCTCTAGGACCCCTGTGCATAGGGGGTCTCATTACATGTTTTGGTTGTCCAAAGGCCAAGTATTTTCAAAGAAAACCCACTGAGACAAGTTGGCTGAGTGACTGCCATAGCATCTGTGAAGCCTTGGTCACTTTTTTCATCTCCTAAAAATCTAATATTTTTCCTCAATTAAGAAACGGTGTACATTACAGCTTAAAATATTTAGCAATAAATCTTCCAGAGACTAATCGTAATACTAGTCCATTGTGTGTGCTCTAACCATAGGCATGGATCCTCTTATAACTCTTCTATTTTTACCGAGACAAGACCATTAAGTATTCTTTGCATTGGACACTCCCTTTTCATTCCACCCCTCCCTTCTTCCCTCCCTCTTCTTTTTTTACTTCCAGATCTTTCCTGGGTAGATATGTGTGCTGAATATGGGAAATATGCAATCCAGTAAAGCCCAGGCTCCTGCCCTGAAAACCCACACAAGCAGAGGGAGAACACCTGGAGAGGGACACAGACGTAAATGCCTGCAAGAAGGCACTGAGCGAATTGTGACAGGAGTGTGGGCATTGATGCTGGGTAGTCCGAACTCTCCAAAGGGAAGGTATAGTCAAGGCAGGATTCAGAGGAGGGCATAGTGTTTGAGATAAGACTTGAAGGGTGTGGCGGTACTTGCTGGGTAGGTGGGGAAAAAGGCTAAGCAAGCTATATGAACAAAGGCATCAAGGTGGGAACTGCAAAAGGTCTGTCTTTAGTGCTATGGTAAAGGGTATGTGGCTGTCTGTGCAATGGGTGGGGTGAGGAATATGAGGCCTGTACATAAAGATAAAGCAAAGAAAGGGAAGGCAGGGCGAATCAGACTTGATCCCAAAGGCTCTCAGATCTCCACGGAGAGACTCCCAGCAGAGCTGTGACATCAGATTTGTGCTTTACAGTCCTCTCTTAGACAGTCTCCCATGCTGGTTTGGAGGGATTTGAAACAGGATGCAAAAAAAAATGAGGGCCTGAACCGAAATGGTGGCGATTGCGATGGAGAAGGAAGAGGGACGAGACGGTAAGGAGGCAGGACCAACAGCATTGACCCACCAAGAGAAAAAGTCTGGAAGGAGGTTGGAAGGAGGAGTCATTTCTGATAAGTGAGTGAATAGATGAAGTTGTCGCTCACTGAATGGGCTAGTACAAGAGGAAGAGCAGACCTGGGAGGGAGATGGGAGCCAGCCCTGCTCAGGACATGTATAGTTCCCTGATTACGGGACAGTGTGGCTGCTTCCATGCTTCCACCCAGACCTCAATGACTGCCATTGGGAATTAGCTTGGAGATCAAGAGGGATTTCTTATATTGTGCAGAATTCTAAGTCAAAACCACTACCCCCAGCCCTCCATGGCTTCCAGCCAATCATTCCCTCTTCTCCACCCTCGGTGCTCTTTCCGTCCTTTAGAAATGTGGCTTCTGTAGAGACAATGGTCATCGGAATGTGTGAAGAATGAAGTTTGGAATCACCTGGCGGGGAAAATGAAAGATGCAAACTAGATTTGCAAAGAGCTCAGGGAGGAGAGGGCCCTTTGGATAGCTATGTCTCCCTCTTCAGTGAATTTTGGCAAACTTAAGGTCCAGGGGTGTGGAGAGCAGCTAATTGGGAGAACTACCAGTTTAGGCTTCAGTGTTTTCTAAAAGATATCCATCTACACGTTGGGAATCAGAAATCTCTGCCTTAGTGGGTCATGCCAGTCAATTGCTTCTTTGCTCTTAGATCCACTCTCTGCCTTTCTCCTGCTCTGCATGGAATCACAGGGAACTGACCCAGCAATGCATTTCTCAGGCTCCCTTTCCGTTGATTCTGCTTGATTTGGGGCCCTGGAGTAAGGATGGAGGGCAGATGTATGGGAGAAGCCATGTATTTCTGCCTTCCTCTCGCAGCTCCCAGTGGTATCTCAGGCAGTAACATTAGTTTCTCCTTCATGATCCCTTTGTGGTTTAATCTCCACAGGGAGCTGGAGTTGGGCATCCATCCTCTGGGCTCTAGTGACAGTGCCTCTTCCTTTGTTCCTCCACCTCTAGCAATGGGGTGGCTTCTTACTGTTACTAATCTTTGGTTTGCCTCCCTGTCCTCTATTTTCCTTTCAACTCTTCCAACACATTTGTAACTAGTTCCCAACATTAAATTCTCTCAAACTGCCTGGGGTGAGTCCTATTTTTCTGGTGGCCTTGACTGATGTAAGCTCTCTGGTTGGCATATGGCTAATATAAGGCCCCAAATGTTCTCCACTGGTCCTGTTCCCCAGAGGGCCCCTGTCTACCATGATTCTCCAGCCTTGAGCATTGCGTTCCTGGGCTGGGCTGTCTTGGAGGGCAAACATTTTGTGCTTGCTTCCTGAATGGCATGAGAAAAGGAGCTCTTCTGGCCCAGTCTCCTTCCTGTGGGATTTTCCAAAACTTTCCAAATGTATCTAAGCTCAGGAAGCATTTTAATGGCTGGAAATAATGCCTTGTGGGGGTTGGGGGTTTGAAACCAAAAGAACCTCCTCTAAACGAAGTGTGTTGCAATACACATATCCAGACCCTGCCCCTCCCTATTGGAAGCATGGCAGGCTCCCATTCTCTAATGGGTTCCCGTCATAGAGGAGTTGGCATTCTCTGAATGCACTGATGACCCAGAGCAGAGCAGCAGCTCCAAAGGCCAGAATTCTCTCTAGGAGGGAAGGATGGTTAAGTGGTTAGCTATGTTTGGGTTCTAATTCAGATGCCACCTCCGAGTCTATAGAAGACTTCTATACTCCCTTCTTTGGCCAATAATAGTGGTTGCAAGATTGATCTAAATCATAATAATCTTTTCTAGGCTGTTACTGATGTAATGAATTGGAGCATTCTGAGATTCTTGTGAGGACAAGCATCACCCAGCTGGAGAATTCAGTTACTGATTTCTTCAAACAGGCTATGACTGTCACGTTGCTTTGTTGCCCACATTTCATAGCAACTTTCAGAAGGGACTCTGTTGGGGGATGAAGGTCATTGTCCAAAAGAAGTGGAAGTGAAGGAGCTATGCTTGGGAACCTTTTCAGATCCTTTCGTATTGGACCAATAAGTAGAAAGTAATCATCATTTCTAGTCTATGGGAGCAAAACCCCAGAAGTTGCTAAGAGACTCTTACGTGCTCCATCACTACAGGGAACAGATAAAACTCTATCCTTTGGAGAATGACTCTGAATCCAATCCCATATTGATTTACTTGGACCCTCTCTAGGAAGTTCCCAAATTCTTTAACATAGTAACCACTAACTAGGATACTCTTATGATTACTTGATGACGCACAGAACTTTATAGACCTTGGGGTCAGGTACATGTTTTATATTAGAAGGGTAGGATTTTAATGAAAAGGAAGCAAGTGGTGTACACCAATACGAGTACAGTTTCTGGTGTCTCTGAAATGTCCAGCATTCTATGGCATCGTTACTTCTCCCTTCTAACCAATTTTCTTCCATTAGCCTACAAGGGAGCTGATGGAGTGAATCACAGCCCCAGGAATAATGTGGGAGGATTTTTCCATTTGGAAATGGATGGTGTTTTTTATTCTTTCAGGGATTAAAACTGATTCATAGATTCTGGCATATACTATACATACATAAGCCCATTGTCTTCACCTGTAGTTACCTAGAAAAAAGATTCTCCACTGTGAGAAAGGTAACGATACTTTAGAATTAAGTTCTAGCTTTGTCTCTAATTAGATATGTGATCTTGGGCTAATGACTCTGAGTCATAGGTTCCTCTTCTATAAAATAGTTAATGATCTAGAAGAGGCAGCAATGCCATGCTGTACCTCATTTACTCTTGTACTATGGGAGCATTCTTCATTAGTTAGGGTAGGTAGGGCTTGCCACGTTGCTCATTTATGCTAAACCATAGGATACAACTGTAACATTCTGCTCAGTTATTTGTTTGGCTGAGTTTGTAGTTTTTTTGATCAGTGGTGAGAGGAATACCTCTCGGAATCCACTTGATGAGCTTGTTAAAATTCCAATTCCTAGGCCTTCCCAGACAAAATCTGCAGCACTGGGAATTGGCCTAGAAATCTGCATTTTTACACATGCTCCAGGTGATTCTTAGGTGCACTAAACTCTGAGATCCACTGCCAACTGGCAGCACATAGCATACTCTATGGTGTGAGTTAGTTTAACTCTCTGTACTCTTTGCATCCAGTCTGCTGGGTCTTAGCTCTGGGCTGGCTGACTGGGTGATTTGGTCACACCTTTTCATCTCTCTAGGACTACTTCCTTGTTTATAAAATGTGGGGGCTGGAGTATTAATCTCTAAGGAATCACTGGGTTCTGAACAGTCTATGAAAATAGTCATTCGTAACTTTAAGAGTTACTGAACCGCCCTGGCCAGTGTGGCTCAGTTGGTTGGAACATCGTCCTGGGCAGGGAACTACAGTGAACCATTGTGGGCTTGATTCCCTGTCAGGGCACATACCTGGGTTATGGTTTAATCCTCGATTGGGGCACGTACAGAAGGCAACCAATCAGTTTCTCTCTTACATCGATGTCTCTCTCTCTCTCTCCCCCTTCCTCTCTCTCTCTCTAAGATCAATAAAAAACATCCTTGGTGAGGATTAAAAATATAAATAAATAAATAAATAAATAAATAAATAAATAAATAAATAAATAAAGTTACTGAACCTACCTTAATAAGTCCTATTTCTTGGGTGCCTACTATGTGCTGGGCATTGTGCAACTTTTACATATATTTTGTTTGTTCTTTACAGTAACCCATGATATCAATACCATCATTATTCACACTTGACACATAGGGAGCTGAGGCTTGGAAAAGTGAAGTAACTTGTCCAAGTCTACTTAGTTAATAAGCGGAGCTGCAGAGGAGTGGGATTAAACTGGGGTCATAAACACGAAAGAATTGCCTTGGTTGCTGTGCCCCCAGAGCTCCCAAAGGCCTGGGGCTTGTCCAGTGTACCGCTCATTCACCCTGTGTTCCACTCTCCCAGAAAAGGAGCCTGGTGTGGGTTTCCTTAGATGTTTATTTGGCCTCTTGCTTAAGCATTTGCCTTTCCTACTCAATAACAGTGAAGGACCAAAAAAAAAAAAAAAAAAAAATCCCAGGGCTGGAAACATTTTGTTTCCTACAAAAAGATTATTTTGCAGCCAGCTCTATGGTCGAAAGTATTTTTCCTGTGGTCTGGGGATGGGTTGGATCCCATCTCTTCTTGGCCAGTATCTGAGAACTAAGCCTGTGGCTTCTCATCAAGTCAGCCCACAGTACTCTGTGTTTCTTAAACGAGTGTCTAGTGATGCTGAGTGTATGCACAAGTGGCCGGAGAGGTCTGCTTGTGTACATGCACCCCTGGCCTTGCCAGGGCAGAGAGAACCTGGGAGTGGTTCCCACATGCTGTATGTATCAGCATAGCTTTTAAGTTTTCATCACTCACACGACAACCAAACAAATTCAGATGCTGACAAATGAGAGGAGAGCGATATGTGAGCCTTATGTGGATTTGTAAGTAATCAAAAGCCAAGGGAATCTGAGATTTTGACCTGTCACATTTCTTTCCATTTTCAAATGTTCAAACCAAGACATGGGGTTGGTTTTACTAGATGACAGGGTGGCCTGATAGTGATGTAGGAAACAGGAATTCTGAGGTCTGCCTCTAGCCTGGCCACTTGCAGAGTTCAAGGCACTGACCTTTGCCCAGCCTTGCACAAGTCACTTCTCAAGGACTGCATTTTCCCGTCTAAAAACACAAATTTATTCAAAAGCCCCCCAGAAAACAAAAAAACAGCTGTGTGCTTCAAATAATAAGAGCTCTTCTGGTGAGAGAGGAATTTTGAGCATTCACAGATAAGAATATTATTAGTGCTCGGTGCCTTTTCTTTACTCCTAATTTAGTATTGACTCATAATTTAGATGTTTCCAGTGTGTGCTGGTGCCCAGAACTTTCCAACCTTATTTCCTTTGCGTCTACTGAATTACTTACCTGGAATGCCCTTCCCTTGAAGTATCCCACTTTTCCTTCATGGCCTGGCCTTGATGATACCATTTCTTTAAATTTTTTTCTACCGCCATGCAGAGGTGGCTTTCTGGGTTCCCAATGCATGTGGTTTTAAGTGCAGTTACCTGCTCCCTTGTCCCTGCTACATGAGCTGTTCAGCTCATTAGAAAGCAGGACTGGCCCATTCCTGAACGTCCCAGCACAGTGCAGAGAGCAGGTGCCCAACAAGTTGACTTAAATGAAATAAACTTCTCCTCAGATGACAAGCTACTATTTGTAACTTCAGAATTTTCTTATGTATGCCCTTTATGTAGCTTTCCATTTGGGGATGTTTTTAGAATTCAAAGCATCACATTGTCCTGGCATAAAAGTTGTAGTCGCTTGATTTCGGGGGGAACATTTGAAGAAACAAGCAAATCCCAGGGTTGGAAGGAGTTGAGTCCTTTTGTTTATACATTTTAGGGGGAAGATGTTAGGGAAGATTTGAAAAGCTATTGGAATAGAAATTAAACCATCAAGAGGGCTGCATTCTAAAGGAGCAGGGATTGAGGTAGAGGTGGACCCCATGCCCAGATTCAGCACCTACCCTGAGATGCAGAAAGAGGCCCATCCAAGTCAGCCAGTGGGAAAAAATGGCCACAGATGGATTAAGGTTCACCAGCGGGGAAAAGCTGGCACTTGCCCCGTTTCATCACACAGACAGTGGAGCTATTCTCACGGTCGGGGTGGGGTTGGGGTAGCGGTAGTGATTTTAGTAAACCAGTTTTCCGATGACGGGGATGTTTCTGTTTTTACCCCTTAACAATGAAACAACAACCCAAATAGCAGATCCCGCAGTACGTTGAAATGCCAAGGCTAAATGAACTGGTGGAACTTTGTGGCTTTGGCTCTTGGCTCACAGGCCTATCCATGCATTAGGGCCATGGCTTGGCAGTAGACAAAGCGGCTATGTGGGTCCTCGGGGAGTGCTCTGGCTCTGTGGCTTTCTTTGATATGCAATTGAACTTTGGCAAATTTTTCCTCTCAAGTCTCTGTTTATGAGGTCCAGAGGTAAGCAGAGACCCTCATTATGGAGCCCAAAGCCAACAGCCAGCTAGAACTACAGGATGTCTTCCCACGTTCACACTCTGCTTGCAGGCTAAAGGGCTGTCCCGCAAGGCTCACAACAAAGGGACAAGCTAGAGGAAGAGACTGCTGAATTCTCTTCCCAGCTGCACATGACCCTAAATCTGTAAGCATGGCCAGATCTCATAAAAAGATCTCTTATTTGTCAAAGGACCAGTAATATCACTAATTTACTGGTTTCCAGCACAGTCGGTTTAACAATAACAATCACAGCTAACACTCACCAAGTGCTCAGCCATTTACCATTGTACCTGTAATTACCCATTTAATGATCACATCTTTGCAGGTAGGTTCCATGGTCTCCACTTTACAGATGAGGGAACTAAGGCACAAGGAGATTAGGTAACTGTTCATAGTTGTTGTTTTTAATTATGATCTATTAAGTTTAAGTACAACTCTGCAGATATAACTTAAAACCAACTGACTTTCCTGAACGCCTACCTCCTCAAACTATATCCCTGGGCCACAGATAATAAAATTATTAGAATTCGTATACTCAGCATTCTTAATTGCTGACTCACCTTGAATTATAATGAGGTATTAGCCATTTTCAAGTTATATTATTCTTATATTGGGAAACCTAGAATTAGGACTTTTTCAAAGTCATGAACAGGTATATAGAGGGCGACCAATCTGGCAAACGAATGGGACTGTTTGTCCTACTGAACTTGTACAGTAGAGGGAAAGCAAATGTGGTGTTGGGCTGAGAAGACTTGAAGGAATTGGATTCTGTTCAAGTGCCAAGATCAAGCCAGTGGACTCCAGAGGGGCTGAAAAGTGAGGCTGTACACCGTGGTTTGCACCAAGGTTACGGCGTCGCCTTCTTTCCTACTCACCTCTCTGGGAAGGAGCCTCTGTGGTGTAGCCTTGTGCTTTCCCGTAGCTTCCTCAAGATTCTAATAACAGCAGCTGCCTTTCTGTGATGGCACATGATAAGGGCTGTACGAACATTGTCTTTGTAAACTCTTGTGAGGTGGGTTCTTACAATAACACTATGAAGAGGGTATCATTACCTTGACTTTACAGATGGGGGAGTATGCTCAGAGGGGTCAAAAAATATTCTGAATCTAAAACAACCAGTAAATGGTGGAAAAGGAGCCAAACTTGCGTCTAACTCTAAAGTGACTTTCAGCCGCTAGATTGTCCTGCTTCATAACCGGTATGGTAGACATGTGGTACCGTTGCTCGCCCTTGATCTCTTCCCCCTTCTGTTATACCTACACCCTGATTCTCTTATCAGGGACACCCTTCTTCAGCTTTCAGCCCGTGTTACCTACATAGGGCCGATCGTACCCACTAGCTATTGGTCTGACCAATACCCTTTCTATAGAGACTGGTTTACAGTAGTCACTCAACTCAAGCTCAGCTGATCAGGGGAAACCAGGGCTTTGCTGGAACGATCGGGGTTGCTAAATTAGTGGAATGTATTCCTGGAGCTCCTGGTGGTCATCGTTGCCGACATGCAGAGGGAACCCACTGGAGAACGAGTGAAGTCACCCTAGAGGAAAAGAGAACTGAGAGAGTGGGAGAGATTACTCCAAGTTCTGAGGTCAGGATTTGAGGCCCTGGACCCCGCCAAGCCTGAGGCGTCCGTCACCCCTCAACAGCCCAGTTACGTGTGCCAATACTTTTTGTTTGTTTGTTTAGTCTCAGTTGCATGTCTGTGACTTGCAACAAAAAGAGCGCTGAATAAATAATCACATTCCATGCTCACAATTACAAATGTAAGGACAGAAAATTCTAATAATGAGAATTTTTACTGTTGAAGTGGCGTTTATATCCGCCCACTAGGTCGCGACTGGTTCTGGTTCTTCTGTCCACCTCCATTGTTTCTAGATGATTCCATTCCTTTGCTTCCCTTCTTTTGCATTTGCTTTATCTCTCCTTGGCTTTCTTTTCACCTTTTCGTTACTCACCTCCACTACTGTAGAGAGACAAGTGCATGAAACTGCCATTAAACAACTTTTCTGGGTTATAAGGCTCTTCGAAAAGGTTTAGATGAAGAGTAAGTTAAAACTAATGACTTAAAGGCAATTAAAAAACCATTTGGGGTTTTACTTAGCCGCGACTTCTTTCCCACATATTAAGCTTCATGAAAGTCTTGATGTCATTTCTTCCACGACAAAAATACAACATTTTCTGGTTGAGTCTCACTTAATCATTAATGATGGCCTGTAAAATAGTCTTTCCAGTTAAAAAGTGGCATCAGCTAAGTAACTGAGATGAAATTAGTAATAATTTTGGACCTGTGGCCATTTAGCAACCTGGCCTTTACTGAACATTTACTGGGTGATAGACTAAGCTCTGGAAAAAGCAAAGACAAATAAAACATCGTTTTCAAAATCTAGCTGGATCGGCAAGCCTCGGAACCACTGACCATAATGTAGTGTGATGGATAGGAGGACAGTAAAATATTTAACAACCGGTCCTGCATATGAAGGGCAGGACAGATGCCAGGCCTTCGGGAGGGGCGTCCTGGAACATCACCTCCACTGTGCAGGGAGTAACCCCTTAGTTACTGGATCATGTAGGAGGGTCCTGGGGCTGGTGAAGCAATGGGGCCTTCGAGGGCCTTAGGAACAGCAGCTCTTTGCCAAATGGCATGGCAGTATTTCAGTACTTGAGCAACTCCGAATGGGCTGAGTGAGAGCCTGGCAGTTGTTCTGTAATCGGTCTCCTAAAGTGGAGGAGAGGGGGAACCACTGATCCTGCCCGAGGCAGAGAGAAGGGTAGCTTCCCAGCAGAGCTGGCTTCCCAGCTGGGCTCTGAAGTTCATGCAGGGAAAAGAGACCAGCCCAAGTAAAGGCGAGCCTGATGTAGTTAATCAGCAGAGTCAGGGTTGAGAGCCATCAGGAGTGGGAGAGGGGAGAGGGGAGACTGGAGTAACACACTGGCCCATTGAAGGACCTGCTAAAGTTTGAAAAATGGGTACTAGGGAGCCAAGAATGGTTTTCAGGAACTTAATGTGGTAGTCCAGGGGCAAGGACTTTTGGTTTATATGCAGGAGTCTTGCTTGTCTGATGGAGAAAACTCATTTTAAAATTATATAGATATATGAGCAATACACTCTATAGGGATAGCTCTTTTATAAATTGATCACAGGAATCTGGGAAGGCTGGAAGTAAAGGCATTTAAGCCATAATAGCCTGGATTGCTGTCCAGCCTTAGGCAAAGAGCTGGGAAGCAAGTGTGTTTTTCAGTGCGTGTCATCTTCTGGATTCCCAAGGCCTTCTGGGTTACTTCAAAGCTGACCATTCAGCTTCTTATGGGCAGGGGACCTCACCATATTCATCCTTGTTTTCCCTAATATCTAGCTCAGTACCTGGGACATAGGAGGTATTCAGTAAATATTTGTTCAATTTGTATAACATGAAATAAGTCATTCCTTCCTAAGTAACCATTGCTTACACTTACTGTAAATACGGTTTTATATAATTGGAGAGTCTGTCTGCCCTTTTTAGGTTCTGCATTTTCATTCTGGCATGATCTGCTTTCAGTGGCATTTAGCTGGAGTCTGTGCCTGCTCGACAGGAAATTTCTGGCAACTACGGAGTGCGTATCCTGGCTGGAGTGATGCCTAGTGTGTGGCAGAGCACCCACTCTCTCTCTCCCTTCACTTTCCCTACCTGTGTGATGGAGAGGATGTTTTGTTTTCTCTGAAATGGAAAACATGAAAGTAATTCATGCTTGTTGTGAGAAGAAAAAGAAAAAATCAAGCAATATAGAATAATTACACAGAGTAGGAAGAAAAATCCCTCAGAGGTATATAATCTTCTAGACATTGTCCGCACATATATGAAAATGTGTGTGTACTTACACATATAATAGTCTGTAACCTGTTTTTTAAATAACCCTTACATCATAGATGATCCTTCCATGTAAACATAGTTACTGATCTCTTTTCATAGCAGCATAGTATTTCATGGTATGGATATACAGAAATGTAGTCAACAGGGTAATGACATTAAAATGAAAGAAATATTGTGTTCCGAGAACTCATATCTGAAAGACTTTAAGCATTCCTCTTTTAAGTTATATTTTAAAAAATAACAAACACCTTGACCCAAGCTAGAAAAGTAGTGATCAACAGCTTCCCTTGAGAAACAGCTGGCCGAGCCTATTGATATGTAGGAGTGCTCTGCTTCCTGGGTAGAGGTTAGCCTAGTCTAACCCCTTCCGCCTAGGAAACGCCAAAGAGCATAGCAGGCGTACAGATACTCCACGAAACTTGGTCTGGACTGGTCTGGACTGAATGGATCTTTAAATATAGTTGTTATTTATCAGTGTCTTTTAATAGGGCCCACTCTCTTGATCCTAATTTTAAAAGATGGCTCAGGAAACTTCTCCAAGTCTCCCAATAAATATATCCAAGCTCAGAACAATGAGGGGCCTTAGGGCCATCCCCCAAGCTGTCCCCCGATCACCCTCCCTCATCATGTGTCTTCTGATTGTCCGAGATTCCGCAGCTATGGGAAGAGGTCTCCTGGCTCTTGTGTTGCTGAACCTGGCTCCTGTCTTTGCTTTTGGCTTCCATTCTCTTTTTTCTTGCCTTTCTCCCTCTTCGGTATCGCATCCCTTACAGAGCTCTGGCTGGCTCCCCTGGGGATGGACCTGCCTGCCTGTGTCCAGGAACCCGCATGACCTCTAATTCCTTCCTCGTTGCCTTTCGAAGGACTCTGCCTGAGCGCTGAAGAAAACACTTCAATGTGTGGGCTCTTGTGTTTGTGATAAAAGCTTCTGTCCCATAGCAATTAGGCGGAGCTCTAGTTTACTTCTAGAATGTGATTAACTCCTTGGGAAGGAGGGGAAATGGAGCCCTGCTGTTTAAGATGGTACCCCGGGAACAAAGAAGCGGCTTTCCACGTTGTTGTGCCTCCTAATTGGGCCGAGCCAAGGTGGCTGGGTGGGAGAATAGGAGCAGCGGGAAACCGATTGAAGCTGACGTGGGAAGGGCGTGGGACCAGGAAGAATTCAGGACTTTTTAAAGCCAGATCTTCTGGACTTGCCTCGCATCCCAGCTCCAAAGGGCCCCGGGGGAGAAAAGGGAGCTCGGGCAGCTATCCTCTGCTCTGCAGTCCCTGACCTAGAGGGTTTCCCTCACTCAGAGTCACTGAGAAGGTGCTGGTTTGCTTCATTCCTCATAACTCTTGTATTGCTTGGATTGCTTAGAGTGGGCATGTGTTATTTATATAATCATGAAAACATAAAGCTATGTTCATAGCGTGGGGCGGGGGAAAGAGAGAGAAAGCCAACTAGTCCTGTAGTGTAGTCAAGTCAACTTGAGGCTAAAAAATGCTTGTGGGATCATGATACTTGAAAGGGCCCCTAAGAGTTCTGAACAGGGCTAATCCTTAGCGTGGAGACAGAGCAAGAGGACATTAACCCTCCCCCCATCTCCCTCCTTTGGGGGCTCAGTGCCAGGCTGTGCTGGATCCCCCACAAAGGCCCCTGTCCAGGCGTCCCAGCCCTGGGAACATCTTTTATTGGAAAGTTTTCTGGCCCCCTTGACAGTCACTGTTGGCCTGTGTTCTCAGCTTCAGGGTCCTGCGTTTCAGGCAAGATTACCTACTGACTCGTCCAGGAGAACATGCTCTGCCTGGTGGTACGTGTGTGTTAACCATGGAGACTGCCTGGTGACACAGACTTAGCCCAAATCTGTGAGTCTAATGAGAATTTCAGACTCCAACAATTCGGCAAGAGGAGGAAGATGTTGACTGGGCACCTTCTGATACCCCTCAAATCAGATCCCAGAAGTGGCAGCCCTGGTGGACTTACTTGTCTCTGGTTTCTATAAATAACAGTTCTAGGCATGGACCACCACACACGCCCCTGTGTTAATCAGCAGACTTGCTTGACCTGTACCTAAGTCACCTCATGGATTAAATGGAGATAATAACATTTACCTCCTAAGCTTGGTATGAGGATTGCATGTCTTAGAACAGTGCCTAGCACATAGCAAGAGCTCAAGTAATAAATGTTAGCTCTTATCATTGTGATTATCCCAAGTCCGCCAAGAGACCTGATGTTTGAAATAGGCCCCAGATGGAAATCTGGTGGGTTCCCAAAGAGAGAGGGTAGTTTTTTAGCTCCTTATAAATCTAATCTGGTTGTTATCAAGCTCTTCTTACAAATTTCTCTCTAAAGTCCTCGGCAGATCTCCATTTTGGGGGAATGATGTTAGTCTATGAGCCTATTTCTGTGGGATAAAGGTACCTTAATTCCCAAACAATACTTGATAAATGAGTCACTCTGTTTATATACAGTGTAAGATTTAGACACAGTCACATTGAAAATATTAAAAAAACAAAAGCCTAAACTGACAAGTCCCTGGTTATGTCCGGACAACACCCAAGAGGCCTATTGTATCAAGTTGCCACTCTCCTCCGTTGTCCTGAGCTTGTTGCAAAGACTAGTTCAAACTAGATTTAGTTTAAGCCCTAGAGGAAAGGACGGGAAGGGTCCTCTGTTGTCTCTCGGTTACGCCCTTAAACTCATCTGAAATCCTGTCTGTGTTTCCTTCTTGTCCTTTGCCCTTTTTTTCCACTGGAGAAGGGCTTTAGGGAAATAATAAGAATGCTGTGGTAACAGAGGGAATTAATTTGATCGTGCTCTGAAGAAAGAGTGTTGCTTTCCCACTAAAATAGTTTCTCCACCCATCAGAGCGGGGCCAGGGATGTGGGCCATGACACACACCAGTCCCCCTTGACCAGCTGTTTTTGGATCTCGCCAGCCCAGAGTTTGTTCAGCCTCTTTACATAGAAACATGTTGCCTTCCTCGAATCGATTCCCATGAGACTAAAGAAAGTCCCCTGTGGCCCAAGCATGATGTAACAGGGATGTGTGCTTCAGAATTCAAGACACACCCTCTGGGTTCCTGGCATCTTTTTACCATAATAACTGCACAGCCGCAGCCTTCCTTCCGTGACCCTCGCAGGCCGGAGCTGCCTCGCCTTGGCTGCGTTTCCTCAAGGGCCTGGACCAGGAGCTCCAGCTCGGCTCCCTGGGGCCTGTGGACCATGCCGGGAAGTCACGCCTGCCTGCTGGATGGTCACAGAGCCTAGTATTACATCTGGACAGAGCTCCTGTGCATCTTGTTTTTCTGGCCTTTTTTTATGTTCCCGATTTAGGATAGGGAAAGGGAATGCATCTCTGCCACTTGAAATGGCCTGTGACAGTATTGGGTGGCATTAGTTGGAGCTAGATTGAAATTTCCAAATTCAGATGACAGTGAAACCACATACTGATTCATATGTACTTATTTGAAAGTTAAAAGCAATGGTACTTATATTAACTTTTTATTTTTAAAAAAAGTTTAAATGTAGTGGTGATGGCCATGGATTTAATAGCGATGCAGTCAGTTTTTACTTCTTCCTTTAGCAGCGCCCAGCGGTAGTATTAACAAGTGGTAGGTGGGTGCGGGTGGAGGAGGGCATAGGGGGGTAAATGGTGAAGGAAGGAGACTCGACTTGGGGTGGGGAACACACAGTACAATGGACGGACGATGTGCTGTGAAACTATGCACCTGAAACCTGTATAATTTTGTTAACCAGTGTCACCCCAGTGAATTCAATAGAGAGGAAACAAATAGAAGTAGAATGGTGGCTGCCTGGGGCTGGGGGAGGAGGGAAATGGGACGCTAGTGTTTAACGGACACAGTTCTGGAGACAGATGGCGGTGATGTTAGCACAACAGTGTGAATGCGCTTAGTGCCACGGGTTCGTCCACTTAAAGGTGGTTAAATGGTAAGTTTTATGTTATGTGTATTTTCCACAATAGGAAAAGTTTGTTGTAAGGATTAAAGAACATCAAGTAGGCAAAGTGCCTACCATTTTATCAGCATTCGGTAAGGAGGAACAGCTTTCACCAGGGTCAGGACCTTGTATTTCAATGGTTTGTGCTGTTTCATCCTGTGGCTCTACCATAATTTGTTTCTTTTGTTTGTTTGTTTAACTGTTGGATTTCTTATAATACTCCACCATCGTAATGATGATGGAGTGAATTTTCTGTGTGGGCATGTATCTTTTCCATTGTTTGGAGTTACGTATTTGAGATCTATTTTCTGGATCACTTCGGGTGAATTAATCTTGCTTTTTCTGCATATGCCAATGGGGTTGCACAAGGGTGTAGTCATTTACACTTCACCAGCCAAGTAAGGGTGCCAGTTCTACAAAATGTAATAAGAGATGGTATGTTAATATTTCAATACGTATTTATTTCCTTTTATCACTAGACGTGTCAGGCATTTCTTAGTCTTTGTTTACATTTATATTTTCCTATGTGTGTTTCCATCCTTTGCCTAGTTCTAGTGTGGTTTCTATGCCTTTCTTACCAAGTATATTTGTCATGTTGGTAACATATTGTTGCCATTTTTAATATTCAGAGGGTTTTAATTCTTATATAGTTAGATCATTTCTTTAAGCATTTCAAAATACAAAATAGCAAAATTTTAAAGTAGATCAAAAGTGATTTTACAAAAATTATTATACTTAATATATCTTCTTCTTATAACTCCCTCATTATTCTTTTCATATTTGTTAGTATAAAATCTGTTTAGATGCTTAACTGACATGAGTATAGTATTTGAATTAAAATTATGTATACTGACCAGTTAATAATCAAATATTAATAACCCAATGTAAAAAGGACACTACAAAAATTAGAACAAATAATTACTAATAAACATGACTTTTTAAACTCACTAATAATTAAAAGCATTGAAAATAAAATGATAGGATACTATATTCCAGCTATAAATTGGTAACGATCAAAAACATTGTAATAGTGACTGAGAATAGCCCTCAAATATGCTGCCAATGGGGTGAGAAAATTGACAGTTTGATATTAGGTATCAAAAAAGTTAAAAACGTTTATATACATTGATTTAGAAATTCCACTTTTATAACTATGGCTTGAGACAGCCTCAGAAGTGTAAAAAAATACTTACATTCACAGACAAAAATAGGATGCCTTCCATCTAAATGCCCAATGACAGGGAATGATTGAATAAGTGATATTATTTACTATTTTAAATTATGTATAAACATTAAGTTGATTAAAAACATAAAAACAATCAATCTCTTAGAAGTTTGAAAATGTTTAAAATAGAAAACAAAGGTGACAGGGTTGAATGGGGATGGATAACAAAGATAGATATTGAATCAGACTGAAAATTTGTCTTGGGATACTCAACATACAGAATGGTGGAGTATGACACTCCCAAAATCTGCACCTCCATAAGAGCAACTAGAACATTGACAAAAACTGTCAAAATCAACATTTTCAGGATTAACAAAAGGTTTACAACAATCTGAGCAGTGTTTATTCCAGAAAAGTAGGCAAATCTCAGTAAAAACGAGATTTGTTGCGTTTTAATGTTCCATAATCCCATCCTCCCTCTCCAGCTCTTCAGTAACCAGGAAAGCCAACGGTGTTGCAACTATCATAGCTTTATAAGGCAGCAGCATAGCAGAACAGGGGACAAAACAGGTTTGGAGGTTCCCAAAAGCCCCATCCAAGAGAACAGCCACTGTGTGACCTGACAGCTCACCAAAAGGAACTGTCCATTTTCAGGCCTTCTCTTTATTTCACCTGACTCGGAGCTTGGTCTATGTGAACAGTCCTACCCACGCAGCATTTGCCAAAAATAATCAGTGGCAATTGCTTACTATCATGGCTGCCTAAGGCCCCATTACCAGGTAGGGCTAACAAGAGGCTGAAAGTGACAATAGCAGTCAGCATTTGTTCTGCAGCCAGCCATTATAGAAGCATTGAGAGTGGCACCACCAACCTCCTTCCCTGGGAACTACACTCAGCATTTCAGCATCAAGATGCCATATTACTGAACTGTGTCTGTGAGCATCTGACCTTTATCTTGATTTCTATAGGGCAAGGTGCATCCTAAGGTATCAGAAAAGCCTAGGAGAGCTCATATAAGTTTTATACTTAGCATGAAACTGGATATAATTAAGTTTTTCGATCATGATGAATGAAAGACATCATGTGTGCATGGAATTTTGGGTCTGGGAATGTTCAGATTTTTTTTTCATATAAATTAATGGTAATTGCTTCTTTGCTTTACACTATTTCATCTTATGAAAGTTTACATGGGAATGCTCTACTTTTGGATAGTGGAGGATCCTATATTCAGATTGCTGAAACAAAGACTGTCAGTTGAAAGTATAAGGATGGAAAAATATTTAACATGCAAACAATATCAAAAGAGAGCTTGAATGGCTATTAGTAATATCAGGCAGAAGAGACTTTCAGACAAAAATTATTACTGGAAACAAAACAAAACGGACATTTTTATAATGATAAAAGAGTGAATTCATCAGGAAGACATAACAATTATAAACATAAGTGCACCTAACATTCTCCTGGATAGACCACACAGAGTTTCGCAAAAGTAGGTTTACAGTTGTGAGTATGCGAAACAGTTTATTCTATTAATTATTGTTATCTTCCATACTCACAACTGTAAACCTACTTTTGCCCCAACCTGTATATTAGGCCACAAAATGAGCCTCAATAAATTTAATGAATCCAAGCAAACTTCTCTGATCACAATGGAATAAAATTAATAATTAATAACAGAAGGAAATTTGGGGAATTCTCAAATTTTTGCAAATTAAACACTCACTCCTAAATAAGCAATGGGTCAAAGAATAAATCAGAGTGGAAATGAGAAACTACAAAACTACAACATACCAAAATGTATGCGATGCAGCTAAAGCTGTACTTACGAGGGAAATTTATGGCTTAAATGCCTACATTAAAAAATAATTTTATTACATGTAAATTATAGCCCAATAAAGCTGATATTTCATGTAGAAATAATTAATGACCCATATTCTTTGAATATATAAATTTGCATACTGTCATATATGTGTAGTCACTAAATTCTCTCTGATTTTAGTATAATTTGGGGAAAATCACTAACTCTTTCAAACCACATGTAAAATTCACAGGAAAAATTTCAACATGGTTTTAAAAATATATGAACAGATATTCAGTTTATAGTTAATTATATATATGCTAAAGTATTTAGAAGAAAATGCACTGACATTTGTAATTTACTTTGAAATGAGACAACAAAAATAATAAGATAGGTTGATATGATAAGTGATAAATGATTTCATAATTGATAAAAGCAAGTATAATAAAATGTTAATACTAGAATCTACTTGATAGGTCTATGGGTATTCACTATAAAATTCTTTCAACTTTGCTGTGTGTTTAAGTTTTTTCATAATAAAATGGGGGTGGGGGAGGAATAAACTGAAAATGCCAATCTGACCCTGAACTATTACTGTCCCATGATTTACTAAGTCACTATCCAATCAATCTGAAGAAATTATTGATTTCTTTAAGGACCTAGCTTTTTTAGGTTATATACTTTGGGATCTGATGTATTACAGAAACACGTTTTTAAACAGGCACCAGAGAGATGTTATAAAAGAGCACAGGGATACTCTATGGGGGAGTAAGATCTTATAGCCTCAGAGCCAAGTTTTCTAGGAGAATCTTCCCAGGGTCTAGAATTATATTTCATTAGGGATTCAGATCAGCTTAATTTCGTCCCCAATTTGTGAAAAGTTGTGAAGTAGGCCACATATAGATAAGGGAATAAATTCACACCTGCTCAAATACAGTTCATTTGTGCACCCTGTAGTTTCCAGCACGGTATTATGTCTACAGATCCTACTCCCCTATTTTGAGAAGGCAGTTTCGATGCCATTAAACTCATTCTCTATTCTCCCCTCATAATCTTGCAAAGCTCTTCGTGCTGAGGCTTCAGTGTTCTATGGAGAGTGAGTTTCCAAGTGATGAAGCAGATTTTAATCAGTACAAGATCCAGATATGGACTGGGAGCTGGACCTCTGCCACCTTTCCCTCCAGCTCTTCTTAACACAATGACTAGGGAATTCCTTTGAGGATCACGGGGTACACTTCAGGCCTCGCTGATCCTGTGGCCTCCTTCCAGCCACAGAGATCTTCCTGTCTGGAGCATTTCCGGCCCTTCTGTCCCTTGGCTTGGACAGTTCAGCTCAACCTGGGGAAGGGACAGAAGACTTGAGGTTATCAAAAGCCTGTGAATTATCTGGTGCAAGACTGACTGGCTTGTTTGCCTCCCTGGCTTTCTTCCTGGGCTTCAAAACAGCTGAGAAAACAACCTTCTCCTCAGTCTTGGACAAGGAGGAAAATCCCTGGCATGAAGGATTTCTGTCGCAGACACTTGGCACAGCTAGAGGAAAGGTTTGTTTAGCTTCGCAATGGGTTTTATTAGCCCAGGCATCAGTCGAAGTGAGATAATAGGGTACCTGTTGCAGGACATTTCAGAGTCAGTGGGCTTTCTCTCTTGCTTCTCAGCAGGACCCCTGCACACAGATACAAGTATTAGAGGCATTCAGCAGGGACATCGAATTCATTAACAGTCACACAGTCTTGCTGATTACAGGAGAGACTGAGACAGGGTTAAAAAATCAGCAAGATATGAAATCGTAGATGGAGGCAAAGTCATATTTCTGAACTATCTATCTCAACTTCTTCCAGTTTTTTAGCTGAACATATTACATAGTCTTTGGGCTTTACATCTTGCAGCAGAGAGAAGGAATAGAAAGCAAGCCAGGTCCACCAGTTGCACCCACAGAAAGAAATTCTTCTGCTCACATCTGCCCTCTGCTAGCTCTTTGTACTCTGCCCTTCACCCCCCAACTAGTGTAAGAGTTGGGGGGGGGAGTGACAGGGAAGGAAATAGGAGAGAGGAAGGATTCAATACTGGTGTTAAAGGAAGCTGACTGGCACGGGAATTAGGAGAAAGTGGAGGAATTGGTGCCAGCTTATTCTCAGCACATGGCTGCCTATTCGTGTCTGCTTTCCTGGGCTACAAAAGCAAAGCTCACTTTTTCCTAAATTTGGGACTCTACTGCAAGAACTCATGTGAGCTGCCAGCATGCTATAAAAGGAGCCTCCAGGATAGCCTGTGCCCAAGGTTCCTGACATCTTTGTGCTCCCTGCTCCACACTGGCCTTCCTGGCCACCTGTGGAGGAGAAGGGATGGACGGGTTGGTGCAGATGAAGGTGACACCTATACTTTAAAAGGAGGACTCAGGCTTTTTCCTTAGAAGGTATCACCGTCCTGGGGGCCTGAAGTTCCTATGCCCAGCACTTTCTGTGCTATGGCTCCTTTTCCACTTTCTGAGCCTCTTGGAAGTGGGATCAGGCCAGGAAAAACATGTGATGCTATAGCGAGCTGAAAGCAAAGACTCAACTTGGAGCCTGCCCACGCTGAGAATCTTGGCAGTGATGGACTGGGCAGCCTGCCCTTTTCTATGGCACCTTCTAAGTCCCCAACTTTGGGGAGGAGATGCCAGATAAGTTCTCAAAGTGGGTATGAGTTAGAGCTTCTGAAGGTCACCAGTTTGTGCCTTTATCCACTCACTCAGTTTTGCATTTCATAACTGGGCTTCTATGATGTTTACAGCACCGTACTGGAGGTTGGTGAGACCAGAAGCAGCAGCAATGATGATGATGGTCTCTGCCTTCAAATACATGGTAGTAAATTCAGTGGAGAAAGCACTAAAATCAGGTGGAAAAGCATAGCTATTAAAGAGGTACAGATAAAGTAAGATGGAATTAGAGATTACTGTAGGCCGGAGAAATCACCATAAGCTTTCTGGAAGAGGTGACATGTGTATGGGGTTCAAAGAGTTGGTGGGATTTGGACATTTAGAAAGGAAAAGCAGAAGGAAGACTGCCAATGTGGAAGTTTATAAACAGCTAAGGCAGCCTGCATAGAGGCCCATCCAGCTTTCTTTGTCTTTAATCGTGCAGGGTCTACACTGCAGGGGAAATGCCCTATTTTTATTATGTGCAGGGTCTACACTGCAGGGGAAGATGCCCTATTTGCTATTATGTGCAGGGTCTACACTGCAGGGGAAGATGCCCTATTTGCTATTATGTGCAGGGTCTACACTGCAGGGGAAGATGCCCTATTTGCTATTATGTGTCCTGCCTCACTTGATTTATTAGGGAAGTGGGTTGATGTGTGCATGGTGTATTTGGGGCTGCCATCATGCTGGTTAAAAGTATGGGCGATAGAACCAGGTGGCCTGGGTTGGAATCCTGGCTTCACTGCTTATAAGCTACCTACCTCAAAGGGTTTTGCGGAGCGATGTGTATTGTCTTGTTTTTATCATCAGATGGTGATGATGGGGCTCCCCACCCATCCCGATCCTGTAGGACTTTCTACCACTTTGGATCCATGATCCTCCTTTGAGAATCTTACATTAAAATACAACCACACCTGAAGGGTAGTCCTGGCATGTTTAAATCGGCTGGCACCTTAGAGTGAAAGAACATCAGCTTACGATTTATTTGCTCAGAGCAAAACAGGCCCAAAGGGAAGGGCCTAAAAGGAGAAGAGGCTCTGGGAGGGAAGGCCAATGAGCTCCAAAGGCCAACTTCTCCTTCTGCATCTGATTTAGAGCACTGAGGCCTCTGTGTTTTCACTTGGAAATTGGGAGAAACCTTCACATATACAGGGATAAAGTGAAGCACAGTGAGAAAAATGCCCATCAGTCTTTTTAGGAGCCCACAGGCAGCAAAGCACTCGACTGGGCCCTATAGCAGAGAAGGGTGAGCGATCGAAGAAAATGCCCCTGGTCTTCACAATCCCATCGAGAATTCAGAACATACATCTGAAAAATAAATTGAGGTAGAAATAGATGGCAATGTTTAAAAAGTGCAAATTCAGCCTGGCCAGTATGGCTCAGTGGTTGAGCATCAACCCATGAACCTGTAGGTCACGGTTCAATTCCTGGTCAGGGCACATGCCAGGGTTGCAGGCTCAAACCCCAGTAGGGGGTGTGCAGGAGGCAGCAATCTATGTCTCTCATCATTAATGTTTCAATCTCTCCCTTTCCCTTCCTCTTGGAAATCAATAAAAACATATTTAAAAATAAAATAAAAAGTGCCCATGGAGTACTATGCGGCTGTGAAGAGGAAGGACCTTTTAGCCTTTGGCACAGCATGAAGGGAACTAGAGAGTATTATGCTAAGTGAAATAAGCCAGTCAGAGAAAGACAAGTACCATATGATCTCACTTATATGTGGAATATAATAAACAAAATAAACTGATGAACAAAGTAGATACAGAGACATAGAAGCTTGGAACAAACTGAGGGATCTCAGAAGAAAGGCAGGGAGGGGGGTGTGGGTGGGGAGAGATTAATGAGGGAACTTGTATGTTTATGGGCATGGCCCACGGACGTGGACATTGGTGTGAGGAGGGCCTGGGAGTGGGATGGATGTGGGGTGGAGGGGATCAGCGGGGTTAAAAGGGGGACATCTGTAATGGTCTCAACAATAAAGATAAACATTAAAAATAAAAAATTTTTAAAAAGTGCAAATTCACACAGTGCAAATTGAATCCTCCAGGCCCATAGTAGGTACTCAATAAGTGTTCGTTGATGGATGGATGGATGGATGGATGGATGGATGGATGGATGGATTGAATGAATGAATACCCAAGAATGAGGGGCTCAGAGTAGAATGTTAAAGTGAAAAGAGCCCAAGGCCTAAAGGTTTCCCTGTATTGCCTGTCTTCTGCCACCAGAATGTCAGCTGCATGAGAGTGAGGACCTTGCCCCTTGCTAGATCCCCTGCACCTAGAGCAATGCCCAGCACAAAGGAAAGTGCCCAGTGAACATTTGTGGATTAAACAAGTACATGGATAGATTGGTGGATGGTACAAAAAAATGGACATTACTTCCAGATGGTAGTGGGATTTGGGACCCAGCATCTAGTACATAGTAAATACAATACTTAAAACATTGATGACCACTTTTCTTGCAATAATAGGTAAAGAGAGGAGAAAATACATTCATTCTGTTGTAGTTAGAGTCGAGCTGGTCTGACAGGAAGGAAACATTCAAGAAAAATCAATCTGGCCATTTGCATGAGGTGGAGTTAACAGCTCACAATACCACACACTTGCCTGGTGGCGCTCTGAGCTCCCTGAGTCACATATGTCTGCACTCATTCTTGCCTGACTACATATTTCCATGGATCCTCAGAGGGTCCCAAAGCCAACTTCATACATTGCACACAGGGGTCAGTGTGATAAAAATTTTTTTGCTAGGGCCCTAGAGTTTAATTAAGCAGCCAGGCCCTTGCTGCAGAAAATTATCTATTGAAGAAGATAGAACAGCACCTGACAGCAGCCAAAGTCGGACAATGATTAGAACACCCCAAATTTACGGGATGACAGAACATCTGAAACAGAACAGCCCAGAATACCTGCTAGGAAGCGCTGTTTGCTTTGGAAGGGGATAATTTATTGTCCGAAAGGCATAACGCACAGAGCACGGGATAGCGATTTGAGTCTGAAACAGGGAACAGTCTATCTGTGTTACAAAGATACGTGCGAGCATCGCTCTTTCTGAAACCTGTTAGGCTAGAAAGGTGATTGACACGTCCCTTCTCTACCGTCTATCACCACAGACCCTCCAGATTGGGACCCTCATATTCAAAGCCATCTGCACCTTCTCGCCAGGCCTCTGACCATCGTGTTTGCGTTGAAGCGTTGGTGCTCACGGGTTGCTTCGGGCGTCTGACCGCCTTGATGGGCCTCCAATTGGTCTGTTTGTCAGTTTTCCTTTGGGAATTTGGGCTCCAATCCAAACACATTGCATCCAGCATGGTTTGCCGATGAGGAGCCGAGCAGATCATCACTGCCTTGTAGATACTGTCTCCACCGATACAGCCTGAGACCACATTAGTTTTCTGTGAACCACATCTCACAACTACCTTGGACTAAACTATAGTTAACTAGCACTCCCGATCCATCTTCTGAAAGCCAAATCTCATCTCCCCATTCTGTAACCAATAGTCGGTCCTCTGTTCTCAAGGAAAAGGCCTTACATGTATTTCAATAAATTGCATCCTAAAAGGTTCGTAGGATTGGTCCCAATATTCTAACCGGATTGGGCCGCGTTTGATATTATGACTGTCTAATCTAATACGTTAACTCTTTCTCTGTATTTGTCACCCTTTGTTACCATATTCAGCGTCCCATCAGTGGATCTAGTTACGTGATCCCCAAGTTCACATGTCACCTTTTCAGTGAGGTCTCTTCCTACCCTCTAAAATTGACCAATTACACTTCCTGTGCTTTCCCCTGCCTTCTTTCTCCATCATATAATCATACATGTGGTTCTATAATGATCTAACACATATAATCATCCGACATGCCGTATATTTTACTTACTCATTTTGCTTGTCTTTTGCCTCGTTTAGAATATAAGCTCTCTTAGGGTAGCATTTGTTGTCAGTCCCGTTCCTGCTGGATCCCATATTTGTTGTATGGATGTGGTTGAATACGTCAGCGTTTTTATGCAGGTGGGTAAGAATATTGAACATGGTGACCGAGGCTACGTTACAGTACATTCTGCTAGAGCTGCTGCCTCTCACCAGGTTGCTGTTGTTCCATCAATCTGGAAATTCTGCCTCCCACCCCCACCCCCACCCCCCCAAAAAGGAAGTGGGATTCATCTGACATAACTGATCACTTCCTTTCTCTAACTGCACACAAATCATCTTTTCGATGACCCATTTTGAAACCCTGCTGGAGAAGGGCACGGCATTAATCAGTGGCCTGTCCAAACCCCTTGATTCCCTGGAAAGGAGGTCCTTCCAGATGTGAGGCCCCTGCAGGCAAGGTGCTCCTGCCGGGGCTCAGTGCTTGCTCACAGAGTGGGCGTGTGCTCCCGGGAGAGCAAGCGGTCAGATGTTGGCAGCGGCACCAGGCTGGAAGGCTGAGGCTCAGATGTTACTGGTTGTGTTGCATTGGAATATCACATCCTTTTTCCCCCCGAGTTTCAATTTTGCATTTTATAAAATAAAAATGGTAATATCATTTTCAAAAATATACTATGGTACTTTATTATTATTTACTTATACCCTTTTGGTTTCATGTCCAATTGCTTCGTGCAGACAATAAAGATCTAAAGTTTGGGATATGTTTAGTTTATTTTTATTGCTCTTTGACCTATGGGTTTATATTTCTCTTACCCATTTTCTCTTCCCTCATTCTTTCTAACACAGCTGTGGTTTAGGCCCTGTCAGCCCATCCTTGGATTATCACAATAGCCTCCTAACTGGCTTCAGGACCCCTGTCTCTTGCTTCTCCATCTTTGGCCCTTCGATCAGGCTAACTTCCTGGAACCCAGCTACTCAAAATGTGGCCTGTGGACCACAGCAGCAGCATTTCTTGGGAACTTGTTAGAAATGTGGACTTTCAGACCCCACTCAGCACCTATGATTCAGAATCTTCATGTCAGTAAGCCCCGTGGTGATTCATACCACATCCAAGTTTGAGAAGCACTGTCCTCTCTCCTGTCATGCCACTCCCCCACCAGGGACGTCCGTCAGCTTCACACTGAACCATCCCCAAACTGCCTCTGTCAGGAAGGTTCTACCTTAACTTAAAGGTGAGATCTTTTTGACATGAAGATATAAATGCCCACATCCTGAGAATGACAAGCAAGTTCATCTAGTCCACTTCGGAGCAATTGTAAAAATTATTGAGATTTCAGCTTGAGTTGAATCCTTCTGGTAAAAGCAAAGGATATTGGTTTTTGATGAGCGAAGGAGTACTTGGGAGGCATATATGCTGAGTTGGTTGGAAATATTCTTGTTAGTTGGACACAGTAACATGCATTTTATATATTTAATTTAATCCTCACAGCAATCCCATTCAGGTGGGTGGTATTATCCCCCTTTTACAGTTGAGGAAACTGAGACTCAAAAAAGTTAGGTTGTCCATAGTGACAGAATTGGTTAGAATTCAGGCTGCAGCACAGTAACAAAGGCGTCCAGAATACAGGGCTTCAGATCAATGGCTCTGTCCCGAGGTGGACAGGTGACCCCAGGTGGGAGGCATCGATGCTTTATGAGGTCACCCAGCTTCCTTCTCCTGAGATGCTTTGTCATTCCCCAGGGTGTCCACATCCATGTGGCTGAATCTGGTTCCTGTCCTTGGGGAGGTGGAAGGGGAAAGTGAAGAATACACCGTTTTCTTATGAAAATATGATCGGGGAGTTCTACCTGCCACTTATACTCACATTCTCTTAGTCAAAGCTCGGTCTCGTGGTCATCCTAGTTGCAAAAGAGGCAGAGGAATGTGGACATCTGAGGAGTTCCTTGCTGAAAGGAAAAGGGGGATGGCTGCTAGGGGAAAATGGCAAGGCCTGCCACAGGCATCGAGACTCAAACCCCATGGCTAAAGCCTGTGCCCTTTCCACCACATTGTTCCACCGTTTCTTACAGTTGACAGTCAGTAAGTGCTTGTTGAATTGAGATAGATTGAGATATCACATGTGAGCCTTTTGGTTATTTGAAATTATTTCTTCCTTGCCTCCCTGATTACCTAAGTGGCTGTTTACCGAACTGTCACTATTTTTGATGATGTTAATTTGCAGAGCAGGAAGCTGAGACTCACGTTCCTTAGGAGAAATGTTATAATAGAATAATCCACCACCAGCCCTTAGAAGCTCTGTAGAGCCACATGAGGAGTGATAATGGGTTAGCGATTATGACCAAATGATGGTCCTCTTTAAGGTAGGTGTCTTCTTAGGAGAGCCCCACTGCTCAAACTATTTTTGGTATTTTGTGTGGGCTGGTACATCAGTCAGCTCTTGCTGCAGTAATGCTTCATGACAATACCAGCATCTCAGAGGCAGACAGTAATAAGCATTTAACTAATGGGGGGGGTCCAGGGGGTCGCTTTTGGGATGGGCCTGGTTGGCCAGTTCTGCTCCAGGTTGAGGAAACATCTTTCTTCTGAGATGGCAGGTTAGCTTGGATATATTCTTTTTCTAACAGTAGCAGAAACATAAGAGAATATTGGGCTTCTTAAGGCCTAGGCTGAGAACTAGCACAACCTATTCACCAAAACAAGCCATGTAGCCAAACCCACAGTCACAGGCCATGAGAAGTACTCTGTACCTCAGCTAAGAGGAACTGCAGTCACATGGCAAAGGGTAGGATACAGATTTGGTGAAGAGTTGAGGCCAACAGAGCAACCTACCATGGCTTTGCCTTTAGCAAATTAGTTTGAATATCCACAATGATGGTAAATCTTTATCTCTTAAGGGAGTTTTGAAAACTTTTTTAGTAAAATAGCTAAGTTTATTAATAAAATTAGACTAGCTTTATCATTGGGCATAAAGATAACTATTTAAGCACATGACATGAAATTATGAAATTTATTTCTAGAAAAACCTGGCTTAAGACTATGGCATTCAAGGGCAGGATAGTTTGAATAAATGTACAGCCTTCCAAGGTAATCAATCGATTGACAGAATAACACTCATTTGGTTCTAAAATAATAATAAAAAAACACACAAAAAAAAAAACCCTTGTGGCCCGGCCGGTGTGGCTCAGTTGCTTCGGCATTATCGCGTGCACGGAGAGGAAGCCCCGGTCAGGGCACAATTCGATCCTTGGGTTGCCAGCTTGATCCCCAGCAGAGGGCATATAGGAGGTGGCAGATCAATGTTTCTCTCTCATCAATGTCTCTCTCTCTCTCTCTCTCTCCTTCTCCCTTCCTCTCTCTAAAAAAATCAACAAAGACGTATTTTAAAAAATAATAGTAAATAAACCTTATGGCTTGTGGTCATATGGTATCAGTTTGTCTCAAATGGGAAGGGGACTGAATAGGGGCTCCCCTCTGATCTCTCCTTGGACTGACCCTGGGAAATGTGTTTAATTGCAGATTCTCATTGCCAAGTCCCCTCTGGCTCCCTTTACCTCATTTGTCTACACCATCAAGAAGGAAGGCCTGGTTCTTCAAGGTAAGATCCTTGGATGAAGCCATTTCTTTAAGGTGCTTATGCTCGGTGTTGCTCGTTGTTGGTGATAATTACTGCTATGCTCCTGATCAAAACTACCTCAGGACAGAACCAAAGACCAAGAGGAACTGGCCAGTGGTTTTTACCCTGATAAGATGAAAGAGATTGGCAGTTGTGGCAAGAATCGGACAGAAAGTGGTGGTGGGGCTTAGGGAGAACTATAGAATTTTCTAACAGAGTGAGACAACCAAAGAGTGAGGGTCAAACCAAGCAAGCTAGGAGCTGCCACCACCCCAGGCCCCAGGCCCCTCCACAGATCCTGTGGAGTGAGGAGCAGGCAGTAAGTCTCTGACACGGGTGGAGGGCGCCGCCCTGCCTCAGAGACCTTTTGCTTAGCAGGCTGAAGGCTTGGCCGGCAGCCTGTGGGGCACTTGTTAGGGCTCCATGAGCATTTCTTCTTTGGTCTCCTTCTGGTTACTCCACCTCCTTTCCCTGTGCTCAAGCCCCTTGCTGACCTCCACCTTGTGACATGGGCCTGGGGCTCAGAAGGCGCTGAGCCCCGGCTCGTGGTAGAGCACCCAGGAACCCACCGATCCCCAATGTGGCTCATTCCCTGACACTGGATCTTCTGGCAGGTAGGAAAGGCATCCAATGACAGGTCTGTCCAGAAAACAGTGAACATGACACTGATTCAAACACCACTGAACTTAGCCCACAGGGTCAGATGTCCCAAACTGCTTGGTAAATTAAGAGGCTCCCCACAGAAATGCTCAGGAGACACACCTGTCCCCCCCGCCAGGCAGGAGGCCCTGTCCACAGAGATGCCTAGGTGACCATGTAGCCTGAACCACAGAGGACCACGCTGTCATTGCTGTCCATGGGATTCCTCCTGCCCTGTAGGATTTTGTGAGTTGAGAATTTTTCCCAGGTTTGTGAACTGGGGTAAGCATCTATACTATCCCCAGGGAGACACACTGCGCTGCAGAGATCCAGCAGGGATTTTGCAGGGCAGGCTGGCGAGTTCGTGCTTCTGACTGAGCCACAGGCTGCAGCCTTCCCTTTCCTTCCTCTCCTAAAATGTCTGCTTCGTCATGGACCCGGAAAGCAGCGTGTTTGTTTGGTGCAGCCAAGCTCCACAGCAGGGACTCGGGGCCAGGGAAATTTGGGGTAAGAACCACTGACCTTTGGCTCTTAGCCTTTGACTTATGCTATCCAAGTTCCTTGGTAAATATTTTTTTTACAATTGCAAATATTGTTTTCTGACAAAGAAGCAGAGATTTTAAGACCAGATTAAGCAAAGCAAACAGCAGGCCCCTTTGTTACATAGTCTCTAAGGGTGTATAACTAATAAGCAATCAGGAGGCTAGAGTTTTATTTACCCAGGGCACCGTGTGGCTTTGGCTCTCCGTTTTTACAGCCTTTCTTAAAAGATTAGAAGTCCACTAAATAACAAATTTAGATGAAGATTTCAAGAAATTCTATGGGAGATTACAAAACAGTTTCAGGGGAGGAAAGAGCCAGCTCTGCCCAGATGGCTTGTATTGAGAGTCCTGATCACGGGACATTTTGGTCAAAAGCATGTCTAAGCCGGGTCTAATTTGGATAACTTTTGGGATAGTGTTTGTGGCAACAACATTCACAGGGCCGCCTCTCTGACACCCATGGCTAAGATCATGAATTTGACAGGAAAGAGGAAGCTGTTTGAGAAAGTAGAGACTGGAATTATAATCAATTGGTAGACTTTAAAAAACAACAAAGAAAGAATATTAGAAAAAGTTGGAAAATGGGAGAAAGTGAGTTGCTAAAGGTGGCTGACCTAGAGTTGTGTGTCCAGGAAAGAAAAAATTTCAGGAAAGTGTCCGATGACCCAAGAACCCCAAGGAATAAATAAAAATATCTGAGAGACTGCAGAGCCCTACCTGGTTGCTTTGAAAGCTTATCCATCCCTCTCCCTCAAGCTATACCTCCACCTCAGGTTTTCTGAGGCAGCAAAACCCTTCTGCCCCTGTCAGAAATGCCACTGAGTACAAACCCCTGGGCAGGCCCTTTCCTCCAGCTGTGTGCTCCCAAGACTTTGGGAAAACCAAAAAAAGTTGTGACCCTCAGAAAAACGAGGACCTCTCCTTTACTAGAGAGACCCCTCCCTCAGACTTCCGTTCCAGCTCTGGTGTAATCTTAAGAAAATCTCTGGCACACTGGTTTTGTCAGCTTGAAATGACAGCATTGACCTTGATTCAGTGCTTTGCAAATTGTGTCACAACCCATTCCTGGGTGATAAAATGAAACGAATGAGTCGCAACCAGCATATTGCATTGTTTCATGAAATATTTGTTGTATGATTGTGTCTCAGGGTGTGTGTGTGCATTTTCAATTTCTGTATAGAAGTTGCAATGCAGATGTGTCTTAGTTGGACTGTAGTCATTGGCCTGGGTGACCTCTAAAGGCCTTCACAGCTTCAGCTGCATCTGCTGCTCCAAGGAGATGGTGTGCTTGTCACTCACTCAGCTCAGTAGAGCTGTCTGTCTCTTTGAGCTCTCCACTCACTGGAACATAAAATCTTATTTTTCCCTCCACTCTTAACAGATGACTGAGCTAAAAAAAAACACCTGCACATTTCCCCAGGTTTAAAGCAAAGAAACCTTTGATCCCTGGGTGGTAACCTTGGAAAGGTACCAGCCGTCGAGGCCAATAAGCTTTTCTTGTGTGAGGGGTTGCTCTGGCAAGGTGTCCCCGAGTTGGCATGGAGATCAGTACCGAGAGCTGGAGTGGGGACCGTGTGCCATTCCTGCCTGGAGGCTGGGGGACAGAGAAGGGAAGGGCAGGGAGAGTGAGGGCTGCTTCTGTGGTACCAACTAAAAGCGGAACTGCCAGCCCAGCCTCTGGCTCCACATCCAGCCTTTGTAGGCCTGGAGTGGTAGGAAAGAGTAACCCACACAGGCCACCTTTTGGGGGGCACTATTAGTAAGTGTGGGAATGATCCCTCAGTGCCTTTTATCCCTTTAGCAAGCCCCAGGATTCCTACTGGCCTGCTAAGCTGGGTTTTATAATACCTGAAGAGCTCCTGGGAGCATAGCAGAGGGAGGGAATAAAAGGTGAGGCCAAAGTCGCTCCACAGGCCACTCCCTTCACCCGTTCTCAAGGATTAGGATGCTGGGAACAGCCGGCCACTGGGGCCTGACACCCTTCCTGCCCCATTGTTCACTGGGCTGGGAGGGACAATAAAACGGCAGGCTGGAGACACTGAGGGGCTTGCTAAGAGATTTCTTAGGCTGCTTTTTAAACACTTGAAGGAGCTGGTCCATGCCATTGTTGTAGTAAAATAGAGAGCGGGGCTATTCTCCTTTTGCGGAAAAAAAGAAAAACTAAAAGAAAGAAATCCCACCCTCCCAGCATCTTCAGGAGGCCGGCTGGCTCCGGCCATTGCCATGGTAACACCGCTGTTTGCATCTTCTTTGTCTGTCGGGCACTTGTCAGGGATCCTGGCCTCTCAGGGTGGGGCCCAAGACCCTGGAAATACTTAGGCCTCAAAGGAGAAGCAGCTCACAGGCCCCAGCTTCTGATGGTTCGGCTCTGAGAGGGGCCAGGTCCCAAGAGAGAGGGAGTGCAGCTTTTCTGTGCAGCTAAAGTGGGAAAGGTGAAGGGGGGGTAGGTGCCGTTGATCCATTTTAACTTTTGTCCCCAGAGTTCACCCCGGAAGCCTCAGCACCCATCAGGTAGAAAAGCTTAGAGGTTTGGCTAGCACAGAGGGAGGCCAGGGGGTGCGAGGACCTAGCGGAGAGGGAAGAGCAGGGTGGGCCCACAGAACCACAGGGCCGCGGGAGGGAAAGGAGAGGTCACGGGCTGCAACTTGACTCATATCTGCTCTGGTCCTGCCCTTTGCTCAGAAGCCCCAAATGTTGTGCCACCCAGAACACAGCTGGGACCCCTGGGCCTCTGTGTCAAGCCAGGAATAAAGATTCTATAGTTAAAAGCAGCCCGGCTGTGTGGCCGAGGCTGCAGGAGGCCTGGGGAAAACTTGGAGCCATCAGGCCTCTGTGGGGCTCATGGCAGTCGGGGCCTGCTGGCCGGCAGAGAAGCAGGCCCCAGAGGGCTGGCCCTGGAGAAGACACGGTTGACTGTGCGGCTCCTTGTTCACTCGGCCTCTGCTGCTCCTTCCTTTTCCTCGGGGATCCAGGGAGCATTTGAAAAACAAAAGCCAGATTGCTTTGAGCAGGACTGAAGATAATGGCTGTTTCTCAGTAGGACAGAATTGTTTTTTTATACTGTTTTTAAAAAAATCCAGATCAGATAGGATGGGTTGAATTTGGATTCTGGTGCTGTCCTCTATTAGTTTAGGTTTGAATGAGCTGCATAAATCGTAGGATGGAGATGGGGAACCTAAGGAGAGCCCAGGGGACCCTGAGATGGATACTGAGAAGGTGCTGGAAACAAAGCTAGTTTCCTGTTTTTCTAACCACCTGGTATAGGGATTTAGAAGAAACCAGAAAACAAGTAAAACAATAATTTTTTTCAGAGCTGGAGAGCTACGGCCTCATCTTTCTTGTAAAATCAAGAGTGGTTGTTTGATTGCTTTTTAAAGCATATTGGGAGGGACATTAATCTCCTCTGTTTGTTCCCTTGTCACAAAGTTGGGTTAGATTCTTCTACTCCATTTTCTTAGTCACTGAGCCAACTGGATGATTTATTGAAAAATTCTTTCCCCCCAAATAGCACCACCTGAGTTCATCAGATTTCAGTCTGAATCAGTAACCCATCTAAATGTTTTCTTCCTGGTGGACCCAAAGTGACCCAGAAGATTCTCAATCTGTTTCCATCCAGGTATGGAGGTGTCTGCCTGGTAAATGCCACCCACACACCTGGCACAGACTGGCATTCTTGTGGGAGCCTGGGCAGAGAGCCCTGGGGGTCAGTGGAGCAGAGAGCATGAGCTTCTCTCCCAGAGTCATAGAAAAGAGGGCAGAGCAGGCCTGCAACATGGTCCCTGGGCTGCTGGGTGCCCCTGCGCCTCAGAAAGCACAACCAGGCCAAAGCATTGTCCCTTGCAGCTTCTGCCTGCTTCTTGGTGAGGAGCTTCCCAGGGGAAATGAGGAAGGGCTCCCATCTTCCTAGTTCCCTTCTTCTCTTTTAACATTGATTTCACATTCCCTTCCTCCACAATATCTTCCCACACTGTGCTTTGTTCACTTTTTTAACTCTGGCTATTAGCCTCAAAGAGAGATTTGTTTTGAGTGCATCCCAAATTTGCATAAATGCAAATTTGGTTTATTGCACACATCATGCCATAACTTTCTTTTGTCACTTAACATCATGTTTTTGCAGTATATCCAAGTTGGTACACATAGATCATGTTCTTTCACTTTAATTGAGGTAGTCAAATTATTTGTTAATTTAATGAATTCGGTTGCCATGTTTCTTGGTATGCAGGTATGAGGGTTTCTCTGGGTATATATCAAAAAGTAGAATGGCTGGTCAGAGGCTACATACTTGTTACTCTGGATGGCCTGGAGTACAGTTAAAATTTGGTTGTTCTATTACCATGAAAGAGAGGAATATTGAGTGGCACATCCCTTTCAGAGTCTAGTTGCAGAGATTAAGTCCCACGGTGCAATAGTACAGACCCTAGGTCTGGGCTCATTGCATAATGTTGAAGTGCAACATCAATATTTTGTGTTAAAAATGCTATCAGTGTACATTCAAATATTATTAATAACATAAACTTTCTAAAAAGCTGGAAAAATGCTGTCAGGACCCTCAAGTAGAGTCTAGAGCAGAGAAGTAGGGTATCATAGTCAGTAATGACACCACAGATCAGCACCCCAAAAATCTTGGTTCCCCACCCAAAACAGAATCTATCTCAAGCAGAAACTTTAGCATGTGTTTTGCTATTATGCATTATGTAAGAAAGATATTTGAACAACAGCTACTAGTACTTATAGCACAAAGCAGGGTATGAATTGGGGCCCAAAGTTATAGACTAAACACTTTTTTTCCCCAAAATGTTTTTTCCTGTTCCAGTTTTTTAAAACATGGAACAAAATGTTAGTTGGAATAAGGTTCTAGAGAAAAACTCTATTCCAAGGCCTGGACTATAGCTGGTCTGAATCCACACTCCTCTTTTAGAACCTGGAAGCCATTTGGCTATCTCTGCAGAGTTAACAATTTCCATTTGTGAAAATGCCCAGGTAGTAATACCAAAAGATGTTAAATCAATCCAGGTTGTTGGTTTTCTTTGAAAACCTCTTCCAAAAGCACTCGGTGTTCTTTCTGGAATATGACGTGAGCTTTATTTCAGCGAGTTCAGTTCAGCAGGTATTTGTTGAGCATCTATTCTTTACAAACTATGGTGCTTAAGGGATATAAGGCTGGGAAAAAAAGGTTCCTAGTTATTTCAAAACAAAAATAACTTTAATCAAAGTCAAACTGTGACACAAATTATCGAGGTTCAAAAATGGAATATGGAAGGAGAGAGGAGATAGACTTGTTCCAGCTCGGATGACTGAGGAACATTCCCAAGAATTTGTGGGACTGAAACTAGACATGAGCTCCTGCATGCTGATGAAATGGCATTCCGTTGCCTCTCAACAGAAACCAGTTTCTTTTACCGTCTGAGGATAGATTTGGGGACCTGGGGAATGCTGATTAGCACCATGTGACTAATGAATCATGCTGACTAATGTGCTCTGAATGGATTGATTCAACACTAAAGGGAACACTGAGAGTCAAGAGTTCAGATCCTGAATTTCACCATGAAGTATAAATCACTTAGTCTCAGTCCTAGGTATTTTTTTTTTGTCAGTTAAAATGTGCTCCTGATGAGAATCCAAGTCACCTTGACCAGAAAGTGCTTTACAGACCTTAAGGACAGCAGAAATGTTTCACAGCATCCAGGACTGGCTTACGCAATCCTGGGTTATTCGCAGGATGCCCAGAATCAGAGCCCGTCACATGCTGCTCCCGGCCGTGCAGAACTCTGATTTCCTCACACAGGCCATGAGAACTGTCACATAGTGCACGGCGCTCACACACGCTGACAAACGGGCACATTTGAACAATCTTCCTGTCTACCTACTGGGGCGTCTGTGTTTTTCTACAACAAATGTCGCCACAGAACTAAGAGCTTGCATTGCACACACAGCTCTTTCTCTCTTTTGACATGTCCCCGGCTAGGCTGCTTGAGAACCTGGCCTTCCGTGTCCAGATGTTTACTGAATTCCCAAGGCCCCCCAAATGGCCCGAGTTCCTTTGTCGCTCTCCAAATCATTTCCCACAGAGACTGACCGATGTCCTGAAGGAGCCCTTCAATAGGCAGGATAAATGGGGGCCGATGAAGACATGGCCCCCTGAGGCTCACCCACGTCCACGCTAACAAAGGGGCTGAGGCACGGCCTTGTAAGAAGCATTTTGGTCAGCAGCGTCCCCTCGAGAGGCCAAGCCTCCCCCACAGGGCTGCTTTCAGTGGCTACCGTCACAGTGGAAGTCCCGGGCCTTCTGAACGGGCCCGCCTGTGCTAGGTGTAGCACAAAACATCTAAATCACAGTTCCCTGCCTTTGTGAGGACTTCCTGGCCACAGATGGCAGCTGGCTTTCTCGGGGGAAACCTGGGGGGAGAGGAGGAAGCCAAAGAGGGGCTCTGGCTTCTCCGGATGACCTCTTCCCTGCCAGCCCGGGAAGACGCCCTTTGGTCTGTAGCTGCCCGCAGCCGAGCCTGGCTGTGCAACAGACAGGTGTGTGTGCACGCGGACGCGCTGGAAGGAAGCTTCCCCGGGCTGCTAGTGAGAGGGTCATGCATTTCATAACAACAACGTTTATGTGAGGGGTTTTTTTTCAAACTTTCTTTCTCTCCCTCTTTTTTCTTTTTTTCTTTTAGGCCAACAGAGGCCATAGGGACACTATGACCTTTGTCTAGAGCTGATGGGGGCGTGATTTATGAAATGAAACAGGACTATGCTGCTTGGAAGAGGAAGCGGAAGCCAATCTAATGGGGATTAATTAGTTGATTGCTGTTGAGATGGTAACAGATTTGCTCTCACACCGTTGAGCCAGGCATGTTGGACAGAGCAGGGAAGGTGAAGACGAAGAAGTCTTTGTTCAGGCCTCCAGATGCGTGAGGCTGCAGGCTTTACTGCCATGGGATGTCAACAGCCATAATAATAATAATTTGCACTTATATAGCACCGTTCAACCAGGCACCTCAAAGCGGTTTAACCACATTAATTAATTAAAGCCCACAGTCCCCCTAGGGAGCGGAGGAGGGTGACTAACAGGATTTGTAATTACAGGAGGGAACATTTCCGAATAAAGTATTGTCCACCAAATAAAAAGGGGAGGTGTATAAGAATTGGGGTCTCCAATGAGTAACTGATTCAGAAATGAAATCATGGAAAGATGGGGGAGGCGGGAGGCGAGGGGGCGGGCACTGGCGTGGGGGTCTGCCCTTGTGTCAGAGGGAGGTCGATGGGCTCAGAATTCACTGACAGGTTTGGATCCAACCGAGAAGCGGGTCATGTATGGCATTAGTGGCATTTGGAAGGTCATTAGTGGCACAACTATTGTGGTGTAAATTCAGGTTTCACTAATATATTGTGTATGGCCCTGCAGAACAAAGGGTGAGATTCTTGCAGTATCTAATAAAGGATGCAATGATTTCTTTACATTGAAAGCCCAAAGCTGGGCCAGTCAATTAGCAAATAAATCAATTGGTGACCCATAGGATAATTTAGTCATTTCCAGCACAACACCCACTCTCCCCCTCCTACTGCCACAAGGCTTCCTTCCCACCAAAGCTTCAGGACTCACTCAGTGCATGACCTCAGAGCTTCAGCCCCTTCAAAGCCAGGCATCAAATCTTCCCAGCTGTTGGCATAGGGACCTCTCTTTCCCAAGTTGCTAGTGACCCTAAAGCTGTTCTCTATATGGCCACTTTGCACCTGCTCCCCTAACAGAGGTTTTTAAATGTCTTGGAGGTTACAATCAAGTCTTATACTGTGTCTCTTATGGGTGCCCTGCAGAGTGCTGTGCGCACAGTAGGTACAGACTGGTCAGGAATGGTCTTTAACAACTCAGTATTTATTGAGCCATACCAAGTGCTAAGGGGAGGCTCAGAACCAATAGGAGATAAACCCCATCCTTGAGGCTGTATTACAAGGAATGGAAAAGACTCATATACTACTAACAATAACATAAAACATGATGAAACAGAGTGACATGATGGATGCAGGTTCAAGCCACATGCTGCAAGGGCAAAAGAGGGAGTCAGGGGAGGTATTCCTGGACAGCAAACGGTGCCCTGGGCACTGGGAGGTGAGAACGGGGTTGGTGGACCTGGCAGTGGTGGGCAAGGCAGACTTTCCCAACCGTGGCCCTTCGTCTCCCTCTGAGTCAGGTGCATTTCGAGAACTTGTGGTTTTCAGTAGAACATTTGTGAAAACCAAGCTGAGTTTTTACAGCTGATTCAATGTAAATTTCCCATGAATTCTTATGACATGAATTGGCTGATTTTGAAGATCAAGGGAGCATTTGAGAAATTAGGAAAGATGTTTCGTTCTCTGTAACTATTAATTCAGTTCCTCTCCACTTTCACTGTCCACCAGGAAAGAAAAGCTAAACAGTTCACATGTTAAAATAGGGCATTCAGAAGTATCTGAAAAGGGTATAAGGAAAACATATCTTGATCAGAAATGTCAGAGATTAAATGGCTTCCTCCTCGAGACCACTTTTTAGACCCCTGTACACACTAAGCCAGTGCTCTGCACCCAGCAATAGATGAATCAGCCCCAGCACCCACCAGGGCCGTTCGCCATGAAATTTCATTGAGGGTGGGTTTCAGACGCAGCACAAGTGCGAACTGCCAGGACGCACCTAGGCACTGTCTTTGCCTTGTGCCAATATTTATTGTTACCGTACGTCTTGACACACACCGTACGTGCCTAAGCGGAATAACCTAGCAGTCTGACGAGGCAGGCCTTTAATCGTGCCTTCTTCCAGGTGAGGGACAGGGCACTAAGAGTTCGGTCTCTTGCTAGAAAGTGATGGAACGTGGATTTGAACCCAGGTAGACTTGGTCCCTCCTCTCTCCCCCCTCACCACCCATGTCATATTTCTGTTCATATCTATTACAACCTCTCTTGGTCATCCGCAATTCACTAAAGTGCTCAGCATGACACTGTACACATACCAGAAACTCGGTGAGTATTTTCCAGATGAAAGAATCGCCAGTGATCTGCACTGGGAGCAGCGGCTGCAGAAAGCCTGGGCTGTGCGCTGAGAATACAGTAGAGGTCCCATCCCTGCCCTCTTCTCTTTTCTCCAATATTAAAGATTAGGAGACGTGCACAGGAAAGTTGCCACAGGGAGTGTTCATTCACAAGAGAGAAGACACAGGTCGTATTCATGAGCTGAAAATCTGCCAAGCTGGTACCACCCATGAGATAGATGCTGGCGAAGCATCTTGCGTTGTTAATTACTTCTGCTGAACTTGGATGCGATGCGGTGCTCTTTTTCTTGGTGTGTGTACATGCACATATACGTGCTAACTGCTCGCATGCCAGCTACTCCGTCGCAGCGCCACAGTCCTGGTGAAGCTTCGGGAGCGTGTGGTCCCTGTCAGCCCGCAGAGCGAGAGTTTCTGGATTAACCCGGAGGTGCTGAACTCTACGCATCGTGTCTTTTGTGTTGTATGTTGTGAGCAAAGTTACTGCTCAGAGACAAGACCGTATAAGTTCGTCCGGCAAAACCAAACTTGCCAAGTGACAGTCGGAGATGGGAAGTGAGGGTTAGGTAATGGGGAGGGGGAATGCAGGCGAGAGGAAGTGCCAAATACCAGGTTCTGACCTAAAAACCGTGGTCTTAAAACCGCTTGGGAGTGTCATTTTTTCCCAAACTTTAGTTTTAATGCCGTCACCATCACTTTTGTCCTGTGGCGCTGACAGGACCTTCTTTTGCTCAGCTGGAAGGAGGGAGCCGGTCAGATCCAGAGGAGGGACGACCAAGAGACAGCAAGCACATGTCAGGACAGACTTGCGCCTAAACAAACAGCCCCCCAAATCTCAGTGACTTAAAGTCTCCTGGGCCGCCGTCCTCCGTGTGGCCACTCGTTCCATTTCATTATCAACAAGCCCCTCCACGACTGCCCACGGCCGCGGGGGGGGGGGGAGAGAGAGGCTGTACCCTGGCCCTCGGAGGGCAACACACATCAGGTCTCTCAGGCGGAGCAGCCACGCGGCCACTCCCAACCCCTAGGAGGGGGGAAGTGCAGACCCTCACTGCGCCCCGTATTCTGAAGGGAAGGAGAAGTGGATGTCCCTGTCCCCTGTAGTGGCTGCCACATCCTGCTAGACCCAGTCTCCTCCCACATGCACTCCTTTCCCTGGGACCAATGGGCACGTATCAGAGATGTAGGGGGTAATGTAGAGGAAGGAAGACCAAATAATTTTGCAGCCTGTTTAGGTCCATGGGGGACCTTTTTGAAAAAGAGCAGACAGGGAAATGCAGTTCACTCTGAGGACTTTCCCGCGGAGCTACCAGACACCTGTGCTAGGGCAGGAGCCTGGGCTAACCAGAGCCGTGGCTGATTCGCAGGGCTTCTAGGGCGACGACTGGTTTGAGTGGCCCAGGGCCGTCGTGTTTCGTGTGAAGAGGCTTCTGGAGACGTGCCCTTCGGCCTCCATCCCTCCCTGTTACCAGACATGGCTCAGTTTCCCTCTCAGCCTGTGACTTTTCCTGAAAGCAGCAGAGAGAGAGACAAACTTTCCCTTCTTCTTCTTCTAATAATGAATTCCTGCCCTGAGCGGGCCGCTTCCATGTGTTTTCAGTCGAGTGCTGACGGCGGCCTGGCCGGGGGACGTTTCCAAGAGGCTGTGGGCATAACAGATGAGGGCTCGTACCGACGAGGGCAGCTCTCGGCTCCCCTTCCAGGGAGCCCTCCCGAGGCCTGACCCCGGAGATGAGAGATGATTCTCGAGGTCTGTTGGTGACCAAACATGGCTTCACGCCTCCTCGCTCCTTTTAACTAAGTCAGAAGGGATGGTTTCAAAGCGTTCCTCGGGGAGATTCGCACTGAACTTTCTCAGGCCAGACCAGCTCTCTGTAGGTGCCGCGACCTCCTGTCTTCAGGACTAGAGTCCGGGCCTACCCTGACCTCATACGAACGAAGGGAGAAATGAGGTCACCCCGTTTCCTGCCTAAAACCTAAGCTCAAGGACACGAGATGCTTCCAGGGAAGCCGCGGTGGCAGGCCTCGTTTGCCAAGGGATCCCACCTACTCGGTCTCCCCAAAGCGCACATCTCCAGATAATAATTCAGTTTCAAATTGCCTGCGTGGAACTCGTACAGACTATTAGTTAGAGTGGGCAGCAGAGTGGGCAGGGCGGGAGAGGACGGCTGGCGACGGCCCCAGGGCACTCTGTCCCTGCCTGGACGCAGGGGCCCTCCTCTCTCGCTTCTCCTCCCCATCTTAACTGGAGACTGATCTCCCCTGTCGCGGCCTAGTCCCCAACACTGCTCACCCCCAAGCCCTGACTCCAGTATCCCGCTTCTCCCCTGGTGAAGTGCCCATGTAGGATGAGCGAGGGGGAAGGAAAAGCTCTTAAAATGTGTGAATGTAAAGAAGATTGGGGAAGGTGTGGTATGGAAGGAGGAATGGAAGTGAAATCCTTTTTTGGCTAAAGAAAATTCCATTCTCACCATGGGATCCAAGTACCTTTCCTCTTTCTCCCAATCTTTGGAGCAATTTCCCTTTCCCCAAAACCAGGCATCAGCAGGAGCAAGAGAAACTTTCATCGAGGAACCCTGACTGACCCGAGCGGGAAGATACTCTAGTCCACTCATCCCCAAGACCTTTCTCTGACCCCTGCGAGGATCCCTGGTTCCCATCCCAGATCCTTGCTTTTCCCCAGGGCCCCACCCTCAGGCCTCATGGAGCCCTGGGCCCAGATCCTGGAATAACAAGCCCCAAGCAATTTACTCTCAAACTAAGGATTAGGACACAAGTGAAGGACTCTGTTTAGATAAGGTCTTTGCCAATGTGCTCCCAAGATGCCCAAAGCTCTTCATTGGCAGTTTTCACAAATTTCCATGTTTTTAGAGAACTGGCCACATGTGGTGTTTCCCTGTTTCAGTGGAGTCAGAGGAGCTTAGTCTGAATTCATACATCGATGAGAGGACTAGGGGAGAAATTGAATTATGATTCCGGACCTCGCCTTGTATTCTAGACCATTGTATTTATACCTCACCGCATGGTTAAAAGGCCAACCCAACCCAGTTCAGATTTCAGTATTTCCATATTTGTTTGAGTGGACATGCAGCTAGAAGTGAATTAGAGGCAAATCCAAACAGCCCTGTATTTCTCTGCTCTTTCCTGAGCTCTGAGTATGTCAGTATTGATAAAATCATTGGTCAACCTTTGTCCTGTGATTGACACTTCGATCTACTGAAAGTCACAGTTTCCCTAGGAGCCTCTGATGGCAGAGAAGGCAGTCCTGGTAGTGTTTCTAAACCTGCTGCTGAGGGATTCTAGAGCCAGTGCCTCTGGACCACTTCCAGATCTCTGCTCATTCCATTTAGAATCTGAGATTGAAGTCTGTTGCTATTGGCTGTCCCTGGGATCTGAGAACCCATCTGGGGTTTGTCCAGCCTCTCTCTCCAACACCATCATCCCAACACCTGAGTCATTACCATTTCAGCATCCTGAAAGTGGATGCAGAGATGAAGCAGAAGCCAGTTTGGCCTTCTCCCAGTTCTTTAGGCCCCTCTGGGGTTAATCAGCAGCCACCTATCTTTGTGTTAATAACATAAGCCTCTCTAACTAGAACACCTGGAGGAAACTCATAGGAAGGCTTAAGATGAAGCCAATTTTGCAGTAATTATTCTCACCATCACTCTGTTTTAAGCTGGACTCAGACTTTCCAGTCAAAACAGCTTGCTAAACCCAACCAACTAGATGGACGCACCCGCAGCTCTCAATGTTCCTTAAACCACCTTGGGTTTTACTAACATTTTTCATGTTTGTGTCTCAGCTCCAAAGTCTCCTTATGCCTTGATTTCAGGCAGCATCTCCCTCCTTCAGGTGCACAGGGTTTAGCGAGATGTCCTGAGTGCATCTTACTGGTGGAATTCTTTAGTGGTATCTTCCCAGCCCTTTTCCCACCCTCCCATCTTGCTGGTGGTGTTCACACCCTGGAAAATAATAGACCTTCTTAACTGGAATTGCTGACAACTTCTCTTAGTAACTAACCCAAATGGCTTTGGGTGTTGGGCGATTGCCTATTCAAGGGAGAGGATAGTGGCTGGGGCAGTGGAATCGGTGGGCAGGGGACACATGGAAAACAGTTCCCTGCTTCATCAGTCTGCTGAGGCTGCCACCACAGAATACCACAGAAGAGCCTAAACAACAGAAACTTCTCACAGTTGTGGAGGCCGGAAGTCCAAGGTCAGGGTGCCGGCAGGTTTGGTTTCTGAGACAGACACTTTCTCGCTGTGTCCTCTCATGGCTTTTCCTTTGTGTGCACTCCAAGTGTCTCTTCCACTTGTAAGGACACCAGTCTTATTGGATTAGGGTCCCCTAACCCCATTTAATCTTCATTACCTCCTTTTAAAGGCCTTATCTCCAAATACATTCATATTGGGGTGGGGCTTTAATATATGAATTTGGGGGGGGGTGCACAATTCAGTCCATAGCACCTGCCATAACTGTTTTCCTCGACAGATCATCTCCCATCCTCTGATTCTGCCCTTCTAATTCTGAGAAAAGAAGATATTGGTCAAGAAATGGCAGGTGTGACTCTGTGCAGTCAGTTTGAGAATAGCTAAGCTAGGGAGGGAGGTTGCCTAAGACAGGCAGAGTGAAAAGATGGATGGATGGATGGATGGATGGATGGATGGATGGATGGATGGATGGATGGATGGATGGATGATAGATGGGTGGATATGTGAAGAGATGGTTGTATGAATATACACCTGGATAAATGTATGGCTTGGGTAGTGCATCAGTGGTACCGGGGAAGACATTACATTCTATTTCTTTAGGGTTGTAGGTTTTTGCAGTGCCGGGGTTGCAAACTCAAATGCTCTTGTTGGACAGATAACAGAGTTGCAAAGAGGCCAGTTTGCAATAATAGGGAGTGGTGGGGACTGTGACAAATTGGAAAGAGTATGACCTGCCTAAAGGGACAGCATGTCCTCAGCTCCAGCCAGTTGTGACTTTGTGGGATGCCAGCCCAATGCTTCCAGAACTTCTGATTTTTCAAGGGAAGCCAGAAATCTGGATTTTTCAAATGAAATCTTTTTAAGATAAATCTTTAAATTATGGCAACCAATTCAGAATTGATCTAATATTGGTTGGGCCAAATAAACACATTTACAGTCTGAATGAACCTGGAAGGCTGCAGATTTCCACTGGTGGAACATTGGGAACATCTGTGATGTCAGCGCACGCGGATGTAGGTGTTTACGAGCTCGGGCTCACGAGTACTCCACCTGGGTTCATATTCCAGCCCGCTACTTGGTAGCTTTGCAATCTTGAGCAAGTTTTGCATGTAACTCAGAGTTGTTGTAAGGATGAAATTAGTTAATACATGCAGATGTCCAGAGCAATGCCTGCTGCCCAGTGACAAGGCAATAACCGAGCCAGTATTATGAGGCAGTATCGCTCAACCTCTTGATTTCCTCATCTGCAAAATGCGGACAACAGTTGCCTCACCTGACCCCCGGAGGAAAAGGAGGTTATATACGAAAGGGCTTGCGGAACGTGCGCGCTGCTAAGCAATACACCACGTACTGCTTTTGTTACTGTTCCCGTGAAGGAGGCGCAGCCTTGCCCAGGGCAGGGCTGGGGTCTCTAGGAGGAGAGCAGGAGCGAGAACCCATCCTTTGACTCCTGGGATCATGTGGCTGTTTTGCTGTTCTTAGAACTTGTTTTTTTAATTTATTATGAAATTTTCGAACATTTGGAAGAGTGGAGAAAACAGTAAAATGAATGCCTAAGCACTCTTACCTAGATGTAATAATTGTTAACATTTGCCACATGGGTCATGTTGGTGAGCGTTCCTGGCAGAGTATGGGACGGACGTGGCAGAGGTGCTGTAAGAAATAGGGTATATAAAAAAAAAAAAGAAAAGAAATAGGGTGGATGGAGCATAACGGTGCCAAACGGAGAGCTGGGAGCTTTCACTACCTCTGGGGCTCTTGATTGCAAGAAAGCAGGACCCAGTCAGCTGTGGATGGTTCTTTTTTGGATGGGACCCTGAAGAGGGGATTTTTGTGCAGGATAGTTTGTCATAAATGATGCATTGTTACCACCTTAAAGTGGTAGAAACTGGGACACAGAAACTCTTTTATCATTTATTTGCATTTATTGTTATTTTTAAGGTTTTCGTTTTTTACAAAGATAATACATATTTAAGTATTTCTCATGTCATTGAAGACTGAAAATATCTAAAGAGACTGGCTGTGGAAGTGTCTCTGTCATAAAGAATTCAGGAATTGAGACCGCGCTGCGTCTGTGAGAAGCCAGTAAAATCACGGTGATAAAAAGGCATGCTGGTCACTAAAAAGGAAAGGTTTTAGGAGCAAAACACTCAGATTCAAAGAAAGTATAAAGGGCTCTTTTTGTTAAGGTATTTAAAAGAGTCTCTAAGACATATTGCCCCATTTCTCAGCATTCCCGGTGACTGCATTTAAATGTGAAGGCTTCTCCCTGGAAAGGCCGTCTTACAACCTGAAAGCAACTAAACTTCGCTTGAAAATTCCATTATTCGGACCCTTCATTAATTTAAGCTGACATTCCTTCTCAATTGGGGCAAATCATCAAAGCTTTATTGTATTGAGAACCTTGAATTCAGCAACAAAGACTGTGGGGTTTGGAGGGAAATGTGGGGATGGGGAGTGGGGGGAGCTCCTGAGGCCTAAAGAAAGGAGGGGAGGAAGGAGCTGAGAAGGAGGGTGGGAGGGAAAGACTGGAGCACTGAGAGGCCAAGGGGAGAGGGAAGGAGTTAGAGAAGCAGAGAGACTGTGGAGGGGTTATGGTAGAGGAAAGGCGCTTGGAGGGGCCCTTGCCGCAAAAACTACCCCTGAGCCTCCACTAATCGAGACAGAAGCTAAGCCAGCTGGCAACTCTGTCCTCACAGATTGTCTTCCAGAGCACGGGTGAAAAGGGAGAGGGAGCATGGAGGAAGGGAAAACATTTTTCTGACTTTCTTCATTCAGGTGCTTCTTGAGATTTCTGCCAGTAGAGCCCTGCCCAGCAACACAGAGCCTGGCAGGAAGCCCTCTGGGAAGGCCTAGGGCCTGGGACCCCGGCCCCTGTTGTCAGTCCTGTCTGGCTCAGTGGCACCTCCACCCCAGGCCGCCAGCAGGGCTCTCTCTTCCTTTCTGGTGTGATTTACTGCGGGATGTATGGTGTGGGAGGTACTAAGTGCACTGTCTTGGGTTCATTGTTGAGACATAAGGCAAGGAAGGATCTCTTGAAGTGTGAGTAAATCGTCCACAAAATTTTATTGAGCATCTATGATTTACAACTAGAATAAAATAAGATTTGTAAGGTGAACTTTAAAGCCTCAGGGAAAACTGGTTTTTTCCAGTGTGTAACTTTAATAAATAAAATACTGATTTCAAAAACCAAAGCTGTCCCCTAGAGTCTTTTCTCTGCACCGAAAAAGTCCTCAAGGACACAAGAACCTCATGTGGACACTGCTGGGCAGAAAGTTCCCAGTATCCAACAGCCCCTCTGAGACCAAGTCAGGGGAGTCTGCCAGACATCAGTCCCCAGCCACCACCTTCCCCCTCTGTGCCCTCCAAGAACTCCTGTGACCTCCCTGAGTCGCAGTTTCCCAATGTGTAGAATGGGAATAGAAATAATAGACCTAAACTTCATCCCCGGGAGCCCATAAAGACAACCACATAGATGAAGGGATGGTTTTCCCCCACCAGCTGTCTAAACCTGGGTTACAGCAATGACCAATTCTCCAATTTAAGGCGTAAGTCAGATCATGCCATTCCTCTGCTCAGAGCTCTGAAATGATGCCCTTTTCACTCAGACGGAAAGCAAAGGCCTCACTGCCCCACCTCCTGTTGCTCCTTCCAGGCCCAGGCACCTGCTCCTGTTGCCAGGCCCCCTTCATAGCCTTTGCGCTTCCGAACCCTTCCCTGGGATGCTTTTCCCCCAGATAATCCCACAGCTGACACCCTCACCTGCTTCCCCAGGTATTGGCATGACTCCCTCCCCTTAAGTTTTTGCTAAAATATCACCTCCATGACACCGACCCTGTTTAAATTGCAGCCCCCTCTCCTTACTCCCATTCTGTGCTGCTTTTACTTCCCCAGGCCGCCGATCACCATGCAACAGAATAGATAACTCACTATGTTCGCCCTTCGTTGTGTGTTTTTCCTGCTACAGTACAAGCTCTGCGGGGTAGACATCTTTCATTTGTTACAGAGTGCCCTAAGCGCCTAGGGCAGCGTCACCCCCATCAAGGGCTCTCAGTAAACCGGTTGGCTCCTTCTCAGAGGAAACCGGTCAAAGACAGTCTGCTCTTGCTGAAGGGAGTGTAAGCTCAGAATCTCTCCCACCATCGCTGCAGGCGCTCCGTGGAACCACCTTTGCTCCAATGAGCAAGTTTGAAAACTGACATTTGTTCTCATGCGTAAACCAGTTTTGAAACCATAAAGTGCTATGTAATGTCAGGCCCAAGGGCCTGGCACCATGTATACAGCAAGAGCCCAAATTTGTTAGAGGGGTGGGGGAAAGTAGGGGAGGGGAGAGAGGGTCAAAGATACCAGGACTGGATCCTTGATCTCATTCAGGTCTCAGCTCGACCGTCAGCACTCAGCAAAGCCTTACCTGCTCCTCTCTCTTTGATCTACACCATGGCTGTAACGATTTCAAGAACGTCTGTTACGCAGCTACTATATGCTAGACAGTATCTGTGCCCAGCTCACTACATAAGTGATCCCATGAAACTGTCAGCCCTTTCACCATTGTCTGTCCAGTACCTCATGTGAGACCTGACACATGTAAGGTGCTCAATAAATGCTCACTTAATTCCCTAAGTACCCTCTCAGGCAGGTACCATTAACTCATCTCACAGGTGAGGGACCAAGGTTCAGGTTTAGGTAGCTTGCTTAATGCTGTCATACGAGTGAGTGACAGAGCACAGATTTCAGTTCTACTCAGACAAGTTCCAGTCACTCTGGTTCTGAGAGAAAATTCGGGTTAGACCATCCCTCCAGGTTTCCCAAGCAGATCTGTCTCCTGGCCACACCAGGCAGTGGGGGAGGGCTCTGCCTTTTCTTCTCGTCTTTCTCTTCTCCACTTGGACTCACTTCCTCCGTTTGTCCAGTTAGCTCACCTGGAGGGGTCTCCTGCCACCTTTAGATTAATGGGCTGCCTTTCTCACTCTCCCTGCCTGAATAACCCAAGTTAGTGGTGGTTCATCTTGAATCATCAGTCAAGTTCTGAAAGACACTGCAACTTCGTGCTCAAAAATCTCCCTAGAAGTTCAATTCTTTGTGAAGCTCATTTCCTGATGAGTTGGATGATAGATTCATCAAGTCTGTCTCTTTAAGAAAAATCTGAATGGTATCTGCTGGTTTCCCCCTGCTCCCTCTAAAAAAACAGCCCTAGTTAGTCCATTTAATGTAGCTAATTCCCCAAGGGCCCCACACTCAGTTTCCACTCTGGCCACACTAAAGAAAAGCTCCAATCATGTTGTCTCGTTACATAAACAGAAATCATTTATAACTAGCATGTTCATTGTGCTTTTCATATACCCACTCGCCACTGGAATTTTCTTTCTCTGCCATTGCTGAATTGTAGCATGCCAACATTTACACTATATAGGGACACAGCAACTTAGTATATGCTCAGACCTACTTATGAAGCTAAGAGGCAGCCTCTGACTCTCAGGCTCCCAGAACTCTAGCCCTGGGAGAAAGCATCTCTATAAAACTGATGTTTTCTGCCAGATTAATAAACTTTTGAGTTTATTTTGGAGTTGCCTTGAGAGGTAATGATGAACTAAAGATGTCAGGCACTTTTCACTTTCTGGGTGCTTTTTATTTCATCTAGAACCAACAGTAGCCTGTAGAGACTCTTTCTGGAGGTTTCATGTTCAAAGACTCCAGGTTGGAGAAGCTCAGGGTTGAGCTGAGTGTCAGAGATGACCACTTCCACCAGTAAAAGGCTGAGGTCGTTATTCGGTTGTGTGGGACTGTCCTGTGTGCTACAGGACATTTGCCCTTCCCGCCTCACCCACAGAACTCCAGGTGCATCCCGCAGTGGCTGTCAGAGCCAGAGGTGCCTGTCGGCCACATGCCAGCACCCCTGGTTGAAAGCACCAGGGACAGTATCTCAACTGGGGGCAGATACCATTAAGTTCTGCCGTCAGTAAGGGGGTCGGTCTGCCCCTCCCTCCCCGTGTAAGCTGCTTCCTACCCATGTTGCCTTCAGTGACCTTTGTTTGCCTCCAAGTCTGGTCTTGATAAATATTTTTTTAATATTCTCAGGAGGAAAGATCCTCCTAAGAAGGGTCCTGTTCTCTAGAATGACTTTAGACGCTTTTCCAAGTTAATGATTAAGAGAGTTTATTAGATCTAAGTGCCCAAACCCAGGAATCAGAGTCTAGGATAAAAGAGAGAGAAACGCGGACAGGAACAAATGGATTCACCAGGACCCAAACACTGGGCTACATCAATGGGTCTTCTGCACCTGCACCCCGTATTAGTCCTGATCATCCATCCCTGAGCACTACGCCTCTTCTGCCCCACAAGGCATGGCGGGTTCTCTCTAATTTCTAGAAATACCAACATTCTCTGCAAAGTAAATGGCGAGAGTCAGGATCTTCTAAGACACGGATTCTGTAACTCGCCTGGACGAGCATGACTGTATAGGAACCATCCGGGGGGCTGTCACATCAGTTGCTGTGTCGCCTCTCGTCCTGCTCCTGTTTCTCTCGGGCGTGACTGAGCACATGTGCCCACGCCCAGCTCAGGGCCATCTATTCAGCCTGCATCCCGTCCGCCTGTCTTGCTGGGCAGTGCTCTGTGCAGCTCTCAGCACATCCTGTTTGTTCAGTCCCCTTTGTCTCCCACTGGAGCGACAGGGAGAGAGGATTCCTCAGTCCTTTGGCTTTGGGCTTTGAAATCAGATCCTGGCACACCTGATTACACTCAATAGCTGGAAATGGTAAGGATGTCCGATGGGCAGAGGGCTCTTGTTTTAAGCTCTGCACACCAGGAAGGCAGGGGCTGGGTCTCCTCCTAGGGACTGCTCTGGAGGGGGCAGGATGCTCTGGCAGGAAAAGCAAACAGTGTAACTGAAGGGAAATCCACTTGAAAAAGAACACGGAGCACCTGTCCATCAGGCAGCACAGAAGCCCCCCCTGAGGACACAAAGTGGGGCTTAGACGCCTTCCTCTCTCTGCGTACTTTCCTAGGTGGAAGTACAGTTCCAGCAACCACCCACCCGAGGGCCAGGGTCAGACCTCCCTGTCCTGCTTTTTCTGTAGAAGTGTTGCCTCTGAGACCTTTGCAAAGGGGTTTTAAAAAAATAGCGACTTACATGCTGCCACAGTGGGAAGCTCGGCAGGCCCTGGCACATTAAAGGGCGACTCCTGTGCTTCCAAGGGCTCCCAGCCTCCACGCACTGCAAGCTTTCCAGCAGAGATGCTATCCTGATGCACCAGTCCCGTGGAAAGGGGACCAGTCCATTGAAACCTCACTAGGAAAATTTCACACGTTCAAAGGGCATAAAAAGCATCCTTGCACCCACACCGCGCTTAAGAAATGAATTACGGATGCAGTTAAAGCCCCCACTGTGCTCCCTGAACCTATCCTCTCCCCTGCCTCTCCAGCGACAACCTCTCAGTCATTCCGGGCATTTCTTGCATGTTCCAGTGCTGTGTGCAGCCCTCTTTCGGGTAATTGCTTAGCTTTTTTGAGCCTCCCTGCATTTGTCTGTATAAAGGGTCTATTGACAGGATTAAAGGAAATGATTTATGATAAATATTTGACTGTTCTCATGAAAAGGAAAAAGTCAGCAGAAAGAATTGGGTCAAACGCAAGGCCCTTCCCAGCCTGGCTCTGACTTGCCCGGACAGCCTGCCTTCCTTTCTGCAGCCCTCTCAGCCCTCCGGATGCATGTTCCCCAGATACACCACCTGTTTCCATGCCTTTGGGCCAGTGTGGAAGCTGTGCTTACTTGCCTGCGATGCTCCTTCCCTGTCATAGTCTTTTTTCAACTCTAGGCTCAGATGCCATCAACTCCGGAGGCCTTTCCCTTCACTCCAGGCAGTGACACGTGGCGCTCCCATGGCCCTCTCTCCTAGCACTTGCAGTATGGCCATGCCACTCACCTGCTTTCGCACTGAGCTGTACAGGCAGCAAGGACAGGGCCTGGGACTGCTCTGGCCCTCCTAGCCAGTGGCCTACCCCATTGCCTGCTGCACATGGCAGGCCTATGTTCAGGGAGGGAGGGAGGGAGTGCAGGAGTGAAAGCTCAGGTGTCAGGCTTAACACTTTCTGCCCCAGTCAACACAGGGGAGTCCCCATGTCCTAAGTTCTCCTTAGAGGCATTTTTTTCTCCTCTTAAGTCCCAAATCTTCTCTGTTCTGGAAGCATAAAACTAAAACATCTTTTCCTATTCCTCAAATAAATTTGGAGCAAATGGGAGCATGAACTTTCTTCCCTTATGACTTCAGCAAACAACAGTTTCAAAGAGAACCCTGGGTGGGCTTCACCCAGATCTTGTACATCTTTTTCTAGGTGTCTTGCCATTTATGGTGTGTGTTTTTCTTGCAGACTGTATAAATTCTTAAAGGCAGAGAACTGTACAAGCCTATTAATCTTGCTTAGGAAATCCACTTTACTGCCACCTAAACAAAATATTGGCAAACAACAGTCTGGCTACTAAGGTGAGTTCTCACCCACACCCATTGTTCTTTGCTGAAGTTTGGTTGCTGCTGTGTAGACTCAGCTTTAGTCATGGAATTTTAGAGGATGTGTCTCAGAAGTGGGATCAAGAGTAAGCTTGACAGTAATCTGTGCCATAAGCCGATCTGGTGCCCTGGCACTGAAATGGGCACACAGATCTGCCCAGGAGGAAATGTGAACTGACAGTGAGAGCGGGGACAGGGGGCGGGGGTGGCACATGGAACACAAGGCCAGATTTTTAAAAAACATTTTATTTTACATTTTAATCTTTATCGAGATGAAATTCACATCACATACAATGAACCATTTTAAAGTGAACAATTCAGTGGCAGTTAGTGTGTTCATAATGTTGCACAGCCACCACCTCTGTCTAGCTCTAAAACATTTTCATCACCCAAAGCTCTTGTCTGGGTTTTTTAGTCATAAACCAATAGGACATTTTGTAGGGTTAGTGGGTGTGGTAGACTGAATGGTGGCCCCCTAAAAAGATATGTTCACGTCCTAATCTTTGGGAACTGTGAATGTGACCTTCTTTGGAAAAGGGTTGTTTCAGATGTAACTAAGTTAAGGATCTTGAGTTGAGCTCATCTTGGATTACTCAGGTGGGTTTTAAATCCAATGCCAAGTGTCCTTATAAGAGGCACATGGAAGAGAGACAGAGGAAAAAGGGGACAGCCTGTGACCACAAAGCAGAGACTGGAATTAGGTGGCCCCAAGCCAAGGAACACCTGGAGCCACCGCAAGCTGGGAGAGGCCAGGCAGGGTTCTCCCTGAGAGCCTTCAGGGAGCGTGGCCCTGCCCACACCTTGATCTTGGACTTCTGGCCTCCAGAACTGAGATGGAATAAATTTCTGTTGTTTTAAGCCACCGAGTTCATGATAATTTGCTGTGGCAGCCCTAGGAAATGTACACAGTGGGGCTACACAGAGAGATGATGTGACTAGAGAGGATCCAGAGGTCTGAAAACCGAGTTCGGTGCCTGGATTTGCTGCTGCAGCTGAGGTGAATTTTGTGCTGCGGGCCTGCTCCCTCTTGTGTTACATCTCACGTGTTTGCTTGTTATGGCTGAGAATAGGGCTCACAGCTCACTTGAGGATGAGAGGAGGTCAGCTCAGCCCTTCACCTATTTGAAATGGTGGCGACAGTAATGACCACACTCTACAGAACATTGGCCACATGCTAGGTAATTTACATGCACGATCTCATTTGATCCTCAAAACAAGCCTATGAGGTTAGTATTCTCAACCCCATCTTACAGATGAGTAAACTGAGGCTCTGAGAGTTCATGTAGCCTGTTCAAGGTCATTCATGGTAGAGCCAGACCTTGAGTCCAGGCTGCCTATGCTCGATCCACAGCATTACAGAGACGGCTGATCTGGTTCCCCACAGTGCCCCACATGCCCCCACAAACCCGCTGGCTGACGGGAAGGATTTGTTTATTTCTGAATATTAGCACCACTGGCTAATGGGTGATAAACTGACTGAGATTAAGGTTGCTGCAAGCACCTGGTTAGGGCCTGCTAACAGCAGGTGGATGACAAGACATCCGCATTCAGAACTGATACTGATCGAAATCCTCTGGCCCCCAGGCTCAGCCTTTCTCCTCAGCCACAGTGGGGGAAGAGATAAAACCCTTAACCTAGTGGCTTCTCCGTGTGAGAAGCTGCACGGTCCTCAAACAAAACCTATCCCGGCATCACTCCCTCCCTTAGCCAGAACCGAGAAAGGAAAGTGGCTGGAGAGAAGGGCTCTGAAGGTCCTGTCCTGGGGGCCCTCTGTCTATTTGGGGCCTGACACTATTTGGGGACCTCTCTTTCTCAGGACAGTCTCAGGCAGACTCTAAGTGTCAGAAGTCCTGTGCTTTTCCCAGAGCCCCTGTCAGTTTGGGGAGATGGAGGCTGATCTCCCTCCTGCTGCCACTTGAGGCTGGGGTGTGGCTGGGATGGCAGCTTCTTTGCTGTCCTTCCAGCACTGCACATTGGAGGGACAGCAGGAGCAGGGAGACGACCCAGGAGCCTGCCAGATTTCCTCTCACACAGGCCTCCACTCAAGATAAAGTCAGACGAGGCTGTGCCGCGGGACAACACCATAATAAATCCCCCCCGGCGTCCCCCCGCTCATTGTTCTGTGGCAGGAGTTGTTTTGAGTACGATCAAAGGAAGGAAGAGCCCTGCGCTATCAGCTGGGGAAGGAGGATGCTCTCCTGACCGCTCCTGTTGCCCTTGGCCACCCTCATTTTAAATATGAGGAAACCAAAGGGCAACGTGCAGCCTAACCCCATCCGCAGCGAGGACCTCCTGGGAGGCAGCAGCCCTGTCTAAACCCGGGACAGCCACCATGGCCATCCAGCCCTGTCCTTTTACCCAGACTACAGGGTCAGCGGCAGTGGAGCAGGAGCCAGACGTGAACCCTGGACTGGATGCATTAGCTGTTGTTTACCCCTAGGGCTGAGAACCGAGGCCATAAGGCCACAACCGTTGGAAATAAGAGGCAAAAAAGGAACTTCCCGAGCTCTACTGGCCTAGCGCCCACCACTCAAGACAGTGAATAGGTCCAGTTCTCAGCAATGTAGTCAACCTCAGGACGTGTGGCCTCCTGCACTCAGCCAGGCTCAGGCCCGGGCACAGGGCAGTGTGCGCTCCCCCCCTCCCCCTGCCCCCCCAAGCTGGATTCCTGCTGGGAATCAGAGCAGAAAGCAGGGGCTGCCTTCAGCCCGGACTTCAGAGGCGGGAAGGCGGAGCCTAAGGTTCCTCCCCACGGACTCTCAGGCTCAGGGAGCCCTTCGCTCCTCGGGGATGTCTACCCTGCCGACGCCCAGAGTCTGATTCACCAGGTGCCCAGCTGCAGCCGCCTGGTCACCTTTGTCTGGGCTGGAGGCCATGTCTGAGCCATCAAAGGAGCCTCAATGGGGGAGGATGTCAATGTGCTTCCTCAACCAGAAAGGTGGTTTGAGTTTGGCCAAAGCAGCCCCAGCAAACAAGCAGGAGCCTGTCAATGGAAGGATGGGGGCTGCTGGGAGATTACACGACAAAATGAGAACCATTATCAGTCTCGTCCCAGCCCGAAGGAGGGAGAGCCTTTGAAGCCATAGGCACGCTGAGCAGAACTTTCCACCTGAGAGACGCTGGAGATGGGAGGTCAGGCTGCACGCGGCCCCCACAAAAATTGATCAAAGCTGCTGCAGGAGGGAGGTGGCCCACAGCTGCAGCCCTGCTCTCCCAGGGGGCCGCCCAGGGCTTTCTGGAGGCAGCAGGGCTGCCTTTGCAGGGGCCTGTGGGAAAACCTAGCACAGATGCGCTGTGCAGCCAAACCCCAGCACTGCTGGGAGAGGGGAATGAACCCCTCAGTGGTCCTGAAAAGCAGAGGCAAGGAATCAAAGCACACAGAAAATGCCAAGACCACCCACCTGATGAGCGCCTACCTTTCGGAAACAAATAACTCCTAGCTTCCCAGGCATGCTTCTAAAAGAACAAACAGACTGAACACGCCGCCTCAAAGCTCCATACACCAGGGGGCTGTGGGAAGCCCAGCCCCTTCTAAGCATCAGAAGCTTAGTTTAAATTGTGTTGGCCTCTGCGGTGCCCATTCCAGGGCTTCCCTGCATCCGCTCTCCTCCCTGGCAACTTGAGAAACAGCAAGAAGCCGCAGCCAGGGAGGGCCAGGGGCCTGTGTGGATGCTGTCAGCCTACTTCTCTCAGACTGGAAGAAGGAATCTGCCAGGGAATGGTCTCGGGGCATCTTCCAGGCTGGGTCCCGGGGACAGGGGCACCAGTGAGCAGGTTCTGCCTTGGACCCTGCGTCTGTCCTGCCAGGACACATCGCTCAAGGACAGCCCCAGCCCCTCAAGGACTGAAGCTCTCCTTTAGAGGACTGGCACTTCGCGGAGTCCACAGTTTGGTCTTTGCTGAAGTGGGTAGAACAAAGCAAAGCCATTTCCACTGTGCTCCTCTTCTTCAAAGAATGGCAAGGTTCTCCTCTCCTCCTTGGGAATGGGTTAGGAGGGAGGGAGCAGCAGGATGCTAATGCAGAGGCCTTGGAGGTATCTGAGCGCAGGAGGGAGTATGTGGAAGAAGCAGGCTGCCCAGGCGTGCAGGGGTGGGGGTGGGGGCTAGATGAGAAATTCCAGAACCGCCGACTTAACCAGCGTTCTTCCCAAGATGGGTGAACAGGACTGGACAGAGGGCCTCAGGGAGCAGAAACAGGAGTGAGCACAGAGACACCTCCTTTCCCCCTTTTCCAGAGGAGGTGCCTGGAAATGACTGAACTCCCTCCCCCCCACACGCTGCTCACTGGGACACTTATATCCTTTTTTGGCTTTGTCCCATGAGATGGATGGGATTGTCTCCATTTTACAGATGACAAAGCAGAGATCCTGAGAGGTGGCCAAGGCTCTCCAAGGACACACATGGGGACTCTCCATCTAGAACTCAGCCCTCATGTGGCCCAGCTCCAGGGTCCATCAACCTGCCCCACTCTCTCCAGACCTGCCCTGCCTCTCTGGGCGAGGAATATGTTAATAGGTGCTCCGTAAATGTTTGTGAAATTAAGCTGAACTGAGCAGCCAAACACATGCAGGCCTCCTTCACCCTGACCAGGAGGAGCCCTTCGAAGGGCCGAGTTATGCAAAGAAACTCTCTGTGGCACCAAATAAAATCCTGCTCTGAGGTGCAAGGAGGCCTTTTTTGAAATTAATACCTAATAAAGTTTACACGGACCCCCAAAAGGAAAAACAGAAGGGAACTGGAACAATAAAAAGGCAGAGTAGGTAGATAATAAAACTTCACAGTGTCGTCTTTCATCCAAGAAGCACAAAGCGTTCACGGCTTTAATTACCTCTTCTTCCCCATGGCCCTTTCTGAAGTTGGTAGACACATGTGAACAGTCCCCCTCATTTTAGGCATGGGCATATTTGGGTACCAAAATCCTCAGTGATTCTCTCCAAGGCAAATAGAGCACAGAGCTGGAACTGGTAGCACAGCTTCCTTCCCCAGACCTGGGTGGGACATTACCTCTCACTGTTTCCTGACTCAGCAAATAAAGCCAAGCTCTTCTCTGAGAGGTTTGGGGGTCAGGGGTCAGAAGGTCAAGAAATGAGTGGGAGCAGAGCTGAGGAACTAGGCCTCACTTTTGCCCACGCACAGTAGAAATCCCCCTTTCTTTACATATAATTATACATACATGTTCTTTAATTTAGGCATGTGTTCATTTGTATACATCAGTGGGTACTCACAGTCACGAGGGCCTCGAGACCTGGCCTGGGGCACCCACTGTAGGTCATGCCACACCAGATAGTAGGCACCTCTGATGATGAAGTTGTCTGGGCTGGTACCCATCCTTGAGGGTCTGGGGAAATCGCTTCTGGTGGACACACGGGATTGAGGCTCAGACAGCTGGGGATGGGAAAGAGGACTTAAATGCAAAGGGGTGATCCTTTTTTTTGCTGGCTCATGTCCCATCATGTCATTCCTTGGCTTTAGTAAGACAATAATAATAATCGCACATGGCTTTTGAGTGGCTCTCCATTGCCAAATAGCATTAAGCACCAATTCCTTCACTGGACCCTGGAGCCACCTTCACAGTGTGACTTCGTCTAGGACCCCAGTCTTCTTGCTTCTCTCCTAACTTCTGTGCATTGATTCTCAATTGGTGGCCTGCAAACCTGTGGAGGATCACAGAGTTTCAGCAACGATTCCTAACTCTCTGCACCACACCAAATATGGGCTGCAGCCTGAATCAATAGTATATAAAATTAAGGCTAGCCCTAGAGGGTTTGGCTCAGTGGTTAGAGTGTTGGCTCATGGACTGAAGGGTCCCGGGTTCGATTCTGACCAAGAGCACGTACCTTGATTGCAGGCTTGATCCCTGGCCTCGGTCGGGGCACATAGGGGAGGCAAGTAATCAATGTTTCTCTCTCTCCAATGGAAAAAATATCCTCAGGTGAAGATTAAAAACAATAATAATAAAATTAAGGCTAATAGAAAGGGTTGTCACATTTCTAGCAGCTCTTTGTCATTATGTTTTCTTGGGTACTAAAGTGCAACAACTATTATGAGAAAGGGCCTGCATTGTAGTAGACACTCAATGGGACAAAGCCAAACTGGGATCCAAGAAACCCCTCAGAGAGTCTCAGCTGGGATGAAGCCAGAACAGATGGGATGCCCCCCCCCCCGCCGCAACACACGAAACAAACTCATTCCCTCTCCTCGTAAGATTTTTTTTTTCTTCAATATCTCTTTATTGATTTCAGAGAGAGGAAGGGAGAGGGAGAGAGAGAGAGAGAAACATCGATGAGAGAGTCGTTATTGATCGGCTGCCTCCTGCACACCCCAGACTAGGGATCGAGCCCCCAATCCGGGCATGTGCCCTGATAGGGAATCGAACTGCGATCTCCTGGATTCTAGGGAGACACTAAACCGCTGAGCCACACCCAGCCAGGCTCCTTGTAAGATTTTATTTGAAGAAAGGACTCTTCTGGGGAGAAGAGTGGGGTTGAGTTTACAAGCAACACTGAGGACAAAGTACATATACTTCTAGCCAGCCCCTTGCCACTGTTCAGTGGCACATAGTGAGAAATCCATGACAGCCCCTGTTGTGACACCCCCGTGTGTACACCACGGGTAAAGTGTGGTGTGTGAACGCCCTGGAAGGCATTCCCTTTGTCCAGACCCCCACAGTGAGCGCCCTGGGTTTGTTAGTTTCTTAGATGCAGTAAGTCCGTCTGGCTCTTGGAAATGAGAGAGGAACTTGTCCGTCAGCCAGTCCCACTGTCCATGGAGGCAGCGCCCCCTCTGTGTGGGCAGCGCAACATTTACTGCCCTTTGCGGGGAGGAGGGAATTCTCTCCTCCGCGGGTCCTTGCATAATGTCCTTTCATTCAACTTTGTCTCCTTGTAACATTGGTGAGGGGGTAAAAATCGATTCCCAGCCAGAACCGCGGTCCCTGTGGAGTCTGCACACTCTGCACATGGCTGCAGGGGTTTTCTCCCACGTCCCCAGCACGCGCGCCGGCGGGGCTGCCTGTCTGCAGCGTGGCCGGCGGAGCGCGTGGCCGTGGGTGTGCGTGGCCGCTGAGCCTCACTGTGTCCTCTCGGGTGGTTCCCGCCTGGGGCCCCGAGCTTCCCGAAGAGGCTCCGACCACCTGAGGACCTGAACTGGAATAACTGGGTTGGAAAAGAATGATCTTAATTGCTTTTATTCATCTTTCTTAAATGTGTGTAGAGCTCACATTTATTTCAATGTTTAATATCAGAAGTGTTTTGGGTCTTTATTTAGAAGTTTGGTGAAGCTTTTGTGACCAGAAATATGTGTAGAAACTTGACTCTTGTTTATATCAATTAGCCTATGGTAAAATTGGTTTTATTTTACCTCGTTTTGCTTAAACTCACAGTTTCCAAGAACCTATCCAGGACGTGAAGCCATGTGCGATTTTTATTATTATATCGTTAAAGCCAAAGTTCCCAGAGGGGTAGCGGTCACTTGGGGCCCATTTTCATCTCCTTTGGATTCCACCCAAATTGGCCTTTGCCCATTTGGCTGGTGCCCCCCACCCAGGCACAGTTTGCCCTTAGGCATCGTGGGCCTGGAATAATCAGTGATAAGAGGTGGCAAAACAGGACCCTGAGATAGGACTCCCAGAAATTCTTCAGCTGAATGAAAAACACCCCCCACCCCCAACAATCCAGAACAGACTCCTTCGTGGGTGAAACTCAGGCTGGAGATAGGAAGGGATGCCTTTGTCCTTGCTTTCCTGCTGCACCCACACATGCTCTTAAAAAGCCACCTTACCAGCACTCAGGCCTGGGGTAAATGCTACCAGTGGATGGCAAACCTCTCTGTTAAGTGAATGCCCATTAGAGCCAAGTGAGAAACAACAGCAAGCAGACCCAGACCTGTCACAGCTGTTACTGAGCCCATTGGAAAGTGGCTGTGTGTGTGTGTGTGTGTGTGTGTGTACACATGTGAGTGTAAATATACTAGGCTCTGAGTTTCCATGTACTGGGGGGGGCAGAAAGTTCTGTCTGTGTCTGAGAGGGTAGCTGGGAGTGCCCATGTGCTTAGATGCTCAAAGTTATAGATGGGGGTGGGGAGACCAAGGAGAAGTTTCGAGAATGGGAGCGTGTCTACAATGAGCATATTTCTCTGATCATGTGTTTGGGGGAAACTGAGGGGAAATTTTGCGTCTGGGTGTGTGCGCATGGGGCACTGCTCAGCTGGAGCCTCTCTGTCGCCCTTGGGCCATCCATAGCCATGGTGGTGCGCCTGCATTCAGGTGTGCAGAGGGGAAGCTGAGAGCATTCAGGTGTGCAGAGGGGAAGCTGAGAGCATTCAGGTGTGCAGAGGGGAAGCTAAGAGAAAGTTTCGAGAGTCTGAAAATTCTCAGAAAAAAATCTGGCTGCTCCCCATACCGCAGGTTGGTACACATTCAATGCTTGTGGAGCTCACTTCCTGTACTAGTTACCAGCCCTTGTTTATACAGGACACAGAACATGATTTAGAGCACAAGCTCCAGGTATCAGAGGTATTTTGAGAGGGTGGGGAAGGAGAGTATAGGTTAGGTCACTGCCCTGTGTCCTTTGAAGGACCGATGAAATCAATTTTCTATATTCACCCATAATTCCCGCTCTTATTTGCTTGGGAAGCGAGCGCTGTAATTTTAAAATTCTGTCCTTCATTGCGCTGAGCCATTTTAGCACCCAGTCTGCTCAGCCAATAGCAGCTGGGCGCTCTTGTGTGTTTATGTGTTTTTAAGCTCTGGCTTGCTCGGCTCTTGGGTTTAGTTCATGAGCCCAGCCCCAGGAAGTGTTTCTGAACTTTCTCACTTGGCTTTAGTCTGGCTCGCCTTTGTTTGGTGGCACAGAAGGGGAGAGCTTGCCTCGAGCACCCTGTTCTTCGTATGAGGGCCCTGGATCACTCAGGGTCCTTGGACTGGCATCTCCAGCAGAGTTAGAGAGTTTGGCCCAACCCCACCATGGCATGCATACGGGCAGACATTTCTGAGCGCCTTAAGATGGGGAGAAACTGCACTCTACAAACAGCTCCTTGGCATGTAACTTCCTCAGACTCTGTATTGCCAGTGTGTTCATCCATGTGGCACCCAGCTCATAATAAATGCTCAGTGGCTGCTAATTAACCATGGCGCTTTCCAATCTATTCAAGGGCCATGAAGCCATTACCAGAGTCAACAGAGCCAACAGTCGCTCTGGATTTTGAGCACAGCTCAGGACCTCGCTGGACCAGGTGTCCTGCGCCCCCGCTTGGGGTCCTGATGAGCCAGTGTGAGAGTCATGAGCCTCTGCTTTTCCTCTAATCTAGACTCAAGGAAGCATCAGCAAAAATCTCCTGGCTGTTGGGTTCCATGGAGCAGAGAGCTCAAACCTATTAGGAAACCAAGTCTAGACAAAACAGAGCTGTGAGAGGATTACACCCACACTCCTTTGGGCTAGTGGAAGCGAAGAGTTCCCATCAGGGAATATGCTGGAGGCTCACTGGGAGGTAGAAGTCAGAGGAGCCATACCTTGCCCAAGGAGATGTTCTTCCTTGGCTATCTGCCAAAGTCTAAACCCTGCTTAAAGCTATTTCTGAGCAAAGGGGTCCCTATTAATGGTGGGACCTAAGGGTGCAATGGGGTCATTTCCAGGCTTTGCCTTGGTCCAGTACAGGACTTCAGTTGTTTATGATGAAAAAGTTTGCTTTATACTCAGTTGGAGTCCCTCCATCACCCCCAGGCAATTCACAACTTTAGTCCCTTGGACACCTTTGAAAAATAGCAGGACGCTAGTCTGGCTGGTGTGGCTCAGTTGGTTGAGTGTCCTCTCATGCACCAGGAGGTTGCCGGTTTGATTCCTGGTCAGGTCCCATGCCCGGGTTGCAGGCTCCATCCCCAGTAAGGGGTGTGCAGGAGGCAGCCGATTGATGTTTCTCCCTTATCGGTGTTTCTATCTCTTTTTCTGCCTTCCTCTCTCTGAAATCAATAAAAACATATTTTAAGAAAATAGCAGGACTCTAAAGATTGGACCCATGACTCCTCAGTGAATTCTGAAACTCCTTTGAGGCACTGCCTAAAGTTCAGGGAGAAGCTTGTCAAGGAAAAGGGACCTGGGGATAGCAGTGGACATGGAGACAGTGAGGTATAGACCATTGTCCTTTACAGAAACTCTCAGCTCCTCATTGCTGGGGACCTTGACATAGAGGTGGGACTCTGTTGATCTGTGATTCTGTTCAACGCCCAGCATAGCTACCTTCCAGAGCGTTGTAGGCCGCTGTGATTGCAGCCTGGGAAGATACCCTTCTAGAAGGGTCTCTACCTGGAAGTGGGGCCTGGCCCTGGAGGAAACAGGTTCCTGTGGGATGGGCCTGCACTTCCCTGCCTGCTCCAAGGCCCCAGCTTTCTTGGCGTCATGTGTTTGCCTGCCAAGCCTCGCCCCTGAGAGGATGCTGATTTCTCAGGCTTCCCTGCCTGTCCCCCAGAGATCCCAGCAGTTAGCCCCCAAAGGCCTTGGAAGGGGCCGGATTGCATTTCCAGCCAGTTGCATCTGCACTGGAGGCTCTCTACTCAGGTTTCCTCAAAAGGGGTTTGTTCTTAGGGAAGGGCTGGGTTCTCTTCCTCTGTTCTCCCCCAAGCACCCCATGTCCTCCTCCATCCCTGTGCCTGCCATGAAATCATGTTCTCCCCTTCCTTGTGCCTGGAGGTCCCTGGAGGAACCCTTAGAGGCACCTTTAGAGGAAAGTTAGTGGGCAGCCTGGGTCCTGTTTGAGTGAGGGTCACCGAGGGTCCAGGAGGCCTGGGCTGAGCACCCCCGGCGCTCACCGGCCATTGGGCCTTGGCCGAAGGCTCTTTTCAAGGGGTATGCCCGGTCTGGCCTGACTCTCATTGCCGTCCACTGACACTCATTGCTGCATTTCTTTACATAAAACATGAAGCTATATTACCCCAAGCCCCTCGCTGGATTGCTTATAGAACCATACATAAAAGACTTTGTAAAGTGGCCAGTGCCACACACTTAAAGGGAGTGTTATATTAAAGCTCCCAACTCCCTGCATTCAGCTGAAGATCTTTCTGAAACTCAGAGGCCCAGCTCTTCCTAATTGTGCTGCCTGTTTCCCATGCGACCCTCAGTGAGTTGCTTATCAAAGCGACTCTCTTCACCTGTGAAATGAGAGTGCAGGGTTGTCAGGGATTTGGCCTGTAGGCCATGGTTTGCCGACTCCTGCTCTAGCTCATGACAGGTACCCAGCGAAACTTGGGAAATCAACTTCTTGAAGATAGGTGAGTAGAGGTTTCTCTGCTCATCCAGATCCCTGATTTTAAGTGTTTCCGCAGGCCCAGGTTCTGTGTTCCTGCCTTGGGGTCACAGAGGCAAGACCTTTACCTCCTCTCTACTCCCCTCCCCCAGCATTGAGAGATCACATGCTCATTCAAACCCACTGGCTCCATGGAAAGCAGAGTTTTTGTTCCTTCCAGGATCTATTGGCCTCCCCTGCCCCATCCAGGGCCTTTCCCGTCCATCCTTTTGCGGGACACACAATTTGTAATCTCCTTAAAACCAAAGGAGCGTGGTCTCTGATTCATGTAGATTAGAATCAGCTGCAACCTATTAATGGCCCAGAGCCCAAGACAGATTTTAGGAAACAAAAACACTGGACCAAATTAGACTGAACTGGCCTCTGTCTCCAGGGGAGGGAGGAGGGGGAGGAGGCTGGGGGCGAGGGGAGTGGCCATGTGGTTTTAATTAATTTGGATTCTCATCCTGAAGCTAATCCACCCAACACAAAGCATGTGTAGCATCATGGAAGCAGCCAGCCTTGGAGCTGGGCTCTCCCTCGCGAAAGCCCCGGGTCCTGTCGGGGGGCTGGGGCTGGTTGTGCGCCTGTAATTAACAGGTTTCAAAGTGGTTATTTTGGAAAAGAGACTTTCAGTGGCGTGTTAAAATCCTTTCATCAGCCATCAGCCAGCGTGCAAGGCCCTGGCCACTTAACAGCTTCAGAGAGCTCTGGATTCCCAGGGTCTTGTTGGAGAGTGTGGAGGCTTTTGCCATGCGTTTTATTAGGCTGGAGGTTGCCATGATTTTCATTATGTGGTTTGGTTATTGGAGTCATCAAAATGTTGCTGTCTTCCTAGAGTACCTGAGAATGTTAAAAAGAAAAGCAGAAGAGCCTCTCCCTTTATGGAATTACATACAAGCTGTGACTCTCCAGTGAGAAAGGGCTGGCTCTGCGTCGGGGCTGGGGCCGGGGGAAATCACAAGGCTGGAAGAGGCAGGGCAATGGGCCAGCACCCCGTCCCCACCTCTCCCCTGAGGCAACTGAGGCCTGGAGAGGTGCCCCAGCCGAAGCCCTCAGACGCTCCTGCTCTCAGACTCCAATCGGTGTTCTTTTTGCTCCTGGTGCACCAGGACTGTAAACAAGGTGGGAAGGTAGAGGAGACCTAATTCTACTGACTGGCGCTTGGGGACACTTCTAAGAGTGGGGGGGCTGGGCAAACTCACGCACAGCTTAAACTAAAATGCCGCAGTGGACAGCAGACGATCGGGCCATGCTGAGTGTTGGCTGGTGCCTCGGGAGAGGGCTCTTCTCGGACCCTAATGTGGCTGCACCGAGGCACTGACAGGAGAGGAGTCGCTGGAGCCTTCGCTTGGCACCCACAGCCCTGAGCTGGGGAAAGGAGGGAGATAGGTACCAAATCCCACAAGCCACAGAGATGATTTCTTATTGCTGTGAATATAAAGCCTCTGAAACCTGGTCAAGCTCCCAGAATCGCCATATGGGGTGACAGGAACTTTAGTTAAGCCTGCGTTATCTGATAAATGGAACACCAGCCTGGCTTACTTCCTGTTTTGATGATGGCTACCTTCCAGCACCTTCTTTCATGAAAAATATTCTGGGAGAATTGCTATTAAATAACTTCTGGTACTTAAAAACAATGGACAGTCTCCAGAGCAGCAGGCCTTGCTTTCAGTAGGACACAAGTAAGACCTGGTCCACAGTAGAGCTGTGAGGGCGAGTTCAGAAACTTAAAGAGTGTCATAGCTGGGAGCAGAACTTGAGTCCAGCTAGTCCAGGCCTTTGTTTTACAGATAGGGAAACTGAGGCTTTGGAGCTGGAGTAGGGAGTCCAGCCCATGGTTTCTGACTGTCAGGGTTTGCTCAACTGTACCATTCCTCGCCAGGCCCCAGTTCCTCTTTGCCTTGACGTTCATTCAGTATTTATTGTTTACCTCCTATTTGTCAGTCACTTCTAGGCCCTACTAATTTTGTTTCTTTGAAGTCTTTAGAGGTGGAATAAAGGGGATTTTTTTCTGTGGAATACATTAAAAAGGAAAGAAAATTTTGCCCCCAAATCCAGGTTTTAGGCAAACTTTGAGGCTGGCCATCCTTAGCAAACACTTGCTGTTCTGGGCGTAACTTTTAGATGGCTAAATGATTTCATTGTCATGTAGGGATGGGACTTACCTAGGCTGCCTCTGCTCACAGTCATTGCCTCAGTCCCTACAGCCACCTGGGCAATCTGGCCCAAAGGATTCTGGGAGTGAAATTGTCAGGGATTGTCTGGATCCAAGTTTGAACGGGTGCTGATAGGAGCCCAGACCAGTTGAAGGCATGTGGATTGTATGGGTCCCTCGGGCTGTTTCCCATCCTTCATTCTCCACCTACAGTTCACTTGTCAGTCCTTTGCTCTTGTTTACCTCTATGTGAATAACTCCTCAGGTATAACTCCTCAGGTATAAATCAGAGAACCTGGCACTGAGTTTTGTATTATCTTTTATCTTTAACTTTCCCAGGGCAAAAGCAATTAAACCAACAAATCTGTTTGTTTCTCATAGGTGAGTCTCCAAATCA